>NC_091336.1:29512049-29779549 GCF_038502225.1 Cherax quadricarinatus | reverse complement strand
GTTAGGAAGTATTTCTTCAGCCACAGAGTAGTCAGTAAGTGGAATAGTTTGGGAAGCGATGTAGTGGAGGCAGGATCCATACATAGCTTTAAGCAGAGGTATGATAAAGCTCACGGCTCAGGGAGAGTGACCTAGTAGCGATCAGTGAAGAGGCGGGGCCAGGAGCTCGGACTCGACCCCCGCAACCTCAACTAGGTGAGTACAAACACACACGCAAACACACACACACACACACACACACCCGTGGGTCCGTGGGGTGCATACGTGGGTAACAAGGCTCCGAGAACCTTAGCGTTGTAAGGCGTGCAATAACAACTGGCAGTAATCACTGGTAGTGGAACGTCAGTGAACAGTACTACGAGTGATAATTAAAGTTATTAGTTAAAGAAAGTGAGAGGAAAGCTGAAATCATAATATTTCAAAGCGCAAACCGTTGGGGGTCATAGGCGCTGTTGCCACATTGGCAGCGGTAGGCCTGAAGAAGTGACGTCACGACAAGTTGTGTGCCATTATACATATAAAGTGAAGTGTATATAATGTGAAGTATATACTATCATCAGTGAAGAGAGAAGTGAGGAAGCAGGATGTACGAGAATATATGGTTATAATCATCACGGGTGAAGGATCTCCAAAATAGGGATTTAAGGCCTACGTACGACTACTTCGTCATCAGCAGCTGGCAACTGTCACCGCAAGTTTATTCGGCTATTTGTGGTTTGCATGTTGACGGCCCTGGCTGGCCTTGCATACTGTTTGATACTGGTCACTCACTCCTGCAAGCTATTACCAGAATTAGAATAGAAATAGCTTAGACATAGAGAATATAGTGTTGACGAGTGTGAGAAGGTAGGTGGGACAAGCTTTTAAGGACAACATTGTAAGACCGTGCTAGGGTCAGGTCCCAGGAGGGTTGTGTCAGGTCACAAGAAGTTGCGGCCAGTAATTACACCGCACAAGACACACTCACACACACACACACACACACACACACACACTCACACACACACACACATGCACACACGCACACAGGCAGTGTTACTACCGGTAGTTATTAGCAGTAAGAATACTTAGGAAGCTAGGAAGTCCTCTCTCAATGTTGAACAAGGAAAATGATAATAACCAGCAACAATTAATACGTAAATCCAGAAAGGGCAATAAGTGGTGAGAGTAGCATAATTGGGAAAGATAAATGAGACTAAATTTGTGCCTACACGACGGATCTTTCAACCACACCACCTGCCCCCCTCTAACCCTCCCTCCCTCACACACAAGCACACACACACAAGGATAGACACTCACGCACACACACACACACACACACACACACACACACACACACACACACACACACACACACACACACACACACACACACACACACACACACACACACACACACACACACACACACACACACACACACACACACACACATACACACACACACATACATACACACATACATAAACACATACATAAACACACACACACAAACACAAACACACACAAACACAAACACACACACATACACACACACACACACACACACACACACACACACACACACACACACACACACACACACACACACATACTCAGCCAGGAGCTGAGCCTCGACCCCTGCAACCACAATTAGGTGAGTACACACACCACACACATACACCACACACACACACACCACACACACATCACACACACACACACACCACACACACACACACCACACATACACACCCCACACACACACATACCACACATACACACCCCACACACACACACACACCACACACACCACACACACACCACACACACCACACACACACACCACACACACACACCACACACACACCACACACACCACACAAACACACCGCACACACACAGACTACACACACACCACACACACACACACACCACACGCACACACACACACACACACATACACACACACACACACACCCACACACACCCTCCAGCACTTGACACAAACACTTGACACAAACACGTACCCCCCCTCCCCTAACCACCTCTCCCCCTTCCCTAACCACCTCACCTTAGCCACCTACCCCTCCCCCAAACCACCTAACCCCTCCCCAAACCGTCTAACCCCCCAACTACCTCCCTCCAATAACCATCCTCCCCCTCCCCCATAACCATCCATCCCTTCTCTCCCCCAAACCATCTAATCACCTCCCCCAACTATCTCTACCCCTCCAATAACCATCCTCCCCCTCCCCCACAACCATCCATCCCCTCTCCTCCTACCCATCTATTCCCCTCCCCCTAACCAGGATGAGGACAAGGGGCTCCAAGGACGAATCTGGGAGGGAGGAATGGGAGGTAGAGCTCAAAAAAAAGGGAGGAAGACTGGGGAAGGAGACTAGATGAGCTGGAAAGGAAGATGGAAGAGAGGTTAGCAGCAGAATGCAGAAGGTGGAAGCAACAGGCCACAGCAGCAGAAATCAAGATAGAGAGATTAGAAGAGGAGCTGAGACATCTGAAACAGCACAGAGACAAAGATATTACAGAAGTAGCATCGGCAATGGCTACATCAAACACAGACAACAGGTCTGAAGGAAGCATGGAAACTAAACTGTATGCAGAGGTCCTGTCAAACCCACATGGGGCCAAAACAAAGAGAGGGAGCACACTAGGACAGAATGAAAGGTTGGAAGACATTGAAGGAACTAGGACATGTGCAAGGACCTTACCAGATACCTGTGGGGGCCAGGAGCAGATGAGCAGGAAGGATAAACCAACAAGCATAGGGGCCATAACTAGGGAAGGGACTGAAGGAAGGAACACTCCACAGAAAGGAACTAAAACACATCAGAGGATGCAATGGGAGTCACAGTGGGAGGTGGAAAGGGAGAGATCCCTGTTTGTCTATGGGCTAGACGAAGCTAAAGGGGAAACTTATGATGAAAGAAACAGGAGGAGAAAAAAGCGATTGAAGATATCATGAAGGTGATAGGCGAGGGGGACATGACCCAGGTGGCAAATTTTCGGAGAATTGGGTGGTTCACAAAGAAAAGGAATCGGCCTCTCAAAGTAATTTTCAAGGCAGAATCAACCCGAACCATGATCCTGCAGGAGAAAGCACGGCTGAGAGGCAAGCAGGAGTTCTGGAGTGTGTACCTCGATCGAGACAGAACACAGGACGAAAGGAAGACAATGAAAGAGAGAGTTCAAAAACGAAAGGAGAAATGGGAGGAAATGAAAAAGGAGAGCAGAATAACCCAGGATCAAATGGAAGGACAAGCGCACCCCCCAGAAACACCTGCAGAAGGACTCAAGCCACGACACCCAAAAGGCAACTGAACAATCCAAACCAACCATCACACACCGATCCCTCTGTTTCCACCCCCCGCACCACAGTTACAGTATTAGAACAGAAGTTGAAGGTTTGGTACACAAATGCAGATGGATTAACGAATAAACATGAGGAATGGCAAGAAAGAATCAATGAGAAGTCCCCAGACATCATAGCAGTTACAGAAACAAAACTCACGGAGACAATAACAGATGCAATCTTCCCACCAGGATACCAGATCATGAGGAAAGATAGAAGGGGCAGGGGGGGAGGTGGGGTTGCTCTGCTCGTAAAAAACAGATGGAAATTCGAGAAAATGGAAGGAATAGATGAGACGGGAGAAAGAGACTACATAGCAGGTACACTTCAGTCTGGGAAACACAAAGTGGTCATTGCAGTGATATATAATCCACAACAGAACTGCAGGAGGCCAAGAGAGGAATATGAAAAGAGCAACAGAGCAATGGTGGACACACTTGCCGAGGTGGCAAGAAGAGCTCACTCCAGCAGAGCAATTTTGCTGGTTATGGGAGCTTTCAACCACAGGGAGATTGACTGGGAAAACCTGGAGCCATATGTGGGTCCCGAAACATGGAGAGCCAGGATGTTGGACGTGGTGCTGGAAAACCTCATGCACGAACATGTTAAGGACACTACCAGAGTGAGAGGGGAGGATGAACCAGCAAGATTATACCTTGTGTTCACATTGGGCAGCTCAGACATTGAGGACATCAAGAATGAGAGTCCCCAAGGAGCTAGCGACCACGTGGTTCTGTGCTTTGAATACATAGTAGAGCTGCAAGTGGAGAGAATAACAGGAGTTGAATGGGAAAAGCCTGACTATAAAAGAGGGGACTACATAGGGTTGAAGAACTTCCTGCGGGAGAACTGGCAGGAAAGCCAGTAAATGA
Organism: Cherax quadricarinatus; assembly: GCF_038502225.1. Taxonomy (NCBI): domain Eukaryota; kingdom Metazoa; phylum Arthropoda; class Malacostraca; order Decapoda; family Parastacidae; genus Cherax; species Cherax quadricarinatus. Next base: position 29,775,325 of record NC_091336.1, on the reverse strand, counting down.
AATGATGGAACATGTAACAACAAAATGCAAGGAGGCAGTGGAAAGGTTTATTCCCAAGGGCAACAGTAACAACGGGAAGACCAGAACGAGCCCCTGGTTTACCCGACGGTGTAAGGAGGCAAAAACAAAGTGCAATAGAGAATGGAAAAAGTACAGAAGGCAGAGAACACACGAAAATAGGGAGATCAGTCGCAGAGCCAGGAATGAGTATGCACAGGTAAGGAGGGAGGCCCAGCGACAGTATGAAAATGACATAGCATCGAGAATCAAGACTGACCCGAAACTGTTGTATAGGCACATCAGGAGGAAGACAACAGTCAAAGACCAGGTGATCAGATCAAGGACAGAAGGGGGAGAACTCGCAAGAAATGATCAGGAGGTATGTGAGGAGCTGAACAGGAGATTTAAGGAAGTTTTTACAGTAGAGACAGGAAGGGCTGTAGGAAGACAGCACAGAAGGGAACAACAAGAGGGAATATACCACCAAGTGTTGGATGACATACGAACAACTGATGAGGAGGTGAAGAAGCTCTTAAGTGACCTTGACACCTCAAAGGCGATGGGACCGGACAACATCTCCCCATGGGTCCTTATAGAAGGAGCAGAGATGTTGTGCGTGCCTCTAACCACAATCTTCAACACATCCCTTGAAACTGGGCAACTACCTGAGAAATGGAAGACAGCTAATGTAGTCCCCATATTTAAGAAAGGAAACAGAGACGAGGCACTAAACTACAGACCTGTGTCTCTGACATGTATTGTGTGCAAAGTCATGGAGAAGATTATCAGGAGGAGAGTGGTCGAACACCTGGAAAGGAACAAGATTATAAATGAAAACCAGCATGGGTTCATGGAAGGCAAATCTTGTATCACAAACCTCCTGGAGTTTTATGACAAGGTAACAGAAGTAAGACACGAGAGAGAGGGGTGGGTAGATTGCGTTTTCCTAGACTGCAGGAAGGCCTTTGACACAGTTCCCCCCACAAGAGATTAGTGCAGAAGCTGGAGGATCAGGCGCACGTAAAAGGGAGGGCACTGCAATGGATAAGGGATACCTGACAGGGAGGCAGCAACGAGTCATGGTACGTGAATAGGTATCACAGTGGGCGCCTGTTACGAGCGGGGTCCCACAGGGTGTCAGTTCAAGGACCAGTGCTATTTTTGATATATGTGAACGACATGATGGAAGGAATAGACTCTGAAGTGTCCCTGTTCGCAGATGACGTGAAGTTGATGAGAAGAATTAAATAGGACGAGGATGAGGCAGGACTGCAAAGATACCTGGACAGGCTGGACATGTGGTCCAGTAACTGGCTTCTCGAATTCAATCCAGCCAAATGCAAAGTCATGAAGATTGGGGAGGGGCAAAGAAGACCGCAGACAGGACCCAGTACGATCAGTCCAGGACTAACACCCAATTAGGTGAGTACAATTATGAGTACACACCACACTCACACCAGTCCACTAACACCCAGGATGCCACACACACCAGTCCACTTACTCCCAGGATGCCACACACACCAGTCCACTAACACCCAGCATGCCACACACACCAGTCCACTAACACCCAGGTTGCCACACACACACCAGTCCACTAACACCCTGGATGCCACACACGCAAGTCCACAAACATCCAGGATGCCACACACATCAGTCCACTAACACCCAGGATGCCACACACACAAGCCCACTAACTCCAAGCATCCTTCACACACCAGTCCACAAACAGCCAGGATGCAAAACACTCCAGTCCACTAACACCCAGGATGCCACCCACACCAGTCCACTAACACCCAGGATGCCACACACACCAGGCCACTAACAACCAGAATGCCACCCACACCAGTCCACTAACACCCAGGATGCCACACACACCAGTCCACTAACACCCAGGATGCCACACAAACCAGTCCACTAACACCCAGGATGCCACACACACCAGTCCATTGACACCCAGGATGCCACACCACACCAGTCAACTAACACCCAGGAAGCCACCCACACCAGTCCACTAATACCCATGATACACACACACCAGTCCACTAACACCCAGGATGCCACACACACCAGTCCACTAACACCCAGGATGCCACACACACCAGTCCACTAACACCCAGGATGCCACACACACCAGTCCACTAACACCCAGGATGCCACACACACAAGCCCACTAACACCCAGGATCCTACACACACCAGTCCACTAACAGCCAGGATGCAAAGCACTCCAGTCCACTAACAGCCAGGATGCCACCCACACCAGTCCACTAACACCCAGGACGCCACACACACCAGGCCACTAACAACCAGAATGCCACACACACCAGTCCACTAACACCCAGGATGCAACACACACCAGTTCACTAACACCCAGGATGTCACACACCAGTCCACTAACACCCAGGATGCCCCCCACACAAGTCCACTAAGACCCAGGATGCCATACACACAAGTCCACTACCACCAAGCATGCCACACACGCCAGTCAACTAACACCCAGGATGCCACTCACATCAGTCCCCTAACACCCAGGATGCCACCCACACAAGTCCACTAACACCCAGGATGCAACCCACACCAGTCCACTAACACCCAGGATGCCACACACACCAGTCCACTAACACCCTCGATGCCATCCACACAAGTCAACTAACACTCAGGATGCCACACACACCAGTCAACTAACACCCAGGATGCCACCACACAAGTCCACTAACACCCAATACGCAACCCACACCAGTCCACTAACACCCAGGATGCCACACACACCAGTCCACTAACACCCAGGATGCAACCAACACTAGTCAACTAACACCCAGGAAGCCACCCACACCAGTCCACTAATACCCATAATACACACACACCAGTCCACTAATTCCCAGGATTAAACACACACCAGTCCACTAACACCCACGATGCCACACACACAAGTCCATTAACACCCAGGATGCCACCAACAGTAGTCCACTAACACCCAGGATGCAACCTACACCAGTCCACTAACACCCAGGATGCCACACACACCAGTCTACTAACACCCAGGATGCTACACACACCAGTCGACTAACACCCAGGATGCCACACGCACAAGTCTACTAACACCCAGAAAACCACAAACACTAGTCCACTAACGCCTAGGATGTAACACACTCCAGTTCACTAACACCCTGGATGCCACACACACCAGTCCACTAACACACAGGATGCCAACCACACTAGTCCACTACCACTCAGTATGCCAAACACACCAGTCCACTAACACCCAGGTTGCCACACACACATCAGTCCACTAACACCCTCGATGCCACACACACCAGTCCACAAACATACAGGATGCCACACACATCAGTCCACTAACACCCAGGATGCCACACACACCAGTCCACTAACACCCAGGATGCCACACACACCAGTCCACTAACACCCAGGATGCCAACCACACCAGTCCACTAACACCCAGGATGCCACCCACACCAGTCCACTAACACCCAGGATGCCACACACACCAGTCCACTAACACCCAGGATGCCACACACACCAGTCCACTAACACCCAGGATGCCACACACACCAGTCCACTAACACCCAGGATGCTACACACACCAGTCCACTAACACCCAGGATGCCACACACACCAGTCCACTAACACCCAGGATGCCACCCACACCAGTCCACTAACACCCAGGATGCCACACACACCAGTCCACTAACACCCAGGATGCCACACACACCAGTCCACTAACACCCAGGATGCCACCCACACCAGTCCACTACCACTCAGTATGCCAAACACACCAGTCCACTAACACCCAAGATGCCACCAACACTAGTCCACTACCACTCAGGATGCCACCCACACCAGTCAACTAATACCCAGGATTCAACACATACCAGTCCACTAACACCCAGGATGCCACCCACACCAGTCCACTAACACCCAGGATGCCACCCACACCAGTCCACTAACACCCAGGATGCCACCCACACCAGTCCACTAACACCCAGGATGCCACACACACCAGTCCACTAACACCCAGGATGCCACACACACCAGTCCACTAACACCCAGGATGCCACACACACCAGTCCACTAACACCCAGGATGCCACCCACACCAGTCCACTAACACCCAGGATGCCACCCACACCAGTCCACTAACACCCAGGATGCCACCCACACCAGTCCACTAACACCCAGGATGCCACCCACACCAGTCCACTAACACCCAGGATGCCACACACACCAGTCCACTAACACCCAGGATGCCACACACACCAGTCCACTAACACCCAGGATGCCACCCACACCAGTCCACTAACACCCAGGATGCCACACACACCAGTCCACTAACACCCAGGATGCCACACACACCAGTCCACTAACACCCAGGATGCCACCCACACCAGTCCACTAACACCCAGGATGCCACCCACACCAGTCCACTAACACCCAGGATGCCACACACACCAGTCCACTAACACCCAGGATGCCTCACACACCAGTCCACTAACACCCAGGATGCCACCCACAGCAGTCCACTAACACCCAGGATGCCACACACACCAGTCCACTAACACCCAGGATGCCACCCACACCAGTCCACTAACACCCAGGATGCCACACACACCAGTCCACTAACACCCAGGATGCCACCCACACCAGTCCACTAACACCCAGGATGCCACCCACACCAGTCCACTAACACCCAGGATGCCACCCACACCAGTCCACTAACACCCAGGATGCCACACACACCAGTCCACTAACACCCAGGATGCCACCCACACCAGTCCACTAACACCCAGGATGCCACACACACCAGTCCACTAACACCCAGGATGCCTCACACACCAGTCCACTAACACCCAGGATGCCACCCACAGCAGTCCACTAACACCCAGGATGCCACACACACCAGTCCACTAACACCCAGGATGCCAAACACACCAGTCCACTAACACCCAGGATGCCACCCACACCAGTCCACTAACACCCAGGATGCCACCCACACCAGTCCACTAACACCCAGGATGCCACCCACACCAGTCCACTAACACCCAGGATGCCACACACACCAGTCCACTAACACCCAGGATGCCACCCACACCAGTCCACTAACACCCAGGATGCCACCCACACCAGTCCACTAACACCCAGGATGCCACCCACACCAGTCCACTAACACCCAGGATGCCACCCACACCAGTCCACTAACACCCAGGATGCCACCCACACCAGTCCACTAACACCCAGGATGCCACCCACACCAGTCCACTAACACCCAGGATGCCACACACACCAGTCCACTAACACCCAGGATGCCACACACACCAGTCCACTAACACCCAGGATGCCACCCACACCAGTCCACTAACACCCAGGATGCCACCCACACCAGTCCACTAACACCCAGGATGCCACCCACACCAGTCCACTAACACCCAGGATGCCACACACACCAGTCCACTAACACCCAGGATGCCACCCACACCAGTCCACTAACACCCAGGATGCCACCCACACCAGTCCACTAACACCCAGGATGCCACCCACACCAGTCCACTAACACCCAGGATGCCACCCACACCAGTCCACTAACACCCAGGATGCCACACACACCAGTCCACTAACACCCAGGATGCCACCCACACCAGTCCACTAACACCCAGTATGCCACACACACACCAGTCCACTAACACCCAGGATGCCACCCACACCAGTCCACTAACACCCAGGATGCCACACACACCAGTCCACTAACACCCAGGATGCCACCCACACCAGTCCACTAACACCCAGGATGCCACACACACCAGTCCACTAACACCCAGGATGCCACCCACACCAGTCCACTAACACCCAGGATGCCACCCACACCAGTCCACTAACACCCAGGATGCCACCCACACCAGTCCACTAACACCCAGGATGCCACCCACACCAGTCCACTAACACCCAGGATGCCACCCACACCAGTCCACTAACACCCAGGATGCCACCCACACCAGTCCACTAACACCCAGGATGCCACACACACCAGTCCACTAACACCCAGGATGCCACCCACACCAGTCCACTAACACCCAGGATGCCACCCACACCAGTCCACTAACACCCAGGATGCCACCCACACCAGTCCACTAACACCCAGGATGCCACACACACCAGTCCACTAACACCCAGGATGCCACCCACACCAGTCCACTAACACCCAGGATGCCCCACACACCAGTCCACTAACACCCAGGATGCCACACACACCAGTCCACTAACACCCAGGATGCCACCCACACCAGTCCACTAACACCCAGGATGCCACACACACCAGTCCACTAACACCCAGGATGCCACACACACCAGTCCACTAACACCCAGGATGCCACACACACCAGTCCACTAACACCCAGGATGCCACACACACCAGTCCACTAACACCCAGGATGCCACCCACACCAGTCCACTAACACCCAGGATGCCACCCACACCAGTCCACTAACACCCAGGATGCCACACACACCAGTCCACTAACACCCAGGATGCCACCCACACCAGTCCACTAACACCCAGGATGCCACCCACACCAGTCCACTAACACCCAGGATGCCACCCACACCAGTCCACTAACACCCAGGATGCCACCCACACCAGTCCACTAACACCCAGGATGCCATACACACCAGTCCACTAACACCCAGGATGCCACACACACCAGTCCACTAACACCCAGGATGCCACCCACACCAGTCCACTAACACCCAGGATGCCACCCACACCAGTCCACTAACACCCAGGATGCCACCCACACCAGTCCACTAACACCCAGGATGCCACCCACACCAGTCCACTAACACTCAGGATGCCACCCACACCAGTCCACTAACACCCAGGATGCCACACACACCAGTCCACTAACACCCAGGATGCCACTCACACCAGTCGACTAACACACATGATGCCACCCCACAAAACCACTAACACCCAGGATGCCACACACACCAGTCCACTAACACCCAGGATGCCACCCACACCAGTCCACTAACACCCAGGATGCCACCCACACCAGTCCACTAACACCCAGGATGCCACACACACCAGTCCACTAACACCCAGGATGCCACCCACACCAGTCCACTAACACCCAGGATGCCACACACACCAGTCCACTAACACCCAGGATGCCACCCACACCAGTCCACTAACACCCAGGATGCCACCCACACCAGTCCACTAACACCCAGGATGCCACACACACCAGTCCACTAACACCCAGGATGCCACACACACCAGTCCACTAACACCCAGGATGCCACACACACCAGTCCACTAACACCCAGGATGCCACACCACACAAGTCCACTAACACCCAGGATGCCACCCACACCAGTCCACTAACACCCAGGATGCCACACACACCAGTCCACTAACACCCAGGATGCCACCCACACCAGTCCACTAACACCCAGGATGCCACACACACCAGTCCACTAACACCCAGGATGCCACCCACACAAGTCCACTAACACCCAGGATGCCACACACACCAGTCCACTAACACCCAGGATGCCACACACACCAGTCGACTAACACTCAGGATGCCACACACACAAGTCCACTAACACCCAGGATGCCACACACACCAATTCACTAACACCCAGGATGCCTGGCACACAATTCCACTAATACCCAGGATGCCATCCACACCAGTCCAGTAACACTCAGGATGCCACACACACCAGTCCACTAACACCCAGGATGCCACCCACACCAGTCCACTAACACCCAGGATGCCACACACACCAGTCCACTAACACCCAGGATGCCACACACACCAGTCCACTAACACCCAGGATGCCACCCACACCAGTCCACTAACACCCAGGATGCCACCCACACCAGTCCACTAACACCCAGGATGCCACCCACACCAGTCCACTAACACCCAGGATGCCACACACACCAGTCCACTAACACCCAGGATGCCACCCACACCAGTCCACTAACACCCAGGATGCCACCCACACCAGTCCACTAACACCCAGGATGCCACCCACACCAGTCCACTAACACCCAGGATGCCACCCACACCAGTCCACTAACACCCAGGATGCCACCCACACCAGTCCACTAACACCCAGGATGCCACCCACACCAGTCCACTAACACCCAGGATGCCACCCACACCAGTCCACTAACACCCAGGATGCCACACACACCAGTCCACTAACACCCAGGATGCCACCCACACCAGTCCACTAACACCCAGGATGCCACCCACACCAGTCCACTAACACCCAGGATGCCACCCACACCAGTCCACTAACACCCAGGATGCCACCCACACCAGTCCACTAACACCCAGGATGCCACACACACCAGTCCACTAACACCCAGGATGCCACACACACCAGTCCACTAACACCCAGGATGCCACACACACCAGTCCACTAACACCCAGGATGCCACACACACCAGTCCACTAACACCCAGGATGCCACCCACACCAGTCCACTAACACCCAGGATGCCACACACACCAGTCCACTAACACCCAGGATGCCACCCACACCAGTCCACTAACACCCAGGATGCCACACACACCAGTCCACTAACACCCAGGATGCCACCCACACCAGTCCACTAACACCCAGGATGCCACCCACACCAGTCCACTAACACCCAGGATGCCACCCACACCAGTCCACTAACACCCAGGATGCCACCCACACCAGTCCACTAACACCCAGGATGCCACCCACACCAGTCCACTAACACCCAGGATGCCACCCACACCAGTCCACTAACACCCAGGATGCCACCCACACCAGTCCACTAACACCCAGGATGCCACCACACCAGTCCACTAACACCCAGGATGCCACCCACACCAGTCCACTAACACCCAGGATGCCACCCACACCAGTCCACTAACACCCAGGATGCCACCCACACCAGTCCACTAACACCCAGGATGCCACCCACACCAGTCCACTAACACCCAGGATGCCACACACACCAGTCCACTAACACCCAGGATGCCACCCACACCAGTCCACTAACACCCAGGATGCCACCCACACCAGTCCACTAACACCCAGGATGCCACCCACACCAGTCCACTAACACCCAGGATGCCACACACACCAGTCCACTAACACCCAGGATGCCACCCACACCAGTCCACTAACACCCAGGATGCCACCCACACCAGTCCACTAACACCCAGGATGCCACCCACACCAGTCCACTAACACCCAGGATGCCACCCACACCAGTCCACTAACACCCAGGATGCCACCCACACCAGTCCACTAACACCCAGGATGCCACCCACACCAGTCCACTAACACCCAGGATGCCACCCACACCAGTCCACTAACACCCAGGATGCCACCCACACCAGTCCACTAACACCCAGGATGCCCCACACACCAGTCCACTAACACCCAGGATGCCACCCACACCAGTCCACTAACACCCAGGATGCCACCCACACCAGTCCACTAACACCCAGGATGCCACCCACACCAGTCCACTAACACCCAGGATGCCACCCACACCAGTCCACTAACACCCAGGATGCCACCCACACCAGTCCACTAACACCCAGGATGCCACCCACACCAGTCCACTAACACCCAGGATGCCACCCACACCAGTCCACTAACACCCAGGATGCCACACACACCAGTCCACTAACACCCAGGATGCCACCCACACCAGTCCACTAACACCCAGGATGCCACACACACCAGTCCACTAACACCCAGGATGCCACACACACACCAGTCCACTAACACCCAGGATGCCACACACACCAGTCCACTAACACCCAGGATGCCACACACACCAGTCCACTAACACCCAGGATGCCACACACACCAGTCCACTAACACCCAGGATGCCAAACACACAAGTCCACTAACAACCAGGATGCCACCCACACCAGACCACTAACACCCAGGATGCCTCCTATACCAGTCTACTAACACACAGGATGCCACCCTCTCCAGTCCACTAACACCCATGATTCCACCCACACCAGTCCACTAACACCCAGGATGCCACCCACACCAGTCCACTAACACCCAGGATGCCACCCACACCAGTCCACTAACACCCAGGATGCCACCCACACCAGTCCACTAACACCCAGGATGCCACCCACACCAGTCCACTAACACCCAGGATGCCACCCACACCAGTCCACTAACACCCAGGATGCCACACACACCAGTCCACTAACACCCAGGATGCCACCCACACCAGTCCACTAACACCCAGGATGCCACCCACACCAGTCCACTAACACCCAGGATGCCACCCACACCAGTCCACTAACACCCAGGATGCCACCCACACCAGTCCACTAACACCCAGGATGCCACCCACACCAGTCCACTAACACCCAGGATGCCACACACACCAGTCCACTAACACCCAGGATGCCACCCACACCAGTCCACTAACACCCAGGATGCCACCCACACCAGTCCACTAACACCCAGGATGCCACCCCAAACCAGTCCACTAACAGCCAGGATGCCACCCACACCAGTCCACTAACACCCAGGATGCCACCCACACCAGTCCACTAACACCCAGGATGCCACCCACACCAGTCCACTAACACCCAGGATGCCACACACACCAGTCCACTAACACCCAGGATGCCACCCACACCAGTCCACTAACACCCAGGATGCCACCCACACCAGTCCACTAACACCCAGGATGCCACCCACACCAGTCCACTAACACCCAGGATGCCACCCACACCAGTCCACTAACACCCAGGATGCCACCCACACCAGTCCACTAACACCCAGGATGCCACCCACACCAGTCCACTAACACCCAGGATGCCACCCACACCAGTCCACTAACACCCAGGATGCCACCCACACCAGTCCACTAACACCCAGGATGCCACCCACACCAGTCCACTAACACCCAGGATGCCACACACACCAGTCCACTAACACCCAGGATGCCACACACACCAGTCCACTAACACCCAGGATGCCACCCACACCAGTCCACTAACACCCAGGATGCCACACACACCAGTCCACTAACACCCAGGATGCCACACACACCAGTCCACTAACACCCAGGATGCCACCCACACCAGTCCACTAACACCCAGGATGCCACCCACACCAGTCCACTAACACCCAGGATGCCACACACACCAGTCCACTAACACCCAGGATGCCACCCACACCAGTCCACTAACACCCAGGATGCCACACACACCAGTCCACTAACACCCAGGATGCCACCCACACCAGTCCACTAACACCCAGGATGCCACCCACACCAGTCCACTAACACCCAGGATGCCACCCACACCAGTCCACTAACACCCAGGATGCCACCCACACCAGTCCACTAACACCCAGGATGCCACCCACACCAGTCCACTAACACCCAGGATGCCACACACACCAGTCCACTAACACCCAGGATGCCACCCACACCAGTCCACTAACACCCAGGATGCCACCCACACCAGTCCACTAACACCCAGGATGCCACACACACCAGTCCACTAACACCCAGGATGCCACCCACACCAGTCCACTAACACCCAGGATGCCACCCACACCAGTCCACTAACACCCAGGATGCCACCCACACCAGTCCACTAACACCCAGGATGCCACCCACACCAGTCCACTAACACCCAGGATGCCACCCACACCAGTCCACTAACACCCAGGATGCCACCCACACCAGTCCACTAACACCCAGGATGCCACCCACACCAGTCCACTAACACCCAGGATGCCACCCACACCAGTCCACTAACACCCAGGATGCCACCCACACCAGTCCACTAACACCCAGGATGCCACCCACACCAGTCCACTAACACCCAGGATGCCACCCACACCAGTCCACTAACACCCAGGATGCCACCCACACCAGTCCACTAACACCCAGGATGCCACCCACACCAGTCCACTAACACCCAGGATGCCACCCACACCAGTCCACTAACACCCAGGATGCCACCCACACCAGTCCACTAACACCCAGGATGCCACCCACACCAGTCCACTAACACCCAGGATGCCACCCACACCAGTCCACTAACACCCAGGATGCCACCCACACCAGTCCACTAACACCCAGGATGCCACCCACACCAGTCCACTAACACCCAGGATGCCACCCACACCAGTCCACTAACACCCAGGATGCCACCCACACCAGTCCACTAACACCCAGGATGCCACCCACACCAGTCCACTAACACCCAGGATGCCACCCACACCAGTCCACTAACACCCAGGATGCCACCCACACCAGTCCACTAACACCCAGGATGCCACCCACACCAGTCCACTAACACCCAGGATGCCACCCACACCAGTCCACTAACACCCAGGATGCCACCCACACCAGTCCACTAACACCCAGGATGCCACCCACACCAGTCCACTAACACAAAATAAAGAAATCAGCCGAAGAGCCAGAAACGAATATGCACAGATAAGAAGGGAGGCTCAGAGACAATATGAAAATGACATAGCATCAAAAGTAAAGACTGACCCGAAGCTGTTGTACAGCCACATCAGGAGGAAAACAACAGTCAAGGACCAGGTAATCAGACTGAGGAAGGGTGATGGGGAATTCACAAGAAACGACCGAGAGGTATGTCAGGAGCTCAACACAAGATTTAAAGAGGTATTTACAGTGGAAACCAGTAGGACTCCAAGAAATCAGAACATGGGGGCACACCAGCAAGTGCTGGATGAGGTACATATAACCAAGGAGGAGGTGAAGAAGCTGCTATGCGAACTTGACACCTCAAAGGCGGTGGGACCAGACAACATCTCTCCATGGGTCCTTAAAGAGGGAGCAGAGATATTGTGTGAGCCATTAACAAAGATCTTCAACACATCATTTGAAACTGGGCAACTCCCTGAGGTATGGAAAATGGCAAATGTAGTCCCAATTTTTAAAAAGGGAGACAGACATGAGGCACTAAACTACAGACCTGTATCACTAACGTGTATAGTATGCAAGGTCATGGAGAAGATCATCAGGAGGAGAGTGGTGGGGCACCTGGAAAGAAACAAGTGTACAATTGACAACCAGCACGGTTTCAGGGAAGGAAAATCCTGTGTCACAAACCTTCTAGAGTTTTATGACAAGGTGACAGAAGTAAGACAAGAGAGAGAGGGGTGGATCGACTGCGTATTTTTGGACTGCAAGAAGGCCTTCGACACAGTTCCTCACAAGAGGTTACTGCAAAAGCTAGAGGACCAGGCACACATAACAGGAAAGGCACTGCAATGGATCAGAGAATATCTAACAGGGAGGCAACAACGAGTCATGGTACGCGACGAGGTGTCAGCGTGGGCGCCTGTGACAAGGGGGTTCCACAGGAGTCAGTATTAGGACCTGTGCTGTTCTTGGTATATGTGAACGACATAACGGAAGGGATAGACTCAGAAGTGTCCTTGTTTGCAGATGATGTGAAGTTAATGAGAAGAATCAAATCGGACGAGGATCAGGCAGGACTACAAAGAGACCTGGACAGGCTACAAGCCTGGTCCAGCAACTGGCTCCTTGAATTTAACCCTGCCAAATGCAAAGTCATGAAGATTGGGGAAGAGCAAAGAAGACCGCAGACACAATATAGTTTAGATGGCCAAAGACTGCAAACCTCACTCAAGGAAAAAGATCTGGGGGTGAGTATAACACCGAGCATATCTCCTGAGGCGCACATCAATCAGATAACTGCTGCAGCATACGGGCGCCTGGCAAACCTACGGATAGCGTTCCGATACCTCAGTAAGGATTCGTTTAAGACTCTGTATACCATCTACGTCAGGCCCATACTGGAGTATGCAGCACCAGTTTGAAATCCACACCTAGTCAAGCACGTCAAGAAATTAGAGAAAGTGCAAAGGTTTGCAACAAGACTAGTCCCAGAGCTACGGGGATTGTCCTATGAAGAAAGGTTGAGGAAAATCGGAATGACGAAACTGGGGGACAGGAGGGTCAGGGGAGACATGATAACGATATATAAAATACTGCGCGGAATAGACGAGGTGGACAAAGACGGGATGTTCCAGAGATGGGACACAGACACAAGAGGTCACAATTGGAAGTTGAAGACTCTGATGAATCAAAGGGATGTTAGGAAGTATTTCTTCAGTCATACAGTAGTCAGGCCATGGAATAGCCTAGAAAGTGATGTAGTGGAGGAAGGAACCATACTTAGTTTTAAGGCGAGGTATGATAGAGCTCATGGGGCAGGGAGAGAGATGACCTAGTAGCAATCAGCGAAGAGGCGGGGCCAGGAGCTGTGACTCGACCCCTGCAACCACAAATAGGTGAGTACAAATAGGTGAGTACACAGGATGCCACCCACACTAGTCCACTAACACTCAGGATGCCACAAACACAAGCCCAATAACACCCAGGATGCCACCTACGGCAGTCCACTAACACCCAGGATGTCACACACACCAGTCACTAACACCCAGGATGCCCCACACACCAGTCCACTTACACCCAGGATGCCAAGCACACCAGTCCACTAACACCTAGGATGCGACACACACAAGTCCACTAACACTCAGGATGCCACACACACCAGTCAACTAACACACAGCAATGATCGACACACTAGCCGAGGTGGCCAGGAGAGCAAACATGGGGGGAGCAAAGTTACTAGTTATGGGTGATTTCAATCACAAGGAGATTGACTGAGAAAACCTGGAGCCCCATCAGGGTCCCGAAACATGGAGAGCCAAGATGATGGACGTGGTACTGGAAAACCTCATGCATCAACATGTTAGAGACACTACCAGAGAGAGAGGAGAGGATGAACCAGCAAGGTTGGACCTTGTATTCACCATGAGTAGTTCAGACATCGAGGGTATCATGTATGAAAGGCCCCTGGGAGCTAGTGATCATGTGGTTCTGTGCTTCGAGGAAAAGTTCAATAGATAGGTGTAGAGGGAATATATATAGTATCAGTAGTTTCACTGCCGGCTTCTAGTTAAGGTAGGGTAAGTCAATCTCCCGTTTTTCCCGCCTTTTCTCCCCCTCCCTGAAATTGATAGTTTGTCTGCCGGCTACTAGTAGGGTAAGTCACGCTCCCGTTTTTCCCGCCTTTTCTCCCCCTCCCTGCAATTGATAGTTTGTCTGCCGGCTACTTGTTTAAGGTAGGGTCAGTCTAGCTCCCGCTATCCCTTCCCCTCCCTCTTCTCCCCCCCCCCTACCGAAAGGTGACGTGTGGGGCTCTGGTTAAACAGTAAATCACTAGACTCACAGCTCCCAACTCTACTGTAAGTACATGCCTGCCTTGTATTCTAGTGGATTTATTGGTTGAAAGCTTCACTTTTGACCAATAATAAACTTAGTCCTTTCAGTCTTGCTCTAGGTTGACTGTTGTAATAATCACCACGTCTTTTGAATATTGTACACTACCATGAAGAGTGATTATTTAAGCAGTGGGTAACCTGTCTATCTTTCCAGCTTGGATGTCAGAGAGGGTCACCTGGCAATCAACGAGTAGAACGGATGGAGTAGGACTAACGTCCAGAGACTTCGCCAATTTGATCTCACTACCTGTGCACCTGTATGAAATTGCAGGACGTAACTCCACAGCATTGCAGCGGTAAAGAACCTGCTTTCCTGTCTTCGGGATAGAATACTCACTGGTATACTGTGAAGAACTAGCCAGTGGATGGTCACCAACACCTGCGACCCCCCCCCCCCTTATCATCAGCAACGGCTACGGTTTCAACAACAGTGTCACCAACACCAGACACCATTGTAGATATTAGTGTTGAGTTCAAATGTTATTTTATTCATTTCATTTTTCATTTTTCTTTCAAATAGGATATACCTTTCATGTTTTGTTGTTTTATGTTTGATTTAATAAATAGTGTTTATCTTTGTGAATTATTATTTCTTTTTCTATTCATTAATTTTCCTGAGGAGGAGCCAGCCTGAGTAATACTGTCTGAAGTTGTTACAGGGCTGAGTAAGCCTTCACAAGTGGCGACCTTGCCAGGATTAACGCTACTGAATCAAGATTCAACTCCATCTCGAATCTACCATTGGAACTTCAACGCCGCATACCACAGACGGTTACCACCAGCCATGAGTAATCATTCTCTATGGTAGGACTACAGTACAGGTATTTGAAAGATTTGGTGATTGTTATAGTCTCAATTTATTGTAAGTCAAGTCAGGCAGGATATAATATTTAATTCTGCCACCTTTTTGGAGCTTGAAACACTTTGGAGGATTAGACTCTAGGGACCCGAGATTTTCCAGTGACAACTTGTTTCATTGAGCTCTTCATTATATCAAGGGAACTGTCATAGGACACTCTTGATTTGTTGGTGAGAAGATTGGATGGTCAAGGGACCCCATTCTACTTACTGTTTGCTCAGAGCCGGCATAGAACCCTTCGTTTTCGTTAATACATATTGTTTAATTGAAGCAGGGATCGAGCCCTCTGGTTTATTTATAGTTTGAGCGGAGCAGGAATTGAACCCTCCGTTTTCTTTAATACCCGTTTCATTTCCCCTGATAGTTTAAGTTATTCTTGCAAGCATGGATGAATACCAGTTTTGGATGAATGCTGGAAGTAAGTTAGGAATAACAGGGAAAAAATTAGAATCTTTCATTAGTGCTAAGATCCAGGAAAGACTTGAAAGAGAGAGAATTGAGAGAGAAGAAAGACAGTTAGAAAGGGAAAGAGAAGAAGAAAAGGAGAGAGAGAGAATTGAGAGAGAGATCCAAGAAAGACAGTTAGAAAGGGAAAGAGAAGAGAAAAAGGAGAGAGAGAGAATCGAAAGAGAAGAGAAAAAGGAGAGAGAGAGAATCGAAAGAGAAGACAAAAAGGAGCATGATAGACTTGATCGTGAAGAGAGAGCTAGAGTACGTGAGGAACAAGCTAAGATACGTGAGGAACAGGTTAAATTAAGGGAACTTGAGGAAAGAGCAAAGGACAGAGAATATGAGTTAAGAGAGAGAGAAAAGGATCGCGAGCTCGAACAAACTCGCCTTGAATTAGAGAATAAGAAGTTAACTTTCTCACAACAGCAATTAGATGAAGGAGTAATGGAACAACGTGCAGCTAGTGCACATATTCCAACACCTAATTTACCTCCCTTCACAGAGGGGGAAGACATAACTTCATACATTATCAGGTTTGAAAATACCGCTACCCTCTGTGAATGGCCTGCTGACACCTGGGCTACCAGGTTAGGAATGTTATTTTCTGGTACAGCCTTAAATATCTATGCAACTTTGTCGCAGGATATCATATGTAATTATAACCTACTGAAGAAGGCAATCCTTAAAGCATATCAAAAAACCACTAATTCTTACAGGAAAGATTTCAGGTATACCACCTTACAGCCTGGCCAGAACTTTCAACAGTTACAGGTAACACTCTTTCGTTTGTTCGACTTTTGGATAGAGAGTTCAGGAATTGATCATAGTTATGAATCTCTTCGAGACTTCATGGTTGCTGACCAGTTCCTGACAGCTCTTCCCCACCAGATACGAACATTCATCAGAGAACGTAACCTGATTAAAGCTGAGGAAGTTGCTGAGGCTGCTGACCTGTATGCTGAGGCACACAATTCCTATAAAGACCTAAAGGGATCGAACCCTAAGGGCAAGGGTTCATCAGACCTTAAGAAATCAAAGCCTCTAGTGGAAAGTAAAATGACTTCTTTTATTCCTGTTTGTCATTTGTGTGGTGTTAAGGGACATAAACGTCCAGATTGTCCTTCTAAGAAAGTCCAAAAAGTTGGAAGATGTTTTAAAGACTGTAATGGCCAAGCACCCTTCTGTTCAGGAACAGTTAATGGACTTAATGTATCTATCATTTTACGAGACACTGGATGCACATGTATAGTCATTTCTGATAAGCTGTTCCCTTATCTTAAAGAAACTCATTCCTCTGCTATACTTTCAGACTACTTGGGCCGTACAGACACTTTTCCTACCATCCGTTGTTACATTAGGTCTAAATGGTTCACAGGTTGGTCTGAAGCCGTACTAGCTCCCATCACTTCTTGCTCTGTACTAATAGGTAATGTAAAAGGTGCCATTCTTCCTTCTGAGGTTGACCTTTCATCACCAAAGATGGATATAAGTGTTTCAGATCCTCTTCCTGTAGAGTCAGAGAAGCCCCTCGAAAGTTCAGATGAGACAATGTCTCGTGAGATTCATGTGGGATTAAAAACCAGTGATGCTACTCTCGAAAGCGAGGTAGTAGGATCACCGGTTCACTTGTTAGATGAAAGTGAAGATATCACCTCTGATACCATAAATGTCTTGACTAGGGCTCAGACCAAAGCCCAGGCTTCTCCTACTGTCCATCCTTTGATTTTCCCTGACTTTAAGCCTTTAGACATATCGAAGGACTCCTTTGTCAATTTACAACGTAATTGCCCTTCTCTTCAGAATTGCCATAATGCCGCTAAACAAAATCAAGTTATCCAAAGGAAAAACTTTTCATATAAATTTGAATATATAAAAGGTATCTTGTACAAGTCAGTATTCAAATTAAATTCAGATGAGATAGACTATTCCATCTTAGTTGTTCCAAGTCAATGCAGAGAGACTGTTCTTAAAATGGCTCATGACCTGCCAGTGGCCGGACATTTCTCGCATCGTAAAACCTTAAATAAAATTAGGGAAACCTATTGTTGGCCAAAAATGTCCTCAGATGTCACTACCTATTGTAGATCATGTAAAGTTTGCCAACTGTCATCCTCCCGAGGTACCAGGCGAGTACCTATGGTCAAAATGCCTATCTTTACGGTACCGTTTGAAAGAGTAGCTATTGACATCGTTGGTCCTTTATCTCCACTTTCATCTGGGGGACATAGATATATATTAACATTGGTTGATTATGCTTCGAGTTTCCCTGAAGCCATACCCTTAAAGACCATAACTACTACAGAGGTGGCTGAAGCCCTTTTGTCCATCTTCTCCAGAGTGGGTATCCCTAGAGAAATTTTGTCTGACCGTGGGACACAATTCACATCTGACTTAATGCAACATCTATACCAACTTCTGGGAGTGAAGCCTCTCTTCACCACACCCTATCATCCCAGCTGTAATGGGAGGATTGAGCGCCAGCATTCGATTCTCAAGTCCATTTTAAGGAAACTTTGCTCCCTTAAACCTAAGGAGTGGCATCGTTACCTACCCTGTGCTTTGTTTGCCATGAGGGAAGTTCCCAGTGACTCTTTGGGGTTTTCACCTTTTGAACTTCTCTATGGTAGACAGGCCAGAGGTCCACTGTCCATCCTTCATGACTTATGGACTAATGAGGATGTAAATGCTGAGGTTCAGTCTTCTTACCAGTTTCTCCTTGACCTTAGATCCAAACTTGAGGAGACCTCTGACATAGTTTCGAAAAACCTAAGATTGTCAATGGACCAGTACAAAACCTATTTTGACTCCAAAAGTCAGAGGAGAAGTTTTAACGTAGGGGATGAAGTTCTTGTACTTTTGCCTATCAAGTCAAATAAATTATTAGTAGCATGGAAAGGTCCATATAAAGTTTTAAAAATTTGTGGGAAAGTTGACTACCTCATAGAAGTCAAGGGGAAACCTAAGCTTTATCATATCAACATCCTTAAGAAATATTACCGAAGAAATTCGGTTAACTGCCTTAACAACTTTGACTTAGTTTTTCCACACGAACTTGATAAGACAACTGAAGAATGTAAAGTGTGCGTAATTGACACCTCTAACTTAGACTATGATGAAGAACTACATGACTTGGTGACTCTTGACCACTCGGATGCAACCAACATTAATATTAATGAATCTTTGGATGACCATAAGAGACATGAACTACTTCAATGTGGGAGTAACTTTTCAGACGTCTTTACTGATATTCCAGGTGTTACCTCCACGGTAGTCCATAAGATTGACTTAGTGACGGACAATCCTATCAAACGGAAATTATACCCAGTTCCAGTTCACCTTAGGGATGCATTTGACCGAGAGGTAGACAAATTATTAAAACTAAAGATCATTGAACCTTCAGTATCTTCATATTGTTCACCAGTAGTCATGGTTAAGAAGGAGGATAATTCATATAGACTTGCTATTGACTTCAGAGGCCTTAATGCTATAACTCGGTGGGATGCTGAGCCTATGCCCTTAATAGATAGCGATCTACACAAATTTTATGACGCTTCCTTCTTTTCAGAGATTGATATTGCGCAGGCATATCATCAAGTAATGTTAGATCCTTCTTCTAAGCAGTACACCGCTTTTCCTACACACCAAGGACTGATGCAGTATAGAACTATGCCCTTCGGTTTGGTAACTGCCTGTGCTACCTACGTGAGACTGATGAGAAAGGTCTTGGGTAATATGCCAAATGTTTCAGTTTATTTTGATAACATTTACGTAATGACATCTACGTGGGGCGAACATATCCAAACATTAACATCAGTTTTGCGTAGGTTACGCTCACATGGCCTCACTGCCAAGCCGAAGAAATGCTTCCTTGGGTATAACAAGATTAGATATCTTGGACTGATACTTTCTAATAACACTCTGCAGCCTCTCCCCAGTAAGATCAAAGCTTTATTAGAATTTAAATTCCCCAAAACCAAGAAACTCATGCGTAGCTTTCTTGGTTCTGTAAATTTTTATGCACGGTTTATCCCGAATCTTGCTGATCTTACAGGCATCTTATCGGACTTCCTTAAAAAGTCTGTGAAGGAACCTCTTGAACTTTCCGACGTAGCTCGGGAAAAGTTTAATGAGATTAAAAGTATCTTTGCGAAAGACCCTATACTTAAGATTCCAGATATTAATAAAACATTTTGTCTGAGAACTGATGCCTCCAATACTGGCTTAGGTGCGGTGTTACTACAATACCATGATGGTACTCCCTCCCCTGTATGCTTCCTAAGCCGGAAACTCCTTCCCGCAGAAACAAGATACTCCACAATAGAAAAGGAATGTTTAGCCCTTGTGTGGGGTATCTCCAAACTTAAATTTTATTTGCTGGGAAAAGAATTCATTTTAGAAACGGACCACAAACCTTTGATATACCTAGAAACTTTTAAGGGAACCAACAGTCGCCTCTTGAGGTGGACATTGGCACTCCAGGCTTTTAAGTTCCATATTGTGTATATCAATGGTTCATCCAATTATTTCTCTGACTGGTTAAGTCGTGACAGTCAGTAGAAGATTTGTTGCCTTACACGACTTCCACATGTTAGAACTTTTTCCTCGCCTATTCTTCTTATACTCCTTGACTATAAGTCTTGGCATGGGGGAGTGTGAGGGAAAAGTTCAATAGATAGGTGTAGAGGGAATATATATAGTATCAGTAGTTTCACTGCCGGCTTCTAGTTAAGGTAGGGTAAGTCAATCTCCCGTTTTTCCCGCCTTTTCTCCCCCTCCCTGAAATTGATAGTTTGTCTGCCGGCTACTAGTAGGGTAAGTCACGCTCCCGTTTTTCCCGCCTTTTCTCCCCCTCCCTGCAATTGATAGTTTGTCTGCCGGCTACTTGTTTAAGGTAGGGTCAGTCTAGCTCCCGCTATCCCGTCCCCTCCCTCTTCTCCCCCCCCCCCCGAAAGGTGACGTGTGGGGCTCTGGTTAAACAGTAAATCACTAGACTCACAGCTCCCAACTCTACTGTAAGTACATGCCTGCCTTGTATTCTAGTGGATTTATTGGTTGAAAGCTTCACTTTTGACCAATAATAAACTTAGTCCTTTCAGTCTTGCTCTAGGTTGACTGTTGTAATAATCACCACGTCTTTTGAATATTGTACACTACCATGAAGAGTGATTATTTAAGCAGTGGGTAACCTGTCTATCTTTCCAGCTTGGATGTCAGAGAGGGTCACCTGGCAATCAACGAGTAGAACGGATGGAGTAGGACTAACGTCCAGAGACTTCGCCAATTTGATCTCACTACCTGTGCACCTGTATGAAATTGCAGGACGTAACTCCACAGCATTGCAGCGGTAAAGAACCTGCTTTCCTGTCTTCGGGATAGAATACTCACTGGTATACTGTGAAGAACTAGCCAGTGGATGGTCACCAACACCTGCGACCCCCCCCCCCCTTATCATCAGCAACGGCTACGGTTTCAACAACAGTGTCACCAACACCAGACACCATTGTAGATATTAGTGTTGAGTTCAAATGTTATTTTATTCATTTCATTTTTCATTTTTCTTTCAAATAGGATATACCTTTCATGTTTTGTTGTTTTATGTTTGATTTAATAAATAGTGTTTATCTTTGTGAATTATTATTTCTTTTTCTATTCATTAATTTTCCTGAGGAGGAGCCAGCCTGAGTAATACTGTCTGAAGTTGTTACAGGGCTGAGTAAGCCTTCACAAGGATCAGACAGGACTACAAAGAGACCTGGACAGGCTACAAGCCAGGTCCAGCAACTGGCTCCTTGAATTTAACCCTGCCAAATGCAAAGTCATGAAGATTGGGGAAGAACAAAGAAGACCGCAGACACAATATAGTTTAGATGGCCAAAGACTGCAAACCTCACTCAAGGAAAAAGATCTGGGGGTGAGTATAACACCGAGCATATCTCCTGAGGCGCACATCAATCAGATAACTGCTGCAGCATACGGGCGCCTGGCAAACCTACGGATAGCGTTCCGATACCTCAGTAAGGATTCGTTTAAGACTCTGTATACCATCTACGTCAGGCCCATACTGGAGTATGCAGCACCAGTTTGGAATCCACACCTAGTCAAGCACGTCAAGAAATTAGAGAAAGTGCAAAGGTTTGCAACAAGACTAGTCCCAGAGCTACGGGGATTGTCCTATGAAGAAAGGTTGAGGAAAATCGGAATGACGAAACTGGGGGACAGGAGGGTCAGGGGAGACATGATAACGATATATAAAATACTGCGCAGAATAGACAAGGTGGACAAAGACGGGATGTTCCAGAGATGGGACACAGACACAAGAGGTCACAATTGGAAGTTGAAGACTCAGATGAATCAAAGGGATGTTAGGAAGTATTTCTTCAGTCATACAGTAGTCAGGCCATGGAATAGCCTAGAAAGTGATGTAGTGGAGGAAGGAACCATACTTAGTTTTAAGGCGAGGTATGAGAGAGCTCATGGGGAAGGGAGAGAGATGACCTAGTAGCAATCAGCGAAGAGGCGGGGCCAGGAGCTGTGAATCGACCCCTGCAACCACAAATAGGTGAGTACAAATAGGTGAGTACACAGGATGCCACCCACACTAGTCCACTAACACTCAGGATGCCACAAACACAAGCCCAATAACACTCAGGATGCCACCTACGGCAGTCCACTAACACCCAGGATGTCACACACACCAGTCACTAACACCCAGGATGCCCCACACACCAGTCCACTTACACCCAGGATGCCAAGCACACCAGTCCACTAACACCTAGGATGCGACACACACAAGTCCACTAACACCAAGGATGCCACGCACACCAGTCCACTAACACACAGGATGGCACTCACAACAGTCCACTAACACCCAGGATGCCACACACACCACTCAACTGACACCCACGATGCCACCCACACCAGTCCACTAGCACACAGGATGCCACACACACCAGTCCACTAACACCCAGGACGCCACACACACCAGACCACTGACACCCAGGATGCCACACACACCAGTTCACTAACACCCAAGATGCCTCCAACACAAGTCCACTAACACCCACGATGCCACACACACCAGGCAATTAACACCCACGATGCCACCCACAACAATCCACTAACACACAGGATGCCACACACACCAGTCCACTAACACACAGGATGCCACACAAACCAGTCCACTAACACCCAGGATACCACACACTCCAGTCCACTAACACACATTATGTCACACACACCAGTCACTAACACCCAGGATGCCCCACACACCATTCCACTTACACCCAGGATGCCACACTGTCAAGTCCACTAACACCCAGGATGCCATCCACACCAGCTATCTAACAACCATGATGTGACCCACAACAGTACACTAAAACCGCGGATGTCACCCACACCAGTCCCTAACACTCAGGATTCCTCTGACACCAGTCCACTAACACCCAGGATGCCACCCACACCAGTCAACTAACACCCAGGATGCATCTGACACCAGTCCACTAACACCCAGAATGCCACTTACTCCAGTCCACTAACACCCAGGATGCCACCCACACAAGTCCACTAACACCCAGGATGCCACCCACACAAGTCCACTAAAACCCAGGATGCCAGCCAGACCATTCCACTAACTCCAAGGATGCCACCCACACCAGTCCAATAACTCCCAGGATGCCTCTGACACCAGTCCACTATCAACCAGGATGCCACACACACCATTCCACTACCACCCAGGATGCCTCTGACACCAGTCCACTAACACCCAGGATGCCACCAACACCATTAAACTAGCACCCAGGATGTCACCCACACAAGTCCACTAACACCAAGGATGCCACCCACACCATTCCACAAACACCCAGGATGCAACCCAAACCATTCCACTAACACCCACGATGCAACCTTTTACAGACAACTAACACCCAGGATGCCACCCACACCAGTCAACTAACACTCAGGATGCCACCCTCACCTGTACACTAACACCCAGGATGCCACCCACACCAGTCCAGTAACACCCAGGATGCCACACACACTAGTCCATTATCACCCAGTATGCCACCCACACCAGTCCAGTAACACCCAGGATGCCACCCACACTAGTCCATTATCACCCAGGATGCCACCCACACCAGTCCATTATCACCAATGATGCCACCCACACTAGTCCACTAACACCCCGGATGCCAACAACACCAGTCCATTATCACAAATACTGCCACCCACACCAGTCAACTAACACCTAGGATGCCACCCACACCAGTCCAATATCGCCCAGGATACCACCCATATCATTCCATTATCACCCAGGATACCACACACACCAGTCCACTAACACCCAGGATGCTTCCCACACCAGTCCACTAACACGCAGGATGTCACCCACACCAGACCATTATCACGCAGGATGCCACCCACACCAGTACACTAACACCAAGGAAGCCACCCACAATAGTCCACTAACACCCAGGATGCCACCCACAAAGTCAATTATCTCCCAGGATGCCACACAAATCAATCCACTAACACCCAGGACGCCACCCACACCAGTCCATTATCTCTCAGGATGCCACCCACACCAGTCCATTATCAACCAGGATGCCGCAAACACCAGTCCATTATCACCAAGGATGCCACCCACACCAGTCCATTATCAACCAGGATGCCACCCACACCAGCCCATTATCACCCAGGATGCCACCCACACCAGTCCACTAACACCCAGGATGCCACCCACACCAGTCCACTAACACCCAGGATGCCACACACACCAGTCCATTATCACCCAGGATGCCACCCACACCAGTCCACTAACAAACAGGATGCCACCCACACCGTTAAACTAACACCCAGGATGATACCGATATCAGTGCATCAACACCCAGTATGCAACTTACTCCAGTCAAATAACATCCAAGATGCCACACACACCAGTCGTCTAACACTTAGGATGCCACCCAAACCACTCCACTAACACCCATGATGTTTCCGACACCAGTCCACTAACACCCACTATGCCACCTACACCAGTCCACTAACACCAAGGATGCCTTCAACACCAGTGCACTAACACCCAGGATGCCACCCACACAAGTCCACTATCACCCAGGATGGCACTCACACCATTCCACTAACATCCAGGATGCTACCTTCAACAGTCCACTAACACAAAGGATGCCAGCCACACCAGTCCACTAACACCCAGAATGCCACATACGCCAGTCCACTAACACCCATGATGCCACATAGACCAGTCCACTAAAACCAAGGATGCAGACCACAATGGTCTGTTAACGCCTATGATGCCACCCACGCCACTCCACTAACACCAAGGAAGCCACCCACACCAGTCCACTAACACCCAGTATGGCACCCACAACTGTTCACTGACACCCAGGATTCAACCCACACCAGTCCACTAACACTCAGGATGCCACCCAAACCAGTCCACTAACACCCGGCATGCCAACCGCACCAGTTAACTAACACCCAGCATGCCACGCACACCAGTCCATTAAAACCCAGGATGCCACCCACACCAGTCCACTAATACCCAGCATGCCACCCACACTAGTCCAAAAACACCCAGGATGCCACCCACACCAGTCCATTATCACCCAGGATTCAACCCACTCAAGTCCACTAACACTCAGGATGCCACCCACACCAGTCCACTAACACCCAGGATGCAACCTTCACCAGTCCACTAAAACCCAGGATGCAACCCACACTAGTCCACTAACACCCAGGATGCCACCCACACCTGTCCACGAACACCCAGGATGTGACCCACAACAGTACACTGAAACCCAGGATGCCAGCCACACCAGTTCATTAACACCCAGGATGCCACCCAAACCAGTCCACTAACAACCACGATGCCACCCACACCAGCAATCTAACAACCAGGATGTGACCCACAACAGTACACTAAAACCCAGGATGTCACCCACACCAGTCCCTAACACTCAGGATGCCTCTGACACCAGTCCACTAAAACCCAGGATGCCACCCACACCAGTCAACTAACACCCAGGATGCATCTGACACCAGTCCACTAGCACCCAGGATGCCACTTACTCCAGTCCACTAACACCCAGGATGCCACTAACACAAGTCCACTGACACCCAGGATGCCACCCACACAAGTCCACTAAAACCCAGGATGCCGGCCAGACCATTTCACTAACTCCTAGGATGCCACCCACACCAGTCCACTAACATCCAGGATGCCTCTGACACCAGTCCACTAACACCCAGGATGCCACCAACACCATTAAACTAGCACCCAGGATGTCACCCGCACAAGTCCACTAACACCAAGGATGCCACCCACACCATTCCACTAACATCCAGGATGCAACCCAAACCAGTCCACAAACACTCAGGATGCCACCCACACCAGTCCACTAACACCCACGATGCAACCTTTTATTGACAACTAACACCCAGGATGCCACCCATACCAGTCAACTAACACTCAGGATGCCACCCTCACCTGTACACTAACACCCAGGATGCCACCCACACGAGTCCAGTAACACCCAGGATGACACCCACACTAGTCCATTATCACCCAGTATGCCAACGACACCAGTCCACTAACACCCACGATGCAAACTTTTATAGACAACTAACACCCAGGATGCCACCCACACCAGTCAACTAACACTCAGGATGCCACCCTCACCTGTACACTAACACCCATGATGCCACAGACACCAGTCCATTATCACCCAGGATGCCACATACACCAGTCCATTATCACCAATGATGCCACCCACACTAGTGCACTAACACCCCGGATGCCACCAACACCATCCATTATCACAAATGATGCCACACACACCAGTCCATTATCACAAATGATGCCACCCACACCAGTCATCTAACACCCAGGATGCTACCCACACCAGTCCATTATCACGCAGGATGCCTCCCACACCAGTACACTAACACCAAGGAAGCCACGCAAAATAGTCCACTAACACCCAGGATGCCACCCAAAAAGTCAATTATCTCCCAGGATGCCACCCAAACCAGTCCACTAACTCCGAGGATGCCACTCACACCAGTCCATTATCACCCAGTATGCCAACGACACCAGTCCACTAACACCCACGATGCAAACTTTTATAGACAACTAACACCCAGGATGCCACCCACACCAGTCCACTAACATCCAGGATGCCTCTGACACCAGTCCACTAACACCCAGGATGCCACCAACACCATTAAACTAGCACCCAGGATGTCACCCGCACAAGTCCACTAACACCAAGGATGCCACCCACACCAGTCCACTAACACCCAGAATGCCACCCACACCAGTCCACTAGCACCCAGGATGCCACCCACACCAGTCCACTAACGCTCTTGATGCCACCATCACCTGTACGCTAACACCCAGGATGCCACCCACACCAGTCCGGTAATACCCAGGATGCCACCCACACTAGTCCATTATCACCCAGTATGCCACCCACACCAGTCCACTAACACCCAGGATGCAAACTTTTATAGTCCACTAACACCCAGGATGCCACCCACACAAGTCCATTATCACCCAGTATGACACCCTCACCTGTACACTAACACCCATGATGCCACAGACACCAGTCCATTATCACCCAGGATGCCACCCACACCTGTCCATTATCACCCAGGATGCCACCCACATCAGTCCACTAACACCCAGGATGCCACCAACACCAGTCCATTATCACCCAGGATGCCACCCACACCAGTCCATTATCACAAATGATGCCACCCACACCAGTCATCTAACACCCAGGATGCAACCCACACCAGTCCATTATCACGCAGGATGCCTCCCACACCAGTACACTAACACCAAGGAAGCCACGCAAAATAGTCCACTAACACCCAGGATGCCACCCAAAAAGTCAATTATCTCCCAGGATGCCACCCAAACCAGTCCACTAACTCCGAGGATGCCACTCACACCAGTCCATTATCAGCCAGGATGCCACACCAAACCAATCCACTAAGTCCCAGGATGCCACCCACACCAGTCCACAAACACCCAGGATGTCACCCACACCAGACCGTTATCACCCAGGATGCCACAAACACCAGTCCATTATTACCAAGGATGCCACCCACACTAGTCCATTATCACAAAGGATGCCACCCACACCACTCCATTATCACCTAGGATGCCACTAACACCAGTCCACTAACACCCTGAATGCCACCCACACCAGTCCACTAACAACCAGGATGCCACACACACCATTTCATTATCACCCAGAATGCCACCCACACCAGTCCACTAGCAAACAGGATGCCACCCACACCATTAAACTAACACCCTGGATACCTCCGATATCAGTGCATCATCACCCAGTATGCAACATACACCAGTCAAATAACATCCAAGATGCCCCACACACCAGTCGACTAACACTTAGGATGCCACCCACACCACACCACTAACACCCACGATGCAACCTTTTATTGACAACTAACACCCAGGATGCCACCCATACCAGTCAACTAACACTCAGGATGCCACCCTCACCTGTACACTAACACCCAGGATGCCACCCACACGAGTCCAGTAACACCCAGGATGACACCCACACTAGTCCATTATCACCCAGTATGCCAACGACACCAGTCCACTAACACCCACGATGCAAACTTTTATAGACAACTAACACCCAGGATGCCACCCACACCAGTCAACTAACACTCAGGATGCCACCCTCACCTGTACACTAACACCCAGGATGCCACAGACACCAGTCCATTATCACCCAGGATGCCACCCACACCTGTCCATTATCACCAATGATGCCACCCACACTAGTCCACTAACACCCCGGATGCCACCAACACCAGTCCATTATCACCCAGGATGCCACCCACACCAGTCCATTATCACAAATGATGCCACCCACACCAGTCATCTAACACCCAGGATGCTACCCACACCAGTCCATTATCACGCAGGATGCCTCCCACACCAGTACACTAACACCAAGGAAGCCACGCAAAATAGTCCACTAACACCCAGGATGCCACCCAAAAAGTCAATTATCTCCCAGGATGCCACCCAAACCAGTCCACTAACTCCGAGGATACCACTCACACCAGTCCATTATCAGCCAGGATGCCACACAAACCAATCCACTAACACCCAGGATGCCACCCACACCAGTCCACTAACACCAAGGAAGCCACCCACACCAGTCCACTAACACCCAGAATGCCACAGAGACCAGTCCATTATTACCAAGGATGCCACCCACACTAGTCCATTATCACAAAGGATGCCACCCACACCACTCCATTATCACCTAGGGTGCCACTAACACCAGTCCACTAACACCCTGAGTGCCACCCACACCAGTCCACTAACAACCAGGATGCCACACACACCAGTCCATTATCACCCAGAATGCCACCCACACCAGTCCACTAACAAACAGGATGCCACCCACACCATTAAACTAACACCCTGGATACCTCCGATATCAGTGCATCATCACCCAGTATGCAACATACACCAGTCAAATAACATCCAAGATGCCCCACACATCAGTCGACTAACACTTAGGATGCCACCCACACCACACCACTAACACCCATGATGCCTCCGACACCCCTCCACTAACACCCACTATGCCACCTACACCAGTCCACTAACACCAAGGATGGCTTCAACTCCAGTGCACTAACACCCAGGATCCCACCCACACCAGTCCACTATCACCCAGGATGCCACTCACACCATTCCAGTAACATCCAGAATGCTATCTACAACAATCCACTAACACCAAGGATGCCACCCACACCAGTCCACTAACACCCAGAATGCCACATACGCCAGTCCACTAACACCCATGATGCCACATAGACCAGTCCACTAAAACCAAGGAGGCAGCCAACAACAGTCTGCTAACACCTATGATGCAACCCACGTCACTCCACTAACGCCCAGGAAGCCACTCACACCAGTCCACTAACACCCTGTATGGCACACACAACTGTTCACTGACACCCGGGATTCAACCCACACCAGTTCACTAACACTCAGGATGCCACCCACACCAGTCCACTAACACCCACCATGCCAACCAAACCAGTTAACTAACACCTGGCATGCCACCCACACCAGTCCACTAAAACCCAGTATGCCAACCACACCAGTCCAATAACAAGAAGCACGCCACCAACACCAGTCCACTAATACCCAGCATGCCACCCACACTAGTCCACTAACACCGAGGATGCCACCCACACAAGTCCACTAATACCGAGCATGCCACCCACACCAGTACACTATCTACCAGGATGCCACATACACCAGTAAATTAACACATAGGATACCACTCACACCAGTCCACTAACACCCAGGATGCCACCCACACAATTCAATTAAAACCCAGGATGCCACCCACGCTAGTCCACTAACACCCAGGATGCCACCCACACCAGACCGTTATCACCCAGGTTGCCACCCACACCAGTCCTCTATCACCAAGGATGCCACCCACATCAGTCCACTAACACACAGAATGCCACCCACACCAGACCGTTATCACCCAGGTTGCCACCCACACCAGTGCACTAACACCCAGGATGCCACCCACACCAGTCCATTATCACAAAGGATGCCACCCACACCAGTCCAATATCACACAAGATGCCACCCACACCAGTCCACTAACACCCAGAATGCCTCACATATCAGTCCACTAACACCCAGGATGCCACCCACACCAGTCCATTATCACCCAGGTTGCCACACACACCAGTCCACTAACACCTAGGATGCCACCCACACAAGTACACTAATACGCAGGATGCCACCCACTCCAGTACATTAACACCCAGCATGCCACCCACACCAGTACATTATCACCCAGGATGCCACCCACACTAGTCCACTAACACCCAGGATGCCACCCACACCAGTCCATTATCACAAAGGTTGCCACACACACCAGTCCACAAACACCCATGATGCCACCCCCACCAGTCCATTAACACCCAGGATGCCACCCACACCAGTCCACTAACACCCAGGATTTGACACACACCAGTCCACTAACACCTAGGATGCCAACCACACCAGTAAAGTAAAACTGAGAATGCCACCCACACAAATCCACTAACACCAAGGATGACACCAACACCAGTCCACTAACACCCTGGATTTGACCCACACCAATCCACTAACACCCAGGATGCCATACACTCCAGCCCACTAACACACCAGATTCCACCAACACAAGTAAACCAGGACACAGGATGCCACCCACACCAGACCACTAACACACAGGATTCCACCAGTACCTTTCACTAACACCCAGCATGCTTCCTTCAACAGTCCACTAACACCCTGGATGCCACCCACACCAGTACACTAACACCCAGGATGCCACCCACACAAGTCCAATATCACCCATGATGCCACCCACACCAGTCCACTAACACCCAGAATGCCACCCACACCATTCCACTAACACCAAGGATGCCACCCGCAGCAGTCCATTAACACCCAGGATGCCACCCACACCAGTCCATTATCACCCAGGATGCCACCCACACCAGTCCATTATCACCCTGGAAGCCACCCACACCAGTCCATTAAAACACATGATGCAACCCACACCAGTACTCTAACACACAGGATGCCACCCACACCAGTCCAGTAACACTCAGAGTGCCACCCACACTAGTCCATTATCACTCAGTATGCCACCCACACCAGTACACTAACACCCATTATGCCACAAACACCAGTACACTAACACCCAGGATGCCAAAGACACCAGTCCATTATCACCCAGGATGCCACCCACACCAGTCCATTATCACCAATGATGCCACCCGCACCAGTCAATTAACACCCAGGATGCCACCCACACCAGTCCATTATCACCAATGATGCCATCAACACCAGTCAACTAACACCTAGGATGCCACCCACACAAGTCCAATATCGCCCAGGATGCCACCCACATCAGTCAATGATCCCCCAGGATGCCACACACACCAGTCCACAAACACCCAGGATGCTACCCACATCAGTCCACTATCACGCAGGATGCAACCCACACCAGTACACTAACACCCAGGAAGCCACCCACACAAGTAAACTAACACCCAGGATGCCACCCACACCAGTCCATTATCTCCCAGGATGCCACCCAAACAAGTCCACTAACACCCAGCATGCCACTCACACCAGTCCATTATCAGCCAGGATGCCACCAAAACCAGTCCACTAACACCCAGGATGCCACCCACACTAATCCACTAACACACAGGATGCCACCCACACCTCTCCATTATCACGCAGGATGCCACCCACACAAGTCCACTAACACCCTGGATGCCACCCACTCCAGTCCACTAACACCCAGGATGCCACCCACACAAGTCCATTATCACCCAGAATGCCACCCACACCCGTCCACTAACACACAGGATGCTACCTACACCAGTCCACTAACACAAAGGATGCCTCCGACACCAGTCCACTAAAACCCAGGATGCCACCCACACCGGTCTGCTAACACCTATGTTGCCATCCACGCCACTTCAGAAACACCCAAGAAGCGACCCACACCAGACCACTAACACCCAGGATGGCACCCACACCATTCCACTGACACCCAGGATTCAACCCACACCAGTGCACTAACAATCTGGTTGCCACCCACACCATTCCACTAACACCCAGCATGCCACCCACACCAGCCCACTAACTCCCAAGATGCCACCCACACAAGTCCACTAATACCCAGCATGCCACCCAGACAAGTCCACTAACACCCAGGAGGCCACCCACACAAGTAAACTAAAACCCAGGATGCCACCAACACAAGTCCACTAATACCCAGCATGCCACCCACACCAGTCCACTAACTCCCTGGATGCCACCCACACAAGTCCACTAATACCCAGCATGCCACCCACACCAGTGCACTAGCACCCAGGATGCCATCCACACCAGTCCAGTAAATCCCTGGATTTGACACACAACAGTCCACTAACACCTAGGATGCCACCCACACCAGTAAAGTAACACTCAGAATGCCACCCACACCAGTCCATTATCACCAATGATGCCACCCACACAAGTCCACTAACACATAGTATGCCACCCTCACCGGCCCATTATCACCCAGGATGCCACCCACACCAATCCATTATCACCAATGATGCCACCCACACAAATCTACTAACACAAAGGATGCCACCCGCACCAGTCAATTAACACCCTGGAAGCCACCCACACCAGTACTCTAACACGCAGCATGCCACCCACACCAGTCCAGTAACACCCAGGATGCCACCCACACTAGTCCATTATCACCCAGTATGCCACCCACACCAGTCCACTAACACCCATTATGCCACCAACACCAGCCCATTTTCACCCAAGATGCCACCCTCACTAGTCAACACCTAGGATGCCACCCACACAAGTCCAATATCGCCCAGGATGCCTCCCACTTCAGTCAATTATCCCCCAGGATGCCACACACACCAGTCCACTATCACGCAGGATGCAACCCACACCAGTACACTAACACCCTGGAAGCCACCCACACAAGTCCACTAACACCCAGGATGCCACCCACACCAGTCTATTATCTCCCAGGATGCCACCCAAGCAAGTCCACTAACACCCAGGATGCCACTCACACCAGTCCATTATCAGCCAGGATGCCACCCAAACCAGCCCACTAACACCCAGGATGCCACCAACACTAATCCACTAACACCCAGGATGCCACCCAAACAAGTCCACTAACACCCTGGATGCCACCCACACCAGTCCACTAACACCCAGGATGCCACCCACACCACTCCACTAACACCCAGGATGCCTCTGACACCAGTCCACTAACACCCACTATGCCACCTACACCAGTCGAAACACCCAGGATGCCTCCCACACCAGTCCAGTAACACCCGGGATGCCACCCACACCAGTCCACTATCACCCGGGATGCCTCCGACACCAGTCCACTAACACCCAGTATGCCACATAAACCAGTCCACTAAAACCCAGGATGCCACCCACACCGGTCTGCTAACACCTATTTTGCCATCCACGCCACTCCAGTAACACCCAAAAAGCGACCCACACCAGTCCACTAACACCCAGGATGTCACCCACACCAGTCCACTAACACCCAGGATGCTACCTACACCAGTCCACTAACACAAAGGATGCCACCCACACCAGTCCACTAACACCCAGCATGCCACCCACATCTGTCCACTGACACCCAGGATTCAACCCACACCAGTGCACTAACAATCTGGTTGCCACCCACACCATTCCACTACAGTTAACCACAACCACACCAGTTAACTAACACCCAGCATGCCACCCACACCAGTCCACTAAAACCCAGGATGCCAACCACACCAGTCCAATAACACCCAGCATGCCACACAGACCAGTCAACTAACACCCAGTATGCCACCCACACAAGTCCACTAATACCCAGCATGCCACCCACACCAGTCCACTAACTCCCAGGATGCAATATACAACAGTAAATTAGCACATAGGATACCACCCACACCAGTCCACTAACACCCAGGATGCCATCCACACCAGTCCACTAATACCCAGCATGCCACCCACACTAGTAAACTAACACCCAGTATGCCACCCACACAAGTCCACTAACACCCAGCATGCCACCCACACCAGTCCACTAACTCCCAGGATGCCATCGACACCAGTCAACTAATACCCTGCATGCCACCCAAACCAGTCCCCTAACACCCAAGATGCCACCCACACCAGTCCACTAATACCCCGCATGCCACCCAAACCAGTCCACTAACTCCCAGGATGCCATCCACACCAATCCACTAACACCCAGTATGCCATTAACAATAGTCTACTAACACCCAAGATGACACCCACACCATTCCACTAACACCCAGCATGCCACCCACACCAGACCACTAAAACCCAGGATGCCAACCACAAAAGTCCAATAACACCCAGCATGCCACACAAACCAGTCCACTAACACCCAGTATGCCACCCACACAAGTCCACTAATACCCAGCATGCCACCCACACCAGTCCACTAACTCCCAGGATGCAATATACACCAGTAAATTAACACATAAGATACCACCCACACCAGTCCACTAACACCCAGTATGCCACCCACACAAGTCCACTAATACCCAGCATGGCACCCACACTAGTCCACTAACACCCAGTATGCCACCCACACAAGTCCACTAACACCCAGCATGCCACCCACACCAGTCCACTAACTCCCAGGATGCCATCCACACCAGTCCACTAACACCCAGTATTCCACCCACACAAGTCCACTAATACCCAGCATGCCACCCACACTAGTCCACTAACACCCAGTATGCCACCCACACAAGTCCACTAACACCCAGCATGCCACCCAAACCAGTCCCCTAACACCCAAGATGCCACCCACACCAGTCCACTAATACCCCGCATGCCACCTAAACCAGTCCACTAACACCCAGGATGCCACCCACACAAGTCAACTAAAACCCAGGATGCCACCCACACTAGTCCACTAACAATCTGGTTGCCACCCACACCATTCCACTAATACCCAGCATGCCAAGCACACCAGTTAACTAACAAACAGCATGCCACCCACACCAGTCAATAACACCCAGCATGCCACCCACACCAGTCCACTAATACCCAGCATGCCACCCAAACCAGTCCCCTAACACCCATTATCCCACCCACACCAGTCCACTAACACCCAGGATGCCTCCCACACTAATCAACTAAAACCCAGGATGCCACCCACACCAGTCTACTAACATCCAGGATGCCTCCCACACCAGTCCACTAACACCCAGGATGCCATTAACAATAGTCTACTAACACCCAGGATGCCACCCACACCAGTCCACTAACACACAGGATTCAAACCACACCAGTCCACTAACACCCACGATGACACCCACACCAGTACCCTAACACCCACGATACCACCCACACCAGTCCATTATCACCCTGAATGCCACCCACACCAGTCCACTAACACCTAGGATGCCACTCACATCAGTCCACTAACACCCAGGACGCCACCCACATCAGTCCATTATCACCCAGGTTGCCACCCACACCAGTCCCCTAACACCTAGGATGCCACCCACACCAGTCCTTTATCTCCCACGATGCCACCCACACCACTCCATTATCAGCCAGGATGCCACCAACATCAGTCTACTAACACACAGGATGCCACCCACAGCAGTCCATTAACACCCAGGATGCCACCAACGCCAGTCCACTAACACCCAGGTTGCCACTCACACCAGTTCACTAACACCAAGGGTGCCACCCACACAAGTATACTAACACGTAGGATGCCACCAACAAAAGTCCACTAACACCCAGGATACCAGCTACACCAGTTGACTAACACCCAGAATGCCACCCATACCAGTTCAATAACATGCAGGATGCCACCCACACAAGTTCACTAAAACCCAGGATGCAGCCCACACCAGTGCACTAACTCCCAGGATGCCACACTCACCTTTCCACTAACACACAGGATGCCACCCACACCAGTTCACTAACAACCAGGATGCTACCCACACCAGTCCATTAACACCCAGGATGTGACCCATACCAGTCCAGTAACACCCACGATGCCACCCACACAAGTCCACTATCACCCAGGATGCCACCCACACCAGTCCACTAACAACCAGGATGCCACCCACACCACTCCACTAACACCCAGGATGCCAAGCACACAAGTTCGCTAACACCCAGGATGCTACCCAGACCAGTCTATTAACACCCAGGATGTGATCCACACCAGTCCAATAACACCCATAACACCAATAACACGCACACCAGTTCAGTAACACCCAGGATGCCACCGACACCTTTCCATTAACACCCAGGTTGTCACTCACAAGTCCACTAACACCCAGGATTCCACCCATACCAGTGCAATAACACCCAGGATGCCACCCACACTAGTCCAATAACACCCAGGATATGACCCACACCAGTCCATTAACACTCAGGATGCCTCCCACACCAGTCCACTTACACCCAGGTTGCCACTCACAACAGTCCAGTAACACCCACGAAGCCACCCACACCAGTCCACTAACGCCCACGATGTGACCCACACCAGTGCAGTAACACCCTGGATGCCACACACACCAGTCCATTAACACCAAGGATGTGACCCACACCAGTCCAGTAACACCCAGGATGCCACGCACACCAGTCAACTTACACCCAGGTTGCCACTCACAACAGTCCACTAATACCCATGATGCCACCCATGCCACTGCAATAACACCCTAGATGCCTCCCACGCCAGTCCAATAACACCCAGGATGCCTCCGGCACCAGTCCACTACACCTAAGATGCCACCCACACGAGTCCACTAACACCCAGGATGCCACCAAGACCAGTCCATTAACACCCAGGATGCAACCCACACTAGTCAACTTACACCCAGATTGGCAACCTCACCAGTCCATTTTCAGCCAGGATGCCACCCACACCAGTGCACCAGCACCCAGTATGCCACCCACACAAGTCCACTATCACCCAGGATGCCACCCACACCAGTCCACTAACACCCAGGATGCCTCCGGCACCGGTCTACTGACACCTAGTATGCCACCTACGCAAGTCCACTAAAACCCATGATGCCTACAACTCCAGTCCACTAACACTCGGGATGCCACCCTCACTATTCCACTAACACCCTTGATGCCACACACACCAGTCCACTAACATCCAGGATGCCACCCACACCACTCCACTAACACCCAGGATGCCACCCGCACCAGTCCATTAACACCCAGGATGATACCCACACCAGTCCACTAACACCAAGGATTTGACCCACACCAGCCCACTCACACGCAGGATGCCACCCACACCAGTCCAATAGCACCGAGGTTGCCACGCACACCATTTTGCTAACACCCAGGATGCCACTAACACCAGTCCTATAAAACCAAGGATGCCACCCACACCAGTCCACTAACACCCTGGATTTGAATCACACCAATCCACTAACACCAAGGATGCCATACACACCATTCCACTAACACCCAGGATGCCACTAACACCAGTCCACTAACACACAGTTTTCCACCCGTACCTTTCCACTAACACCCAGGATGCCACCTTCACCAGTCCATTATCACCCTGGATGCCATCCAGACCAGTCAACTAACACCCAGGATGCCACCCACAAAAGTCCGCTAACACACAGTATGCCACCCACACCAGTCCACTAACACACAGTATGCCACCCACACCGTTCCATTAACACCAAGGATGCCACCCGCACCAGTCCATTAACACCCAGCATGCAGCCCACACCAGTCCTCTAACACCCAGCATGCAACCCACACCAGTCAACTAACACTCAGGATTTGACCCACACCAGTCCACTAACACCCAGGATGCCACCCACACCTGTAAATTAACACTAAGGATGCCACCCACGCCAGTTCACTAACACCCAGGATGCCACACACACCAGTCCTCTAACACCCAGGATGCGACCCACACCTGCCCACTCACTCCCAGAATGCCACCCACACCAGTGCAATAACATGCAAGATGCCACCCACACCAGTCCACTAACTCGCAGGATGCAACCCACACCAGTTCGCTAACACCCAGGATGCTACCCACACCAGTCCACTAACACCCAGGATGTAAACACATCAGTCCAGTAACTCGCAGGATGCCACCCACACCAGTCCAGTAACACCCAGGATGCCTCCAACTCCATTCCATTAACACCCAGGATGCCAACCACACAAGTCCACTTACACCCAGGTTGTCACCAACAAATCCACTAACACCCAGGATGTCACCCATACCAGTGCAATAACACCCAGGATGCTACCCACACCAGTCCCATAACACCCAGGATGTGACCCACACCAGTCCAGTAACACCAAGGATGCCACCCACACCAGTCCATTAACACCCAGGATGCCACCCACACAAGTCCACTAACACCCAGGATGCCACCCACACCAGTCCAATAACACCCAGGATGTGATCCACACCAGTCCAGTAACACCCAGGATGCCACCCACACCAGTCCATTAACACCCAGGATGCAACCCACGCTAGTCCACTTACACCAAGATTGCCAGCCTCTCCAGTCCATTATCACCGAGGATGCCACCCACACCAGTGCACTAACACCCAGTATGCCACAAACACTAGACCAGTAAAACCTTGACGCCTCCCTCACCAGTCCACTAATACCTACGATGCCACCCACACCACTCCACTAGCACCCAGGATGCCACCCACACAAGCCCACTAACACCCAGGATGCCACCCACACAAGCCCACTAACACTCAGGATGCCACCCACACTTATCCACTAACACCCACGATGCCACACACACCAGTCCACTAACACCCAGCATGCCACCCACACATGTCCACTGACACCCAGGATGCCACCCACACGAGTCCACTAACACCCAGGATGCCACCCACACGAGTCCACTAACACCCAGGATGCCACCCACACCAGTCCACTAACACTAAGCGTGCCACGCACACCAGTCCACTAACACCCAGGATGCCACCCACACCAGTCTACTAACACCAAGCATGGCACCCACTTCAGTCCACTAACACCCAGGATGCCACGCTCATCATTCCACTAACACCCAGGATGCCAACCTCACCAGTCCATTAACACCCAGGATGCCACCCACACATGTCCACTAACACCCAGGATGCCACCCACACCATTCCACAAACACACAGGATAACACCCACACCAGTTCACTAACACCCAGGATGCCACGCTCATCATTCCACTAACACCCAGGATAACACCCACACCAGTTCACTAACACCCAGGATGCCACCCACACCATTCCACAAACACACAGGATAACACCCACACCAGTTCACTAACACCCAGGATGCCACCCACACAAGTTCACTAACACCCTGGATGCTTCCCACACAATTCCACCAACACACTATTCCACCCACCAAAGTCCATTAATACCCAGGATGCCACCCACACCAGTCCATTAACACCATGGAGCCTTCCCACACCAGGCCACTAAAACCCAGGATGCCACCCACACCAGTCCAATAACATCCAGTATGTGACCCACACCAGTCCAGTAACACCCAGGATGCCACCCACATGAGTCTTTTAACATCCAGAATGCCACCTAGACAAGTCCATTAACACCCAGGATGCAACCCACGCTAGTCCACTTACACCCCGATTGCCAACCTCACCAGTCCATTATCACCCAGGATGCCACCCACACCAGTCCACTATCACCCAATATGCCATCCACACCAGTCCACTAACACCCAGGATGCCTCCGGGACTAGTCCACTAACACCCAGTATGCCACGTATATCAGTCCACCAACACCCAGGACGCCACCCACACCAGTCCACTAATACCTAGGATGCCACCCATACCACTCCACTAACACCCAGGATGCCACCCACACAAGTCCACTAACACTCAGGATGCCACCCACACTTGTCCTCTAACACCCAGGATGCCACCCACACCAGTCCACTAACATCCACGATGCCCCACACACCAGTCCAATAACACCCAGGATGCCACCCACCCAAGTCCACTAACACTCAGGATGCAAACCACACTTGTCCACTAACACCCAGGATGCCACCCACACCATACCACTAAGACCCAGCATTTGACACACACCAGTCCACTAACACTTAGGATTCCACCCACACCAGTAAAGTAACACACAGAATGCTACCAACACTATTCCATTAACACCCAGGATGCCACCCACACCAGTCCAATAACACCCAGGTTGCCACGCACACCATTTCTCTAACACCCAGGATGCCACACCAGTCCATTAACACACAGGATGCAAGCCACACCAGTCCACTAACACCCAGGATTTGACTCACACTAGTCCTCTAATACCCAGGATGCCACCCACACCAGTATACTAACACCCAGGATGCCTCCGACACCAGTCCACTAACACCCAGTATGCCACCTACACCAGTGCACTAACACCCAGGATGCCACCCACACCAGTCCACTTCCAAGTAGTGGTGCCAGTTCTTAGTAACACATAATTGTGGTGAATTCTGTAATTAGATTCTTGAAACTTTGTGTACCTTGTACAAGATCTCTAAATCCACCATTGTTCCTCATCATCCTGCCAGCAATGGGTTAATGGAACGAACCAATAAGAAAGTACTTGATGTCTTGAGAGCTACTATCAATCCCAACAGTGAAACCTGGGATGAAGTTATACCTGATGTGCAGTGTGCTATAAATTCTGCTGTTGCGTTTGTTGACTCTGTTGAACAAACGTCGTAAAGCCATTGCCTTACCAGGTGAGAAGATGGGTATAACGAACATATTGTCCCATCATATTCCACTTGAACCTGGTACTAGACCTATCTACATACCTGCGTACAGAATGCCTCATTCACAAGTTGCTGTCGCAGAAGAATTGATCAATCAAATGCTTGATGATGGAGTTATTGCACCTAGCAATTCACCTTGGAATGCGCCCTTGATCCTAGTACCTAAGAAGGATGGTACTTGGCGCCCAGTGATTGACTTTAGGAAGTTAAATGCAAAAACTATTCCAGATCGCTTTCCACTCCCTGTACTCGGTGATCTTTTACGTAACATTGGAGATAACAAAGTCTTTTCAACCCTGGACTTGTTACAAGGGTTTTGGCAAGTCCCTCTTCACGAGGACAGCCAAGAGCTAACTGCATTCTCCACTCCTACAGGTCATTATCACTTCCTCCGTATGGCGTTCGGATTACAATCCTCCCCTATCACGTTCTCAAGGTTCATGACTAATATCTTTAGAGGTCTCATAGGTAATGCACTTATGGTGTACTTAGATGACGTAATCGTCATGTCTAAAGACGTGGATACACACTTGAAAAGAGTTGATGTAGTACTTGGTAAGCTTGAAGAAGCCAATTTAAAGATCAAACTGTCTAAATGTCAGTTTTTCAGATCAGAAATTAAGTTTCTTGGTCACGTAGTCACTCCGAGAGGGGTTACGACTGACCAAAGTAAAGTAACTGCAGTACTAAATTTTCCAACTCCCAAAACTGCTGATGCCGTAAGATCCTTTGTGGGCTTAGCAGGTTTTTATAGATCTTTCATTGCCAATTTTTGTTCCATAGCTGCTCCTCTGAGTTGCTTAAGAAAGATGCTCCTTTTGTTTGGACCTTCCGTCAAGAAAGAGCATTCCAAACTTTAAAAGAAAAGCTAACATCTGCTCCAATTTTGAAATTTCCAGATTTTTCTAAGCCCTTCTATCTGACAACTGATGCTAGTTCTATTGGCGTAGGCGCCATACTAGCTCAGAAGACCGATGGCAAGTACAACGCAGTTGCATTTGCTAGCCGAGTCCTTACGAAGGCTGAACGTAATTATACAGTAACTGAGCAAGAAGCTTTAGCAATAGTATGGTGTGAAGGCTTACTCAGCCCTGTAACAACTTCAGACAGTATTACCAAGGCTGGCTCCTCCT
Organism: Cherax quadricarinatus; assembly: GCF_038502225.1. Lineage (NCBI taxonomy): Eukaryota > Metazoa > Arthropoda > Malacostraca > Decapoda > Parastacidae > Cherax > Cherax quadricarinatus. The sequence continues at coordinate 29,732,097 of NC_091336.1, read as the reverse complement.
CAGGAAAATTAGTGAATTGAAAAAGAAATAATAACAGACAAACATAAACACTTTATTATATAGAAAATATAAAATATAAAACACTTAAATATGAAATATTAATCCTACATTAAAGAAAATGAAAAATGAAAAATATAAATGATAACTGAATTCAATGCTAATATGTATAGGGGTGTCTCGTGTTGGTGACACTGTGTTGTTGAAATCGTAGCCGTTGCTGATGATGGGGGGGGGTCGCAGGTGTTGGTTACGACCCACTGGCTAGTTCTTCACAGTAGATAGAGCCTCGTTTAGTATCCCGATGACAGGAAAGCAGGTTCTTTACCGCTGCAATGATGTGGGGTTACGTCCTGCAATTTCATACAGGTGTACAGGTAATTAGATCCAAAATGGGACGTCTCCAGGATGTTAGTCCGTCTCCTGTTCTTCTCGTTGATTGACAGGTGACCCTCACTGTCATCCAAGCTGAAAAGATAGACAGGTTACCCACTGCTTAAATAATCACTCTCCATGGCAAGTACAATACTCAAAAGACGTGGTGATTATTACAACAGTCAACCTAGAGCAAGACTGAAAGGACTTAGTTTATTATTGGTCAAAAGTGAAGCTTTTAACCAATAAATCCACTAGAATACAAGGCAGGCATGTACTTACAGTAGTGTTGGGAGCTGTGAGTCGAGTGATTTACTGTTTGACCAGAGCCCCACACGTCACCTTTCGGGGGGGAGGAAGAGGGAGGGGAAGGGATAGCGGGAGCTAGACAGACCCTACCTTAACAAGCAGCCGGCAGTCAAACTATCACTTTCAGGGAGGGGGAAAAAATGCGGGAAAAACGGGAGCTTGACTTACCCTACCTTAACTAGTAGCCGGCAATGAAACTATCACTTTCAGGGAGGGGGAAGAAAGGTGGGAGCTTGACTTACCCTACCTTAACTAGTAGCCGGCAATGAAACTATCGTTACTATATCGCTACTTCTATCTATTGAACTTTTCCCTCACACTCCCCCATACCAAGACTTATAGTCAAGGAGTATAAGAAGAATAGGCGAGGAAAAAGTTCTAACAAGTGGAAGTCGCGTAAGGCAACAAATCTTCTACTGACTGTCACGACTTAACCAGTCAGAGAAATAATTGGATGAACCATTGATATACACAATATGGAACTTAAAAGTCTGGAGTGCCAATGTCCACCTCAAGAGGCGACTGTTGGTTCCCTTAAAAGTTTCTAGGTATATCAAAGGTTTGTGGTCCGTTTCTAAAATGAATTCTTTTCCCAGCAAATAAAATTTAAGTTTGGAGATACCCCACACAAGGGCTAAACATTCCTTCTCTATTGTGGAGTATCTTGTTTCTGTGGGAAGGAGTTTCCGGCTTAGGAAGCATACAGGGAAGGGAGTACCATCATGGTATTGTAGTAGCACCGCACCTAAGCCAGTATTGGAGGCATCAGTTCTCAAACAAAATGTTTTATTAATATCTGGAATCTTAAGTATAGGGTCTTTCGAAAAGATACTTTTAATCTCATTAAACTTTTCCTGAGCTACGTCGGAAAGTTCAAGAGGTTCCTTCACAGACTTTTTAAGGAAGTCTGATAAGATGCCTGTAAGATCATTAAGGTTTGGGATAAACCGTGCATAAAAATTTACAGAACCAAGAAAGCTTCGCATGAGCTTCTTGGTTTTGGGGAATTTAAATTCTAATAAAGCTTTGATCTTCCTGGGGAGAGGCTGCAGAGTGTTATTAGAAAGTATCAGTCCAAGATATCTAATCTTGTTATACCCAAGGAAGCATTTCTTCGGCTTGGCAGTGAGGCCATGTGAGCGTAACCTATGCAAAACTGATGTTAATATTTGGATATGTTCGCCCCACGTAGATGTCATTACGTAAATGTTATCAAAATAAACTGAAACATTTGGCATATTATCCAAGACCTTTCTGATCAGTCTCACGTAGGTAGCACAGGCAGTTACCAAACCGAAGGGCATAGTTCTATACTGCATCAGTCCTTGGTGTGTAGGAAAAACGGTGTACTGCTTAGAAGAAGGATCTAACATTACCTGATGATATGCCTGCGCAATATCAATCTCTGAAAAGAAGGAAGAGTCATAAAATTTGTGTAGAACGCTATCTATTAACATGTGGAGAAATTTTCTCCAGGAGGGGGGTATCAGCCCCCTTCAGCCCCCATCAGCCCTTTCAGCCCCTTTCAGCCCTGAGGGGCCAAGCCCTCTCAGAAGGGGCGAGCGTCTTGTTTACTGCTAGAGTGAGTAATTGATCACAGATGCTATGCCACGTAGTCAAGTGACCTCTGCTCCTTGCAGCGGTGTTGCAAAGTGTATTTTTATAAGAGACAGTACATCTCTTACTTAGCAGGACAATTAAGGAAAATCCTGCTCCCACTTTATTACCATAGTAAAAATATTGTTGTCTATGCTTAAGACAGCAAGAAACAAACATTCTGCTTTGCTTCATCGAGGAGGTGACAAGGATGCAAGGTACTAGGTCAGCGTTTTTTTTTTTTGTGCTAGGGCAGTGACGGCTTGGGGCGGTGTGGCGACGCCAGACTATCTTTGACTCTATGGAGAGTGACACTGACGCCAGGATACTGATCTGTGCGTTAGTGTGAACAAAGTGTCTCTAACACAAACACTTAAGAGAAGTGTGATCAGCTTCTCTTGTGATACATTGTGAACAATAAAGACAAATCTTGTGGAACATAGTGTACCAGTGTGCGTTTCCTAGACAATGGAAGACGTGGACATCCAAGGACACTTCAGCTTCTATCAAGTCACCGATACCTGTCGAAGGTGTTGAGAACACCATAGCTCACGTTACAAAGAGCAAGGTATGTTACGAATTTCTTGTAGATCGGGGGATTGCGCAATTCTTGAGTCACAAGGAGTTTGTAATCAACCTATAATCGGCAGTAAGGTGTGGACTTTTGAGTCCAAACAAGTAGGTATTTCGTCAGCCATCATCGAATGAAATATGCTGACATAACACCCCCTAGGGGTAATTTATACTTACAAATTGTATCTCTTGACAGCCCAATGTTGTGATGGTTTCGACAGCTTCTAGACCTCGTCTGCAGGGGCGGCTGTGTAGACGATTTGCTGTCATTTATCAGCTAAGTGTTCATTATATATAGTTATAAATTATATCTTAGCTGGTAAGGCCAAAATTCTCAACAGAGTTTGGTCGTGCTCGAACCGGATAAAGACCACACTGTGGTCCAAATATGTTGTACTACAGTGTACAAATAACCTATGAGCCAAGGTCCTTCGAAAAAAGCTGTAAAACTAGTGTTTTACAATATAAATCAGTATAAATGAGTCCCTCCAGACTCAATCACAGAGAATGGGCAGCCAAAAGAAAACGGGCGCTCACCCAGCGTTCACCCAAAAGAAAACGGGCGCTCACCCAGCGGACACCCAAAGAAAACGGGAGCTGGGTGACTCACCCACATCCTGCACCCACTGCTCCAATCTGGAGAAATTGCTGATTAAGACAACACCACCAAGTGATGTTGTTTGTCTGAGTGTATATATATACACAGTGTTTATAATGTTTATAGACAGAAATTAAGAGACAAGATTGTGTTAAAGTTTGTTTCTTATAGATCTACCTGTTATATTAAAGGAACTTATATATAAAGTGTAAGCTTTCAAATATATATTAACAGTGAAATTTATATATGTGTAAGTAATATTCACGTGTGATTACAGTTATACAGTGACATTTATAGTGTATAGTGAATGAAGTGTATAACATCGTTATTTACGATTAATCATCATGGTCAGGCTGACACAGCAAACAAGCCATAAACACCAGACACATGTACCCTGTACCCTTCATGGTCATTGACCCTGAGGTTAAGCTTAGTGGGTCAGTAGTGTCTGACTCGATTATTGCTGACTTAAGCATAACAAAAACTCAGCTGTTTATAGCAGTACAGTGTTTTTTAAACACTCTAAGTGTGGTGCTAGAATTTTCAGTATACCATTAAAATGGCTTGTTTGAAAACTCAGTTTCAGTCTTTACAGACTAAGATTACACAATTAGAAAATCTAATTTCAGTCTGTCTAGGATTAACTCAAGATACAAACATAGATTTTGATGATCTTGAGGTCAAGTTTGAATTATTTACACAACGTCTGGAAATAATTAATTCAGACTATACACATTATGAAAATAAATTTCTTGAATCAGATCCATCTGAGGATGAAATTAAAAATGTTTTGGATACTTTTAGTGATCAACAATTAAGGTGGACAGGAGTACAGGCTATCTGCCGCAAAACTCTGTCACAGAGACCTACTATAACTAGTGGGCAACCACCTGTTACACCTGTAACAACAAGTGTCCCATTACCAAGCTTACCTACATTGTCATTACCTATTTTCCAAGGTCATAATTATGAAGAATTCATTAGTGGTTTTCAATCCATAGTAAATTCACGAACTGACATAGATGAGATTGCCAAGTTCAATTATCTTAAATGTCTTGTGAAGGGAGAACCCTATGAACTGATTAAGTCATTTCCGGTGGTTAAAGGTAATTAATTATCAAATAGCCTTACGTGTCTTAGCAGACAATTACTTCGATGCTGACAAGGCTAGAGTTAGACATACAGTCTTAATATCAAGCTTGAAGCCACCCAAACATTGTTATTCAGACTTACAGGCATTTAGAATCACATTAGACAATAGTCTCATATCTCTAGGTGCTAAATATGACCTAAGACAATGTGATTGGTTTATCAGTGGTATTGTACAAGATAAGCTGTCACCACAAACTATTGAACGATTAAATATTATGTTCAATAAACGCTATTTCACTTGTGAAGAAATTAGCAATGGTTTACAAACAATAGTTTCATGCATGCAAGCAACGAGACAAGATGAAAAATCCACAAATCCAGTGGATAATAAACCTTCAACTCAGTATAAAAAGAGTATAACTACTCCCACTAAACCACATAATGGGAAATCCCATATAGGCATTTATCAAGCTGTGAATACAGCAGACAGTAAACAAACTGTCATACATAAACGTACTCCAAAATGTGTACTTTGTGATGGAACACATTGGGCACAGTATTGTATTCAATACACATCAATGGAGGCACGTAAACAACGTGTTCATCAGCTGAAAAGATGCATCAAGTGTTTAGGTGAACACAAGGGAGGAAAATGCTCACTGAAGAAGTGTTTTAAATGCAAGGGTATGCATCATACAGCATTATGCCCAAATACTTTTGCTGAACAGCAGCAGACTTCCACAGAATCAGGAAGTCAACAAGCAACAGCATTAAATGTGAGAGATAAGTTTAAAGCAACTGCTCTCCCGATAGCTCGAGTTGAGTTATCTAATAAATTACACAAAACCAATGTGCTAACACTATTTGATCAAGGCTCACAAAGGTCCTTCATAAGAAGAACAGTGTTGCAGAAACTGAATAAACAACCCTATGCCAAAATACAGTTAGATATAGCTGGTTTTTTCCACAATTCTGGTAAACAGACATATGACCTAGCCAAAATCACTGTTGGTCTAGGAAACAGGAAAAAGACAGTAGAAGCTGTGGTAGTAGATGATTTGCCTAAGTCTGTGCAGATCCAGGGATTAAAAGAAACAGTTGCAGCACTGAAAGCAGCTAAGGTCAAGTTAGCCTGTCCTGACATACAGACGGACACAATTAGTCCAATTGATTTAATCATTGGAAGTGATTATTATCACTGTTTTGTGCAAAATATAGTAAGTAAACATGATGTTCACTTGCTGAAAACAGCAGGAGGCCACATGATATGTGGTCCCATTCCCTCTCAAAGTGGGAAAGAAGCTGATATTGATTCAGTGGAAAATGTACTAGTTACGAGAATAACCGCTGATCATGTACCACAGCAAAAATTATCATTACTGGAAGAAATGAATGAACCAGTTGATAAGTTGTGGGATTTAGATGCGATAGGTATTGATGTAAATAAACCAAGCCCACAAGAGTCTCAGACTTATAACCAATATTTGGACACTGTCAAATATAAAGATGGACAGTATTGGGTTAGGTTACCATGGAAATTAAATCCACCACATCTGCCTAGCAATTATCGCATGGCTTTCGGACAGATGAAAGCACAAATACATGAGCTCAGGAAGAATCCAGAGCTACTGACTGTCTATGATAATATCATACAAGAACAGTTGGACAATAAATTCATTGAGGAAATAGTCGAAGATAAGTTGAAGACAAACGCTCATTATCTCCCGCACCATGGAGTCAGAAAAGATTCTGAAACCACTCCACTACGTGTTGTATATAATTGCAGCGCACGTGCAAATAAAGATGTAGCAAGTCTTAATGACTGTCTGATGACCGGACCCTCACTAACTGAGAAGCTTGGAGACGTGCTTATGAAATTTCGCACAAACCCATATGCCTACACGGCTGATATTTCCAAAGCTTTCTTAAGAGTAGGACTACAAGAAATAGATAGAGATTATACTCGATTCTTGTGGCCTGAAAATCCACATGATCCTCAAAGTCCTGTGAAAACTTATCGTTTCAAATCAGTATTATTTGGTGCAACATCCTCTCCATTCTTACTAGAAGCTACTCTAAATACACATTTGAAGAAATCTGAAAGTCCCTTCAAAGAAGTCTTAAAGAAAAGTTTCTATGTGGACAATCTTCAAGGTACTGTGAATAAAGAGGAGGATTTGAAATCCTTATACAGAGAAGCTAACAAGGAGATGAAAGAAGCAAATATGCCTCTAAGGATGTGGAATACAAATTCAAAGCAATTAAGGGAACTTATCAAAGAAGATTTCCCTGAAACTGAAATTCCTGATTGCAACAATATGCTGGGACTTAATTGGAACACACAGGAAGATACTTTGAGTCTCAAAAAGATAAACAATAAATCATGCAGTACACTCACTAAACGTAGTTTACTGTCAGAGGTATCACAATGTTTTGATCCTCTAGGACTCGTCTCACCAATTACCATAAAGGGTAAAATGCTTATGCAAGATGCATGGAAACTCAAAATTGGATGGGATGAGAACTTGCCTCTAGAAATGAGTCAAGCATGGGATGAAATATCCAGGGAGTTTAAACAACTTCATCAAATTAAATTTCCCAGACAAATAGGTCAAGAGGGAAACAAGTACACATTACATGTGTTCTGTGATGCGTCAACCAGAGGTTATGGCGCTGTAGCTTACATGAGTAATGCTGAAGGAAGTACACTAATTACTTCAAAGGCCAGGGTAGCACCCTTGAAGGTCAGAACAGTACCACAATTGGAACTGACAGCACTCTATGTAGGTACAAAATTAGCTGTCTATCTCAACAAAGTACTTGATCATCTCACTATTGAGAAAACCGTGATCTGGAGTGATAATGAGGCAGTTCTCCAGTGGTTAAGAAATAATAAGAGTAAGTTGGTCTATGTACAGAACAGAGTAGCAGAAATAAAAGAGATGCAGAGAGATTATCTCTTTCTTCACGTCTCTACCCAAGAGAATCCAGCTGACATGTTGTCACGTGGTGTCCCACTCAAGAAATTTGTGGATAATAAATTATGGCTCCACGGACCGAACTGGCTCTCTGATGAAAATAACTGGCCTCAGCAAAAAGCTCACATTATGCCAGAAGAAACAGTCTGCTTGAACACAGCAGAAATAAGTTGTGTAAATACTGCAGCAGCCACAACAGAAATAGTCATTGATGGATCTAAATACTCATCTTTGGGTAAACTCTTAAGAGTTACAGCTCTTGTCTTTAAATTCATTAAAGGAATAAAACCTGATTATGAATGTCTTGAACCCATTAAATACTGGGTGAAACTAATACAGAAAGATGTTTTCTCTACAGAATATAAATTTCTAGAAACACAAGATAAATCCCCAAAGAAACCTGTTATGATTAATTCTTTAGGACTTTATCTCGACTCAGAAAAGATTATAAGATGTCGAGGAAGAATTCATAATTCTTCACTACCTAAAGAAGCCATACATCCAATATTGATCCCCAAGAATCATTGGCTAACAAAACTGATTGTGCAAAACGCCCACAGTAACGTGTTACATGGTGGGGTAGCTGACACACTTTGTCATATACGACAATCCTACTGGATACCTCAAGGTCGACAAAGTGTGAAAAAACAAATAAAGGACTGTATTACTTGTCGTCACTACGATATGCGAGTATGTCAGTATCCAGGTCCACCTCCATATCCCTCTGAAAGAGTTTGTCATATCACTCCATTTGAGGTGACAGGTGTAGATTACACTGGACCAATAATTTTAACCAAAACAGTTGACAAAGTTCCCATCAAGGTGTACATCTGTTTGTTCACTTGTGCTACAACTAGAGCAGTACATCTAGAAGTAGCCACTGACATGTCTGCTGAAACTTTTATCAAATTATTCAGAAGGTTTGCAGCCAGAAGGGCATGTCCCAGACTGATGATTTCAGATAATGCAACGAACTTTGTTGCTGGTGCTGCTTATATAAGCAAGATCTTTGATCAACCAGAAGTACAACAGATGCTGAATCAACGCAGATGTCGTTGGAGATACATTCCTCCTAAATCTCCATGGCACGGCGGATTTTATGAAAGAATGATCGGCATTGTAAAACGTTGTTTAAGGAAGACTCTTCATCGTCAGAGAATAGACTTAGAAGAATTCCGTACAGTTGTGACTGAAATAGAAAATAGAGTCAACAACAGACCTCTAACTTATGTTACCGATGATCTGGACAATTTAGAAGTGTTAAGTCCATCTCATTTACTCCATGGCAGAAGGCTCGAACCTGTTCCTCCCATGAATGATAAAGAAATCATAGAGGATCCTACTTATTTCGAACCTGAGCAACTCAGACGTAAATTCAAACACCTTAATAAAGTGATTGAACGTTGGGAGAAAATTTGGCGAGAAGACTATCTCACCTCATTGAGAGAACACTTCTATGGAGCTGGTGTTCCTGAAAATCATAAGTCCTTAAGACCTGGTGACATAGTGATTATCGACAATGATGGTCCGAGGTCCCAATGGCCACTTGGAAAAATTGTGACCATATATCCTGATGCAAATGGAATCATCAGGACAGTTGATGTTTTGAGCAAAGGTGTAGTGAATAAGCGGACAATAAATAAACTAGTGCCGTTAGAATTACACAGTGTTGAAAACAAAATTAGTGATTCTCCAGAAACCACACAGACTAAAGCTGTTCAGAAAAGACAAGCAGCAGTGGTGGCGAGTGAGAAAATTAAATTAATGTTAAGTGATGAATAGTTCACCTGCAGCGAACCTCCGCCGCCCCCCAGTGTGGAGAAATTTTCTCCAGGAGGGGGGTATCAGCCCCCTTCAGCCCTTTCAGCCCCTTTCAGCCCTGAGGGGCCAAGCCCTCTCAGAAGGGGCGAGCGTCTTGTTTACTGCTAGAGTGAGTAATTGATCACAGATGCTATGCCACGTAGTCAAGTGACCTCTGCTCCTTGCAGCGGTGTTGCAAAGTGTATTTTTATAAGAGACAGTACATCTCTTACTTTGCAGGACAATTAAGGAAAATCCTGCTCCCACTTTATTACCATAGTAAAAATATTGTTGTCTATGCTTAAGACAGCAAGAAACAAACATTCTGCTTTGCTTCATCGAGGAGGTGACAAGGATGCAAGGTACTAGGTCATCGTTTTTTTTTTTTGTGCTAGGGCAGTGACGGCTTGGGGCGGTGTGGCGGAGCCAGACTATCTTTGACTCTATGGAGAGTGACACTGACGCCAGGATACTGATCTGTGCGTTAGTGTGAACAAAGTGTCTCAAACACAAACACTTAAGAGAAGTGTGATCAGCTTCTCTTGTGATACATTGTGAACAATAAAGACAAATCTTGTGGAACATAGTGTACCAGTGTGCGTTTCCTAGACAATGGAAGACGTGGACATCCAAGGACACTTCAGCTTCTATCAAGTCACCGATACCTGTCGAAGGTGTTGAGAACACCATAGCTCACGTTACAAAGAGCAAGGTATGTTACGAATTTCTTGTAGATCGGGGGATTGCGCAATTCTTGAGTCACAAGGAGTTTGTAATCAACCTATAATCGGCAGTAAGGTGTGGACTTTTGAGTCCAAACAAGTAGGTATTTCGTCAGCCATCATCGAATGAAATATGCTGACATAACACCCCCTAGGGGTAATTTATACTTACAAATTGTATCTCTTGACAGCCCAATGTTGTGATGGTTTCGACAGCTTCTAGACCTCGTCTGCAGGGGCGGCTGTGTAGACGATTTGCTGTCATTTATCAGCTAAGTGCCTCTTCACCGGTTTACTATATGAGCTTTATAAACCTCGTCTTATATGGTTCCTCTCCACTAGCTGGTAAGGCCAAAATTTTGTCTCAACATTGTGGCCTCTTGTTTCTGTGTCCCCTCCCTGGAACATCCTGTCTTTGTCCACCTTGTCTATTCCACGCAGTATTTTATATGTCGTTATCATGTCTCCCCTGACCCTCCTGTCCTCCAGTGTCGTCAGGCCGATTTCCCTTAATCTTTCTTCATAGGACATTCCCCTTAGCTCTGGAACTAACCTTGTCGCAAACCTTTGTACTTTCTCTAGTTTCTTGACGTGCTTTATCAAGTGCGGGTTCCAAACAGGTGCTGCATACTCCAGTATGGGCCTGACATACACGGTGTACAGTGTCTTGAATGATTCCTTACTAAGGTATCGGAATGCTGTTCTCAGGTTTGCCAGGCGCCCATATGCTGCAGCAGTTATCTGATTGATGTGCGCTTCCGGAGACATGCTCGGTGTTATACTCACCCCAAGATCTTTCTCCTTGAGTGAGGTTTGCAGTCTTTGGCCACCTAGCCTATACTCTGTCTGTGGTCTTCTGTGCCCTTCCCCTATCTTCATGACTTTGCATTTGGCAGGATTAAATTCGAGAAGCCATTTGCTGGACCAGGTGTCCAGTCTGTCCAGGTCTCTTTGAAGTCCTGCCTGGTCCTCATCAGATTTAATTCTCCTCATTAACTTCACATCATCTGCAAACAGGGACACTTCTGAGTCTAACCCTTCCGTCATGTCGTTCACATATACCAAAAATAGCACTGGTCCTAGGACCGACCCCTGTGGGACCCCGCTCGTCACAGGTGCCCACTGTGATACATCATTACGTACCATGACTCGTTGTTGCCTCCCTGTCAGGTATTCTCTGATCCATTGCAGTGCCCTTCCTGTTATATGCGCCTTATGCTCTAGCTTCTGCACTAATCTCTTGTGAGGAACTGTGTCAAAGGCCTTCTTGCAGTCCAAGAAGATGCAATCAACCCACCCCTCTCTCTCTTGTCTTACTTCTGTTATTTTATCATAAAACTCCAGAAGGTTTGTGACACAGGATTTGCCTTCCGTGAATCCGTGCTGGTTGGCATTTATACTCCTGTTCCGTTCCAGGTGCTCCACCACTCTCCTCCTGATAATCTTCTCCATAATTTTGCATACTATACACGTCAATGACACAGGTCTATAGTTTAGTGCCTCTTTTCTGTCTCCTTTTTTAAAAATGGGAACTACATTTGCCGTCTTCCATACCTCAGGTAGTTGCCCAGTTTCCAGGGATGTGTTGAAGATTGTGGTAAGTGGCACGCACAACATATCTGCTCCCTCTCTAAGGACCCACGGGGAGATGTTGTCTGGTCCCATTGCCTTTGAGGTATCGATGTCCCTTAGCAGTTTCTTCACCTCCTCCTCATCTGTATGTATGTCGTCCAACACTTGTTGGTGTATTCCTTGCTGGTGTCCCCATCTGGTCTGTCCCCCCAGAGTCCTTCCTGTCTCTACTGTAAATACTTCCTTAAATCTCGTGTTGAGCTCCTCACATACCTCTTGATCGTTTCTTGTGAGTTCTCCACCTTCTTTCCTCAGCCTTATCACCTGGTCCTTGACTGTTGTCTTCCTCCTAATGTGGCTATACAGCAGTTTCGGGTCAGATTTGACTTTCGATGCTATGTCGTTTTCATACTGTCGCTGGGCCTCCCTCCTTATCTGTGCATACTCGTTTCTAGCTCTTCTACTAATCTCCTTGTTGTTAGGTAAGACACATATGCAACAGTTAGGTATCTTTATTTTGAAACGTTTCGCCTACACAGTAGGCTTCTTCAGTCGAGTACATAAAAGTTGATAGAAGCAGAAGATACTTGAAGACGATGTAATCAGTCCATCACCCTTAAAGTTTTGAGGTGGTCAGTCCCTCAGTCTGGAGAGCATTGTTCCATAGAATGAAACAATATGGAGATGAAGTGACAGGATGGAGCCTATTTATAGCGCCAACAGGTGAGACGTAGGTCACTAGGAGAGGTAAGAACTCAGATGTTGGGAGGTCAGGTCCCTCTCAAATCCAGCCGTTCTCACTAGTAGAGGTTGTAAAAGTTGATTGTAGGTCTGTACCAAGTGTGTTGCAGTGTCTGACAGGTTGAACATTAAAATGGTATAAAATACCGACAGGTTGTTAGGTAAGACACATATGCAACAGTTAGGTATCTTTATTTTGAAACGTTTCGCCTACACAGTAGGCTTCTTCAGTCGAGTACAGAAAAGTTGATAGAAGCAGAAGATACTTGAAGACGATGTAATCAGTCCATCACCCTTGGTACAGACCTACAATCAACTTTTACAACCTCTACTAGTGAGAACGGCTGGATTTGAGAGGGACCTGACCTCCCAACATCTGAGTTCTTACCTCTCCTAGTGACCTACGTCTCACCTGTTGGCGCTATAAATAGGCTCCATCCTGTCACTTCATCTCCATATTGTTTCATTCTATGGAACAATGCTCTCCAGACTGAGGGACTGACCACCTCAAAACTTTAAGGGTGATGGACTGATTACATCGTCTTCAAGTATCTTCTGCTTCTATCAACTTTTCTGTACTCGACTGAAGAAGCCTACTGTGTAGGCGAAACGTTTCAAAATAAAGATACCTAACTGTTGCATATGTGTCTTACCTAACAACCTGTCGGTATTTTATACCATTTTAATGTTCAACCTGTCAGACACTGCAACACAAGGGTATCTTGGTACAGACCTACAATCAACTTTTACAACCTCTACTAGTGAGAACGGCTGGATTTGAGAGGGACCTGACCTCCCAACATCTGAGTTCTTACCTCTCCTAGTGACCTACGTCTCACCTGTTGGCGCTATAAGTAGGCTCCATCCTGTCACTTCATCTCCATATTGTTTCATTCTATGGAACAATGCTCTCCAGACTGAGGGACTGACCACCTCAAAACTTTAAGGGTGATGGACTGATTACATCGTCTTCAAGTATCTTCTGCTTCTATCAACTTTTCTGTACTCGACTGAAGAAGCCTACTGTGTAGGCGAAACGTTTCAAAATAAAGATACCTAACTGTTGCATATGTGTCTTACCTAACAACCTGTCGGTATTTTATACCATTTTAATGTTCAACTAATCTCCTTGTTTTCCTGGGTCCTATGCCTCCTGTACCTTTTCCATTCTCTGTTGCACTTAGTTTTTGCCTCCCTACACCTTCGGGTAAACCAAGGACTCGTTTTGGTCTTCCTATTATTTCTGTTTCCCTTGGGAACAAAACTTTCCTCTGCCTCCTTGCACTTTGTTGCCACATATTCCATCATCTCGTTTACTGATTTTCCTACTATTTCTCTGTCCCACTGAACCTCCTGCAGGAAGTTTCTCATACCTGTGTAGTCCCCCCTTTTATAGTTTGGCCTGTCCCCTTCAGTTCCTGTTACCTTCTCCACTTGTAACTCTACTATATAGTCAAAACTCAGAACCACATGATCGCTAGCTCCAAGGGGCCTCTCGTAAGTGATGTCCTCAATGTCTGAGCTGCTCAGGGTGAACACAAGATCCAGTCTTGCTGGCTCATCCTCCCCTCTCTCTCTGGTTGTGTCCCTGACATGTTGATGCATGAGGTTTTCAAGTACCACATCCATCATCTTGGCTCTCCATGTTTCGGGACCCCCATGTGGCTCCAGGTTTTCCCAGTCGATCTCCCTGTGGTTGAAATCGCCCATTACCAGTAACTTTGCTCTGCTCGAGTGAGCTCTTCTCGCCACCTCAGCCAGTGGCATTCCTCTGCTATACTTGGACCCAAGTTCGTGTGGAAAAACTAAGTCAAAGTTATTAAGGCAGTTAACCGAATTTCTTTGGTAATATTTCTTAAGGATGTTGATATGATAAAGCTTAGGTTTCCCCTTGACTTCTATGAGGTAGTCAACTTTCCCACAAATTTTTAATACTTTATATTGACCTTTCTATGCTACTAATAATTTATTTGACTTAATCGGCAAAAGTACAAGAACTTCATCCCCTACATTAAAACTTCTCCTCTGACTTTTGGAGTCAAAATAGGTTTTGTACTGGTCCATTGGCAAACTTAAGTTTTTCCAAACTATGTCAGAGGTCTCCTCAAGTTTAGATCTAAGGTCAAGGAGAAACTGGTAAGAAGACTGAACCTCAGCATTTACCTCCTCATTAGTCCATAAGTCATGAAGGATGGACAGTGGACCTCTGGCCTGTCTACCATAGAGAAGTTCAAAAGGTGAAAACTCCAAAGAGTCACTGGGAACTTCCCTCATGGCAAACAAAGCACAGGGTAGGTAACGATGCCACTCCTTAGGTTTAAGCGAGCAAAGTTTCCTTAAAATGGACTTGAGAATCGAATGCTGGCGTTCAATCCTCCCATTACAGCTGGGATGATAGGGTGTGGTGAAGAGAGGCTTCACTCCCAGAAGTTGGTATAGATGTAGCATTAAGTCAGATGTGAATTGTGTCCCACGGTCAGACAAAATTTCTCTAGGGATGCCCACTCTATAGAAGATGGACAAAAGGGCTTCAGCCACCTCTGTAGTAGTTATGGTCTTTAAGGGAACGACTTCAGGGAAACTCGAAGCATAATCAACTAATGTTAATATATATCTATGTCCCCCAGATGAAAGTGGAGATAAAGGACCAACGATGTCAATAGCTACTCTTTCAAAAGGTACCGTAAAAACTGGCATTTTGACCATAGGTACTCGCCTGGTACCTCGGGAGGATGACAGTTGGCAAACTTTACACGATCTACAATAAGTAGTGACATCTGAGGACATTTTAGGCCAAAAATAGGTTTCCCTAATTTTATTTAAAGTTTTACGATGCGAGAAATGTCCGGCCACTGGCAGGTCATGAGCCATTTTAAGAACAGTCTCTCTGCATTGACTTGGAACAACTAAGATGGAATAGTCTATCTCATCTGAATTTCATTTGAATACTGACTTGTACAAGATACCTTTTATATATTCAAATTTATATGAAAAGTTTTTCCTTTGGATAACTTGATTTTGTTTAGCGGCATTATGGCAATTCTGAAGAGAAGGGCAATTATGTTGTAAATTGACAAAGGAGTCCTTCGATATATCTAAAGGCTTAAAGTCAGGGAAAATCAAAGGATAGACAGTAGGAGAAGCCTGGGCTTTGGTCTGAGCCCTAGTCAAGACATTTATGGTATCGGAGGTGATATCTTCACTTTTATCTAACAAGTGAACCGGTGATCCTACTACCTCGCGCTCGAGAGTAGCATCACTGGTTTTTAATCCCACATGAATCTCACGAGACATTGTCTCATCTGAACTTTCGAGGGGCTTCTCTGACTCTACAGGAAGAGGATCTGAAACACCTATGTCCATCTTTGGTGATGAAAGGTCAACCTCAGAAGGAAGAATGGCACCTTTTACATTACCTATTAGTACAGAGCAAGAAGTGATGGGAGCTAGTACGGCTTCAGACCAACCTGTGAACCATTTAGACCTAATGTAACAACGGATGGTAGGAAAAGTGTCTGTACGGCCCAAGTAGTCTGAAAGTATAGCAGAGGAATGAGTTTCTTTAAGGTTAGGGAACAGCTTATCAGAAATGACTGTACATGTGCATCCAGTGTCTCGTGAAATGGTAGATACATTAAGTCCATTAACTGTTCCTGAACAGAAGGGTGCTTGGTCATTACAGTGTTTAAAACATCTTCCAACTTTTTGGACCTTCTTAGAAGGACAATCTGGACGTTTATGTCCCTTAACACCACACAAATGACAAACAGGAATAAAAGAAGTCATTTTACTTTCCACTAGAGGCTTTGATTTCTTAAGGTCTGATGAACCCTTGCCCTTAGGGTTCGATCCCTTTAGGTTTTTATAGGAATTGTGGGCCTCAGCATACAGGTCAGCAGCCTCAGCAACTTCCTCAGCTTTAATCAGGTTACGTTCTCTGATGAATGTTCGTATCTGGTGAGGAAGAGCTATCAGGAACTGGTCAGCAACCATGAAGTCTCGAAGAGATTCATAACTGTGATCAATTCCTGAACTCTCTATCCAAAAGTCGAACAAACGAAAGAGTGTTACCTGTAGATGCTGAAAGTTCTGGCCAGGCTGTAAGGTGGCATACCTGAAGTCTTCCCTGTAAGAATTTGTGGTTTTTTGATATGCTTTAAGGATTGCCCTCTTTAGTAGGTTATAATTACATATGATATCCTGCGACAAAGTTGCATAGATATTCAAAGCGGTACCAGAAAATAACATTCCAAACCTGGTAGGCCAGGTGTCAGCAGGCCATTCACAGAGGGTAGCGGTATTTTCAAACCTGATAATGTAAGAAGTTATGTCTTCCCCCTCTGTGAAGGGAGGTAAATTAGGTGTTGGAATATGTGCACTAGCTGCACGTTGTTCCATTACTCCTTCATCTAATTGCTGTTGTGAGAAAGTTAACTTCTTATTCTCTAATTCAAGGCGAGTTTGTTCGAGCTCGCGATCCTTTTCTCTCTCCCTTAACTCATACTCTCTGTCCTTTGCTCTTTCCTCAAGTTCCCTTAATTTAACCTGTTCCTCACGTACTCTAGCTCTCTCCTCACGATCAAGTCTATCATGCTCCTTTTTGTCTTCTCTTTCGATTCTCTCTCTCTCCTTTTTCTCTTCTCTTTCCCTTTCTAACTGTCTTTCTTCTCTCTCAATTCTCTCTCTTTCAAGTCTTTCCTGGATCTTAGCACTAATGAAAGTTTCTAAATTTTTCCCTGTTATTCCTAACTTACTTCCAGCATTCATCCAAAACTGATATTCATCCATACTTGCAAGAATAACTTAAACTATCAGGGGAAATGAAACGGGTATTAAAGAAAATGGAGGGTTCAATTCCTGCTCCGCTCAAACTGTAAATAAACCAGAGGGTTCGATCCCTGCTTCAATTAAACAATATGTATTAACGAAAACGAAGGGTTCTATGCCGGCTCCGAGCAAACAGTAAGTAGAATGGGGTCCCTTGACCATCCAATCTTCTCACCAACAAATCAAGAGTGTCCTATGACACTTCCCTTGATATAATAAAGAGCTCAATGAAACAAGTTGTCACTGGAAAATCTTGGGTCCCTAGAGTCTAATCCTCCAAAGTGTTTCAAGCTTACATGAAAAAGTGGCAGAATTAAATATTATATCCTGCCTGACTTGACTTACAATAAATTGAGACTATAACAATCACCAAATCTTTTAAATACCTGTACCATAGTCCTATTATAGAGAATGATTACTCATGGCTGGTGGTAACCGTCTGTGGTATGTGGCGTTGAAGTTCCAATGGAAGATTCGAGATGGAGTTGAATCTTGATTCAGTAGAGTTGATCCTGGCAAGGTCGCCACTTGTGAAGGCTTACTCAGCCCTGTAACAACTTCAGACAGTGTTACCAAGGCTGGCTCCTCCTCAGGAAAATTATTGAATAGAAAAAGAAATAATAACAAACATAAACACTTTATTATATAGAAAATATAAAATATAAAACACTTAAATGTAAAATATTAATCCTACATTAAAGAAAATGAAAAATGAAAAATATAAATGATAACTGAATTCAACGCTAATATATATAGGGGTGTCTGGTGTTGGTGACACTGTGTTGTTGAAATCGTAGCCGTTGCTGATGATCGGGGGGGGGGGGTCGCAGGTGTTGGTTACGACCCACTGGCTAGTTCTTCACAGTAGATAGAGCCTCGAGTAGTATCCCGATGACAGGAAAGCAGGTTCTTTACCGCTGCAATGATGTGGGGTTACGTCCTGCAATTTCATACAGGTGCACAGGTAATTAGATCCAAAATGGGACGTCTCCAGGACGTTAGTCCGTCTCCTGTTCTTCTCGTTGATTGACAGGTGACCCTCACTGTCATCCAAGCTGAAAAGATAGACAGGTTACCCACTGCTTAAATAATCACTCTCCATGGCAAGTACAATACTCAAAAGACGTGGTGATTATTACAACAGTCAACCTAGAGCAAGACTGAAAGGACTTAGTTTATTATTGGTCAAAAGTGAAGCTTTTAACCAATAAATCCACTAGAATACAAGGCAGGCATGTACTTACAGTAGTGTTGGGAGCTGTGAGTCGAGTGATTTACTGTTTGACCAGAGCCCCACTCGTCACCTTTCGGGGGGCGGCGGGACGTAGCCGGCAGTCAAACTATCACTTTCAGGGAGGGGGAAGAAAGGCGGGAGCTTGACTTACCCTACCTTAACTAGTAGCCGGCAATGAAACTATTGTTACTATATCGCTACTCCTATCTATTGAACTTTTCCCTCACATTTTAATCATACTTTTAATCATATATTGTTACAATGGCCTCCATCTTGGCTGAATGGATAGATTGGAAAAAGACAGTCAATATCCTGAGACGATCTGAGTTTCAAACACTTAGCAACACAGGAGAGCTTCTAGTGGAAGTGTCACAAGTAGTCGCACTTGTGAGACACTAAGGAATAATGTTATTCTCAGGTAGTCTCTTAATCAAAGTAAATGATCAGGAAAAGAAGACCTCGAGACTGAGAGAGGTGTTGTACTGCCTGCTCTACTCCACTCACCTCTGACGTAAACTCACGTCAGACGAGTAGTAACACTCACCTCTGACGTAAACTCACGTCAGGCGAGTAGTAACACTCACCTCTGACGTAAACTCACGTCAGACGAGTAGTAACACTCACCTCTGACGTAAACTCACGTCAGGCGAGTAGTAACACTCACCTCTGACGTAAACTCACGTCAGACGAGTAGTAACACTCACCTCTGACGTAAACTCACGTCAGGCGAGTAGTAACACTCACCTCTGACGTAAACTCACGTCAGACGAGTAGTAACACTCACCTCTGACGTAAACTCACGTCAGGCGAGTAGTAACACTCACCTCTGACGTAAACTCACGTCAGGCGAGTAGTAACACTCACCTCTGACGTAAACTCACGTCAGGCAAGTAGTAACCAGAGGTGAGGTCATAAATGGTTGTTATAACTGGAAATGATGCATCAGCACAAAATACATATATATACATAAAATGAAAAATGAGAAAGATGAAAATGAATATGTAATAATACAAAGCTGATTTTCGTCGTTTTAGCTAATAACGATGATAATCGCAATGTAATATTAGATAGATGAACAAAATTGTAAGACATATTTAGAGAAACCGCAAGTCAGTGTAACAATTATAGTAACATATAAAACAGTCATTGAGATATAAAACAACATGATAAAACATAAAACACATATGTAAAATAAAACATTACGACAGCACAGAATTACAGTATAAATAATTAAAAGTAACAATGGTACAGCATACAAGACCAGTACAGTACAATAACACAGAAGACCAGTACAGTACAATAACACAGAAGACCAGTACAGTACAATAACACAGAAGACCAGTACAGTACAATAACACAGAAGACCAGTACAGTACAATAACACACAAGACCAGTACAGTACAATAACACAGAAGACCAGTACAGTACAATAACACACAAGACCAGTACAGTACAATAACACAGAAGACCAGTACAGTACAATAACACAGAAGAACAGTACAGTACAATAACACAGAAGACCAGTACAGTACAATAACACAGAAGACCAGTACAGTACAATAACACAGAAGACCAGTACAGTACAATAACACACAAGACCAGTACAGTACAATAACACAGAAGACCAGTACAGTACAATAACACAGAAGACCAGTACAGTACAATAACACAGAAGACCAGTACAGTACAATAACACAGAAGACCAGTACAGTACAATAACACAGAAGACCAGTACAGTACAATAACACAGAAGACCAGTACAGTACAATAACACAGAAGACCAGTACAGTACAATAACACAGAAGAACAGTACAGTACAATAACACAGAAGACCAGTACAGTACAATAACACAGAAGACCAGTACAGTACAATAACACAGAAGACCAGTACAGTACAATAACACAGAAGACCAGAACAGTACAATAACACAGAAGACCAGTACAGTACAATAACACAGAAGACCAGTACAGTACAATAACACACAAGACTAGTACAGTACAATAACGCAGAAGACCAGTACAATACAATAACACACAAGACCGGTACAGAACAATAACACAGAAGACCAGTACAGTACAATAACACAGAAGACCAGTACAGTACAATAACACAGAAGACCAGTACAGTACAATAACACACAAGACCAGTACAGTACAATAACACAGAAGACCAGTACAGTACAATAACACAGAAGACCAGTACAGTAAAATAACACAGAAGACCAGTACAGTACAATAACACAGAAGACCAGTACAGTACAATAACACAGAAGACCAGTACAGTACAATAACACAGAAGACCAGTACAGTACAATAACACAGAAGACCAGTACAATAACACAGCAGACCATTACAGCACAATAACACAGAAAACCATTACAGTTACAAATAAGACCAGAACAGTAACACAGAAGACCAGTACAGTACAATAACACAGGAGACCAGTACAGTATAATAACACAGAAGAGTAGTACAGTACAATATCACCGAGGACCAGTACAGTACAATAACACAGGAGACCAGTACAGTATAATAACACAGAAGACCAGTACAGTATAATAACACAGAAGACCAGTACAGTACAATAACACAGAAGACCAGTACAGTAAAATAGCCCAGAAGACCAGTACAGTACAATAACACAGAAGACCATTACAGTACAATAACACAGAAGACCAGTACAGTACAATAACACAGAAGAGCATAACAGTACAATAACACAGATTACCAGTACAGTACAATAACACAGAAGACCAGTACAGTACAATAACACAGAAGACCAGTACAGTACAATAACACAGAAGACCAGTACAGTACAATAACACAGAAGACCAGTACAGTACAATAACACAGAAGACCAGTACAGTACAATAACACAGAAGACCAGAACAGTACAATAACACAGAAGACCAGTACAGTACAATAACACAGAAGACCAGTACAGTACAATAACACAGAAGACCAGTACAGTACAATAACACAGAAGACCAGAACAGTACAATAACACAGAAGACCAGTACAGTACAATAACACAGAAGACCAGTACAGTACAATAACACAGAAGACCAGTACAGTACAATAACACAGAAGACCAGTACAATAACACAGCAGACCATTACAGCACAATAACACAGAAGACCATTACAGTTACAAATAAGACCAGAACAGTAACACAGAAGACCAGTACAGTATAATAACACAGAAGACCAGTACAGTATAATAACACAGAAGACCAGTACAGTACAATAACACAGAAGACCAGTACAGTAAAATAGCCCAGAAGACCAGTACAGTACAATAACACAGAAGACCATTACAGTACAATAACACAGAAGACCAGTACAGTACAATAACACAGAAGAGCATAACAGTACAATAACACAGATTACCAGTACAGTACAATAACACAGAAGACCAGTACAGTACAATAACACAGAAGACCAGTACAGTACAATAACACAGAAGACCAGTACAGTACAATAACACAGAAGACCAGTACAGTACAATAACACAGAAGACCAGTACAATACAATAACACAGAAGACCAGAACAGTACAATAACACAGAAGACCAGTACAGTACAATAACACAGAAGACCAGTACAGTACAATAACACAGAAGACCAGTACAGTACAATAACACAGAAGACCAGTACAGTACAATAACACACAAGACCAGTACAGTACAATAACACAGAAGACCAGTACAGTACAATAACACAGAAGACCAGTACAGTACAATAACACAGAAGACCAGTACAGTACAATAACACACAAGACCAGTACAGTACAATAACACAGAAGACCAGTACAGTACAATAACACAGAAAACCAGTACAGTACAATAACACAGAAGACCAGTACAGTACAATAACACAGAAGACCAGTACAGTACAATAACACAGAAGACCAGTACAGTACAATAACACAGAAGACCAGTACAGTACAATAACACAGAAGACCAGTACAATAACACAGCAGACCATTACAGCACAATAACACAGAAGACCATTACAGTTACACAGAAGACCAGAACAGTAACACAGAAGACCAGTACAGTACAATAACACAGGAGACCAGTACAGTATAATAACACAGAAGAGTAGTACAGTACAATATCACCGAGGACCAGTACAGTACAATAACACAGGAGACCAGTACAGTATAATAACACAGAAGACCAGTACAGTATAATAACACAGAAGACCAGTACAGTACAATAACACAGAAGACCAGTACAGTAAAATAGCCCAGAAGACCAGTACAGTACAATAACACAGAAGACCATTACAGTACAATAACACAGAAGACCAGTACAGTACAATAACACAGAAGAGCATAACAGTACAATAACACAGATTACCAGTACAGTACAATAACACAGAAGACCAGTACAGTACAATAACACAGAAGACCAGTACAGTACAATAACACAGAAGACCAGTACAGTACAATAACACAGAAGACCAGTACAGTACAATAACACAGAAGACCAGTACAGTACAATAACACAGAAGACCAGTACAGTACAATAACACAGAAGACCAGTACAGTACAATAACACAGAAGACCAGTACAGTACAATAACACAGAAGACCAGTACAGTACAATAACACAGAAGACCAGCACAGTACAATAACACAGAAGAACAGAACAGTACAATAACACATATGACCAGTACTACACAGTAACACTGAAGACCAGAACAGAAACACAGCTTAACAGTATAGAAACACACAAGACCAGTACAGTAACACAAAAGAACAGTACAGTACAGTAGCGCAGAGGAACAGTAACACAAAAAGACAGTACATTTACACAGATTACTGGAGCGACTGAAATTGATCAAGTTGTTTTAATCTTAATTCTGGTGAGTCCAATAATGAACAATATGAACAACACTGCTGGTGAATGAACATAAATAACAACACTACCATGACTCCAGGGAGGCTGGATTGGGAATCACACCACCGTGAGTACTGCCAGGGAGGCTGGAGTGGGAATAGTACCACCATGACTACTTTTAGGGAGGCTGGAGTGGGAATAACACCACCGTGACTACTGTTACGGAGGCTGGAGTGAGAATAACACCACCGTGACTACTGTCACGGAGGTTGGAGTGGGAATAACACCACAGTGAAGTGCAAATAACACAATATTCGAAACAATAAATAATAAATAAAAGAAAAATTATTATTTGCGACCACTGTCAGCCTCAGAGTTATCTCTGAGTTACCAGACCTTGCCACGTGGAGACCAGTGGTTCGTCTTTAAGGTCCGCCACCCCCCTCGCCTTTCCCAGGTTCATGTGCCCAGGAATCCATCAGTGGGCCCCCGGATGTCTCCCCTTCCTCACTACCCTAAGGTCAGCATCGCCTGTCTCTCTCCCTTTGCCTTCCAGCCTCAGCCTTCCCCAGGTTCACGTGTCCAGGAATCCAACCGTCCGCCTCCGGATGTTTTCCCTTCCACACTTCCCCAAGGTCAGCCTTACCAACCTGTATTCTTGCCATCCCCAGGTTCATGTATCCAGGAATCCATCCGTCTACCGCCAGATGTCTTCCCTTCACCACTTACCCAAGGTCAGCCTCAACTGCTGGTATTCATGCCTTTCCCAGGTTTATGTATCCAGGAATCCATCCGTTCGCTCCCGGATGTCTCCCCTTCCCCACTTACCTAAGGTCAGCCTCAACTACAACCTTCCCCAAGCTCATGTATCCAGGAATCCATCCGTTCGCTCCCGGATGTTTTCCCTTCCCCACTTACCTAAGGTCGGCGGTGCCTTCCCCGGATCAGTGTCTCCAGGAATCCACTTGTGGACTCCCTTCCCCACTTCCCCAGAGCCAGCGGTTGCCACCCTCAGTGACCTTGCTGATTGGAAACTTGGTCTTGTCTAGCTGGTCTACGGTAGAGACTGTCCAGGTGGATGGAATTACTGGAGGGGACACACAGAAAACTGCGTCCAGTAATTACACTCACCAAGACAGCCTGGACCGTAGGTCAGCTGGACGAGACGAAGCTCGTACACAGCTCGGCCACCCAGGAGAGGCTAATTAATAACAATTTTGGAAATCCTTTTATATTACATTATGAATTTATACCAAGTACAAGTTTATTTTTTACTTATTTTGCAGTTTCAAAGTATTTGTGAGAGTTTTATTTAATATAAATTAATTGCCAAGTGTTGAAGATCTTGTCTAACTCCATCAAAACTGTTCAGCATTACACTCTTTTAATTTTTATTTATTTATTCGTCTTTTGTATTTTACACTCAAAGGCTAACAAGCCGACAAAAATACACGTATATAAGTATTTTCGCGTACATTTATACGTTTCAACACACGCAGCTTACGCATACACTTGTATGCATAACACACACACACACACACACACACACACAATCCCAGGTATTACAAATACGCACACATGTAAACAACAGTGTACACAATTCTCTATTCTCACTTTAACATATATGAGGTCACACATACATACGCACACACACACCTCACACGAAACCCCTGTCATGAACACTCACGCGCACATACATGTGACAACATTCTCATAGACATTCCTGTACTCGTCCACATAGTGGTTAAAATTAATAAATAAATAAATAACAAAAAGGCACAATACCGTGACTGGAACGATACACAAATAACCCGCACATAAAAGACAGACGCTTACGACGACGTTTCGGTCCGAGTTGGACCACTGACAAAGTCACACTAACAGAGGACGGCTATATATAGGCAGGAAGAGGTGGAGGTAGTAGTAGTAGTAGTAGTAGTAGTAGTAGTAGTAGTAGTACAAGAATTGTATATAATACCGACAGGATGAAATGACACATGCACAACACCCGGGCATCCCCACCGTAGACGTTTCGCCATCCAGCCAGCCACTGGATGGCGAAACGTCCACAACAAAGACAACCAGACGCTGCACATGTGTCTTAATTTCATCAGTAGTTGTAGTAGAAGAAGAAGAGGTAGTAGTAGTGGTAGTGGTAGAACTGGGAAATAAGGAAGACGAGCCAGTCAAATACAAAGGAAGGGGAGCACTGCAAGAGAGCTAGAAACCCACAGAGGGAGAGCAAGCGCACCGAGGTGCGTGAAAGGGGAAGTGGTGAAATAAAATAAAAGAAGAAGGAACAGAAACACGAGACAGGAGAGAGAAAGACCACCCAGAGGAGAAAAGGAGAGAGGAAAGGGGAAGAGGAAGAAGAAAAAGAAGAATAAGAGGAAGAAGAAGAAGAAGAAGAAGAAGAAGAAGAAGAAGAAGAAGAAGAAGAAGAAGAAGAAGAAATGAGGATTCAGGTTGAGTCACGGGTGTTCTGAAGTTTGGAGCATTTTACAATGTAGTGGGAGAGGAAGGCATCTACAGAGACGAAGCCAGGGCTAAGGTTCATACAAGGAAAGTTGTGTATAAGAGAGGATTCAACTAGACGGCGACTGTTCGAGTTGGAAGTAGGGAAGACAGTTTTAGCAGAAGACCAGTCAATAGGATGGCTATGATCTCTGACGTGACAGAAAAGAGCATTGTTAGTGTCGGCAAGCCTAACACTATTTCTTCTTCTTCTTCTTCTTTTTAAGAACATAAGAACATAAGAAAGGAGGAACACTGCAGCAGGCCTGTTGGCCCATACTAGGCAGGTCCTTTACAATTCATACCACTAACAAACATTTGACGAACCCAATTTTCAATGCCACCCAAGAAACAAGCTCCGATGTGCAAGTCCCACTCAAATCCAACCGCTCCCACTCATGTACTTATCCAACCTAAATTTGAAACTACCCAAAGTCCCAGCCTCAATAACCCAACTAGGTAGACTGTTCCACTCATCAGCTACCCTATTTCCAAACCAATACTTTCCTATGTCCTTTCTAAATCTAAATTTATCTAATTTAAATCCATTACTGCGGGTTCTCTCTTGGAGAGATATCCTCAAGACCTTGTTAATATCCCCTTTATTAATACCTATCTTCCACTTATACACTTCGATCAGGTCTCCCCTCATTCTTCGTCTAACAAGTGAATGTAACTTAAGAGTCTTCAATCTTTCTTCATAAGGAAGATTTCTAATGCTATGTATTAATTTAGTCATCCTATGCTGAATGTTTTCTAACGAATTTATGTCCATTCTGTAATATGGAGACCAGAATTGAGCTGCATAATCTAGGTGAGGCCTTACTAATGATGTATAAAGCTGCAGTATAACCTCTGGACTTCTGTTGCTTACACTTCTTGATATAAATCCCAGTAATCTATTTGCCTTATTATGTACGCTTAGGCATTGCTGTCTTGGTTTAAGGTTGCTGCTTACCATAACCCCCAAGTCCTTTTCGCAATCTGCATGGCTAAGTTCTACATTATTTAACTTATAAGTGCTAGGGTTATGGACACTCCCGAGCTTCAGAACCTTGCATTTATCTACATTGAACTGCATCTGCCACTTTTCTGACCAAGAGTAGAGTTTGTCTAAATCCTCCTGAAGTTCCCTAACATCTACGTTTGAATCAATTATCCTACCTATCTTCGTGTCATCGGCGAATTTGCTCATATCACTAGTAATTCCTTCATCAAGATCATTGATATATATTATAAACAACAACGGGCCCAAGACTGATCCCTGTGGAACGCCACTTGTTACTGATCCCCACTCGGATTTAACCCCATTTATGGACACTCTCTGCTTCCTGTCTGTGAGCCATGATTCGATCCACGAGAGCACCCTTCCCCCAATGCCATGAGCTGCTACTTTCTCCAACAGTCTTTGGTGCGGAACTCTATCAAATGCCTTACTAAAATCTAAGTAAACAATATCAAATTCTTTATCGTGGTCAACAGCCTCAAAAGCTTTACTGAAGAAAGTTAATAAATTAGTTAGACAAGACCGGCCTCTTGTGAATCCATGCTGAGTATCATTAATCAAGCTATGCTTATCGAGATGGCTTCTTATAATCTCAGCTATAATTGACTCTAGTAATTTGCCTACAATTGAGGTCAGGCTTATTGGGCGGTAATTTGACGGTAACGACTTGTCCCCTGTTTTAAAAATAGGAATTACATTAGCCATCTTCCACATATCAGACACTACACCTGTTTGAAGAGATAAATTAAAAATATTAGTTAATGGTTCACAGACTTCCATTTTGCATTCCTTAAGAACCCCTGAAAAAACCTCATCAGGACCCGGTGACTTATTTTGCTTCAGTCGGTCTATCTGCTTCACAACCATTTCACTAGTGACTGTGATGTTACATAATTTATCTTCTTCTGATCCACTATAAAAATTGATTACCGGAATATTATTAGTGTCTTCCTGTGTAAAAACCGAGAGAAAATAATTATTTAAAATCGAGCACATTTCATTCTCTTTGTCAGTAAGATGCCCATAGTTATTTTTAAGGGGACCTATCTTATCTCTGACTTTTGTTCTATAGACCTGGAAAAAACTTTTTGGGTTAGTTTTAGAATCCCTAGCAACTTTAATTTCATAGTCCCTTTTAGCTTTTCTTATCCCCTTTTTAATGTCCCTCTTAATGTCAATATACTGATTCATAAGATGACCCTCGCCTCTTTTGATAAGCCTATAATTTCCTTTCTTATGCCCTAGTAGATATTTCAGCCTATTATTCATCCATTTTGGGTCATTTCTATTTGATCTAATTTCCTTATAAGGGATAAACGTTCTTTGAGCAGCATGTATTGTGTTCAGAAAACTGTCATATTGATAGCTCTCTTCGTTACCCCAGTCAACAGATGATAAGTGTTCTCTAAGCCCATCGTAATCTGCTAAGCGAAAATCTGGGACTGTTACTGAGTTATCCCTACTATCATACTTCCATTCAATTCTAAATGTAATTGATTTGTGGTCGCTAGCACCCAGTTCCTCTGAAACTTCTAAATTATTAACAAGGGATTCATTGTTTGCCAGAACTAAGTCAAGCAGGTTATTACCCCTTGTAGGTTCTGTCACAAATTGCTTCAAAAAACAATCCTGAACTACTTCTAAGAAATCGTATGATTCTAAATTCCCAGTCAAGAAATTCCAATCAATATGACTAAAGTTAAAGTCTCCTAGAATTACTACATTATCGTGCCTTGTGGCCCTAACAATTTCCTCGCATAGTAGTCTCCCCTGGTCCCTATCTAAATTTGGGGGACGGTATATCACACCTAAAATTAATTTTTCATGCCCCTCTGAAAATTCTATCCAAACAGACTCTGTATGTGTTACTTCAGACTTAATACCCGTTTTTATGCAACAGTTCAAGCGATCTCGGACATACAATGCCACCCCACCCCCCTTCCTGATACTTCTATCTACTTGGAACAATTTAAAACCCTGAATGTGACATTCTGCAGGCATGTCCCGACTTTTTGAATTAAACCACGTCTCAGTAATGGCAAATACATCTATGTTACCTGCACTAGCAACTAGTCTCAACTCGTCCATCTTATTCTTAGCACTGCGACTATTTGTGTAATAAATATTTAATGACCCTCCTCTCTCTTTACCCTTCCTGCTCCTTTCTGTTATTCCACTAAACCTATTACTGTCCTTGTCAATTAGTGCCACTGGCTTTCCAATATCCACTTCATTTTGCCTATTACTAGTTCTCCTAGTACTCATGTTACTACCCTGCGACTTCACAGTTTTCCCGCCAAAACCCATACCACTAACTATTCCTAGTTTAAAGACCTAACAGCTCCCTCCACTGCGTTGGCCAGTGCTCCCACCCCACACCTAGACAAGTGAACTCCATCCCTGGCATACATGTCATTTCTGCCATAGAAGAGGTCCCAGTTGTCAATGAATGTTACCGCATTTTCCTTACAGTATTTGTCCAGCCAGCAATTGACACCAATTGCTCTGGACAACCATTCATTTCCAACTCCTCTCCTTGGCAAAATGCCACATATGACAGGTTTCCCACCCTTCCTCCTAATTATCTCTATTGCTGACCTATACCTGCTAATCAGGTCCTCACTCCTACGTCTGCCAACATCGTTGCCTCCAGCACTGAGACAGATAATAGGATTGCTCCCATTACCTCTCATGATGTCATCCAGACGGCTAACAATATCCTTCATCCCAGCCCCAGGAAAACACACTCTCTGCCTCCTACTCCTATCCTTCAAGCAGAATGCCCTATCCAGGTACCTAATCTGGCTATCCCCAACAACAACAATTTACCTTCCTTGGCGTCGTCCGTCGTGATGCTCCGAGTAGTCGACTCACATTCGCCAGGTAGCATTACACCACTTGTAGAATTCGTCAAGACGTTCTCGATGGTCTTCGTTGGGGTTTCTAGGGATGTCTTACTCACGTCTGCCAATGCTTCTTTGGTGCTCGTTGTGGCATTCCCAGTAGAATACTTCACATTCTTCTTCCTCTTCCCCTTTCCTCTCTCCTTTTCTCCTCTGGGTGGTCTTTCTCTCTCCTGTCTCGTGTTTCTGTTCCTTCTTCTTTTATTTTATTTCACCACTTCCCCTTTCACGCACCTCGGTGCGCTTGCTCTCCCTCTGTGGGTTTCTAGCTCTCTTGCAGTGCTCCCCTTCCTTTGTATTTGACTGGCTCGTCTTCCTTATTTCCCAGTTCTACCACTACCACTACTACTACCTCTTCTTCTTCTACTACATCTACTGATGAAATTAAGACACATGTGCAGCGTCTGGTTGTCTTTGTTGTGGACGTTTCGCCATCCAGTGGCTGGCTGGATGGCGAAACGTCTACGGTGGGGATGCCCGGGTGTTGTGCATGTGTCATTTCATCCTGTCGGTATTATATACAATTCTTGTACTACTACTACTACTACTACTACTACCTCCACCTCTTCCTGCCTATATATAGCCGTCCTCTGTTAGTGTGACTTTGTCAATGGTCCAAGTCGGACCGAAACGTCGTCGTAAGCTTCTGTCTTTTATGTGCGGGTTATTTGTGTATGGTTAAAATTAAACAATACAGTAGAGACTATGTAAGGGAAATACAGAAATATTTATGTGCTTCAATATTTAGAATATATAAGACATGTTATTATGTATGTTAGTATATATGAATAAATGTAATTACTATGTGTTATTGTGTACAGGTGTCATGTTTACATGTTATGTGTTGATGTATGTCATGTGTACATGTTATGTGTTGATGTATGTCATGTGTACATGTTATGTGTTGATGTATGTCATGTGTACATGTTATGTATGAATGAGTACAATGTTTATGTATTGTGTATGAGTGTCACGTGTATATGTTATTGTGTATGAGTGTCACGTGTATATGTTATTGTGTATGGATGGGTGTCATGTATATGTATTATTGTGTATGGCTTAGTGAAATGTTTTGATACTGTTGTGTATGGATGAGTGTCATGTATATGTATAGGACATGTATAGGACAGTAGGCCTACTGCAGTGTTCATTCAATTTACTTTTATGTTCTTATGAACAAGTTAGGTTCAGGTGTACTCCACTTATGACCGGAGGTATAATACCTCAAAGTATGAGGAGCAACACTGATTGTACTGGAGGAATGTTCCCTCACAGTATAAGCACTACCACTGCCCCGTCTAGTAAATTACAACTATTAATTTGTCACCATCCATCTTTCTCGCGTTTGTTCGCCGCTTGTTGTACCACAGAAACTAAGGGCCCACAATGCCAGCTGTAATATATACGTCCTGGACAATGTTGACTCCATCAGCCCCACGTCTGGGTGAAAAGCTACCCCCACTCTGTGCAAGAAAGGTATAAAATACCGACAATATGAAAGTTTAGACACATGTACAAACCATACCCCGGCCGGGATTGAACCCGCGGTCATAGTCTCAAAACTCCAGCCCGTCGCGTTAGCCACTAGACCAGCTAGCCACAGTAAGATTCATCCAACTAGGTATATTTCTACACCATAGGAAGGTTAGCACAGGCACCACTGTGGTCACAGTGGTGCCTGGTCTAGTGGCTAACGCGACGGGCTGGAGTTTTGAGACTCTCTGACCGCGGGTTTAATCCCGGCCGGGGTATGGTTTGTTTGCGATCGTGTCATTACGATTTCGTGAGTCACATGTGCAACATCTGGATATCTTTATTGTAGACGTTTCGCCATCCAGTGACTTTATCAATACAGATTCTAGGACATAACTAGAAGACAGTAGAACTATATACAAAAGATGAGGTAATCAGTCCCTCAGCCTTGAAGTTAGTGTTCACAGCATCGTGGTGGTGGAGAATCTGGAGCAAAGGCAAGAAGACTGGCGGTTATATAGGTTATAGATGTTGCACACGTGTTTTAACTTTCATATTGTCGGAATTTTATACCCGTCTTGCACAACTTGTCAGACACTGCAACATCATGGAATCTTGGTTCAGGGGACATCTACAAGACCTTCTTCACGACTGCTACAACTAACCCATCTCTTTGGGTAGGACCTACTGCCACTGGGGAATCCCACCTACCACTGACTATGCCCTCGTCTGCTACACGTCCTTATCCACAGACGCCTATATAACCGCCAGTCTTCTTACCTTTGTTTCAGATTCTCCTCCACCACGATGCTGTGAACACTAACTCCAAGGCTGAGGGACTGATTGCCTTATATTTTGTATATAGTTCTACTGTCTTCTTGTTATGTCCTAAAATCTGTATTGATAAAGCCACTGGATGGTGAAACGTCTACAATAAATATATCCAGATGTTGCACACGTGTATTAACTTTTATACCCCCACTCTGTTTTGTCTTGACATCCAACTTTTCGTGACATCTTCCTTATCATATTTCCGTTTCTTTCTTCGATTCTCCACGAGTGGGTGAATTTGTGGTTACCGTTCTACATGTCTCACCAGAACCGCTCTACTCACTGCTTCACTGTTAACTACCAGTCACCGTAACTGTTTTGCTTCGCTTTTGCTTCAGACACCACAGTTGCTCTGATCAGTGCTCCAATATTTTTCGAAATGCCTTTTCTCATATGTTATCTGATCTACAACCCAGCGGTCATCCGCTGTGCTATAAGGGTGATAACTAGTGCCCCAAAAGAAAATGATTTTACTAGAGGTTAGCGCCAGTTACTGCTGCGAATCTAGGAGAGTTACCCTTCCCCCACTAGTTGTTTATAATGCAACCTGCTCTTGCTCCGTCTAGGGAACTTGTTTTAATGACTCTTTTAACACTCGTAATAAAGGAATGTAACATTTCAATAGAATGCCGAGATTTAATCCCTCGGATCATCACTCCTCATGTCTCCAGCCCGGTGAGAGCATTTCGTATTTAAGGAACTAGTAAACACACTCTGCAGTACTGTAGTAGAGTGCTGGACTTGAAATCTGAAGACTGACGAACCTCGGGATCAACTGAGTCTTGGCATTCCTCTTAGTATATATTATACATAGATATATACTCCCTCCAACCCAGGAAGAATTGGAGGGGGGGGGGTAAGGGAGATTTTGAGTGCTAGGTGCTTGGATATACAGCAGGCTTTTGTGAGCGTGTTAGATATGAGTGAGCGGAAGCAAGTGGTTTACTTATGATTTGACGTGCTGTTGGAGTGTGAACAAGTTGTCATTTATGAAGATATTCGGGAAAACCAGTTAGCCAGGCTTGAGTCCTGGAGCTAGGAAGTACAGTGCCTGGACGCTGAAGGAATGGTGAGGATACAGAAATTGAATGAATGACTGTAAAAGCAACAAAACAGTAATAACAAGAAGTTTGCCACACACCTGGAAGACAGATAATATAATCCCAATATACAAATTCTGTGAAAAATCATCGTTTTTAATAAAGTTTACTCTGACCTACATTTAACTGAAAATAATATCACTGAACTCTTAATCCCCTCATGGAAGGTTCCTTGATGTTGGTGAGGGGCTCTTGATTTAGGGAATTGGATCTGTGCTCCAGTTCCCCTAATTAAGCCTGAATGCCTTCCACATCCCCCCCCCCGGGCGCTGTATAATCCTATGGGTTTAGCGCTTCCCCCTTGATTATAATAATAATGAACTCTTAATTTTTTATGCTAAGAGAAAAGTACTGAAACTCTGCAATATTTTCACATTTTTTGGTTTAACTTTACTAACATTATTGATTAGTAACCTAAAGAAACATACCACATAAGATTAATGAGAAAAAAACCAAACATTTAACAAACATAGACTTCAGTACAATACATCAACAAGTGTTTGGAAATAGAAAAATCGTGCCACACAATTCCAATAGACTGACATCATACGGGAAAGCAGACCAGACCAGAGAAAGTTTAGCAAATTGCTTATTCCTAGACTGTAAGAAAGTCTTCGACACATTACTCCACTGAAGAAAATTATGAAAAACTAACCTCTCAATGCTGGAGTAACGTATAAGGTAAGGTAAACACACTTGAAGAAACACTGAAGAAAACTAAAGGATGGTATAGTCTTCAGTATACTAAATCATTAAATCTATTTCGTATCTTGACGACATTCAAGAAGCTGAATGTTCGCTCACACATGTAAGTGGAGACAAGTATGTGTAAATAACAGCCTATAATAAACAGTGTGATGTCACCGTGGTTGTTTAATATATTTATAGATGGGGTTGTAAGAGAAGTAAATGCGAGGGTCTTGGCAAGAGGCGTGGAGTTAAAAGATAAAGAATCACACATAAAGTGGGAGTTGTCACAGTTGCTCTTTGCTGATGACACTGTGCTCTTGGGAGATTCTGAAGAGAAGTTGCAGAGGTTGTTGGATGAATTTGGTAGGGTGTGCAAAAGAAGAAAATTAAAGGTGAATGCAGGAAAGAGTAAGGTTATGAGGATAAAAAGATTAGGTGATGAAAGATTGAATATCAGATTGGAGGGAGAGAGTATGGAGGAGGTGTATGTATTCAGATATTTGGGAGTGGACGTGTCAGCGGATGGGTCTATGAAAGATGAGGTGAATCATAGAATTGATGAGGGGAAAAGGGTGAGCGGCGCACTCAGGAGTCTGTGGAGACAAAGAACTTTGTCCCTGGAGGCAAAGAGGGGAATGTATGAGAGTATAGTTTTACCAACGCTCTTATATGGGTGTGAAGCATGGGTGACGAATGTTGCAGCGAGGAGAAGGCTGGAGGCAGTGGAGATGTCATGTCTGAGGGCAATGTGTGGTGTGAATATAATGCAGAGAATTCGTAGTTTGGAAGTTAGGAGGAGGTGCGGGATTACCAAAACTGTTGTCCAGAGGGCTGAGGAAGGGTTGTTGAGGTGATTCGGACATGTAGAGAGAATGGAGCGAAACAGAATGACTTCAAGAGTGTATCAGTCTGTAGTGGAAGGAAGGCGGGGTAGGGGTCGGCCTAGGAAAGGTTGGAGGGAGGGGGTAAAGGAGGTTTTGTGTGCGAGGGGCTTGGACTTCCAGCAGGCGTGCGTGAGCGTGTTTGATAGGAGTGAATGGAGACAAATGGTTTTTAATACTTGACGTGCTGTTGGAGTGTGAGCAAAGTAACATTTATGAAGGGGTTCAGGGAAACCGGCAGGCCGGACTTGAGTCCTGGAGATGGGAAGTACAGTGCCTGCACTCTGAAGGAGGGGTGTTAATGTTGCAGTTTAAAATCTGTAGTGTAAAGCACCCTTCTGGCAAGACAGTGATGGAGTGAATGATGGTGAAAGTTTTCCTTTTTCGGGACACCCTGCCTTGGTGGGAATCGGCCAGTGTGATAATAAAAACATGTTAAAGTTATGAACATCTGTTATTTCTAACTGGACTTGTCGTTAATTAAGTGTTCTTAAGTGATTCAGAAAAGTGAATGTTGAATAATTAACTACAAAACATCAGGTCTCAGTAATACTGTGCTCTCTCGTTATTAGTATGATGAAAGGCAATGCAGAATACAGCTCAAATACGTTTTTCAGAACAACGGTTCTATCAGTCAGTCGTTGCACCTCTAGACAATGTGTGAAAATGTGATCCACACTCACAGTTATTTAGCAAAATATTATCATATAATAAAAGGGAAAAAATGGAATTAATCTCCAGCATTTGAGGGGGACGTTGAGAGCTGTGAACCCCAAACACAGCATTTCCTCAGAGAGGAACTTAACTTGACAAATGCAGCAACCCCGTCATTCGTCGCTCAACCTCTGGGACGAGCGGACGTGAGCTGAGCCTGCCCTCTGCTGTCAGCCGGTGACAACTTGGTTTTCTCAAAATGGCGCAGCAGGCAAGAAGAAGGGTAAACACTGTCGGCATAGAAGTGGTGCGTGGAGCTGTGCATGCCCACTCAGCTCAAGTTTTATTACCTGCCATCATCAGGGACACATACGGCATTGCCAACGAAGAGCTGTATGGTGTAGCCTTGAACGGAGCATATAGAATTTTTGTTAAATTTCTCAATGCAAGTGTATCCGAGGATATAGTCGCCAGGTTCCAAGATCTTTGTGTACCAGTGAATCCTGCAGTGACGGTAAGGCTACATGATGTGTCCCGTCATTATACGTGGGTGAAGATCAGAAATGTACCCTTTGAGGCTAATGAGGCAGACCTACGTGCCGTCTTCGAGAAGTTTGGGACTGTTCATATGGCGACATTGGGGAAATGGAAGGAAGGATCGTATTCTGGGATGCCTGAAGGAAGTTTTTCCTTAAAAATGACATTGAGGCATCATATTCCTTCCTATATTTTCCTAGAAGACTTCAGGACTCAAGTAATGGTGACTTACGCAGGGCAACAACGTACCTGTCGATTATGCGGTGCCTATGATCACATTGCTGCACAGTGTGTTAAACAACAGGGTACACAGGCGAAGGAGCAGCATAAGGGGGCATCAGAGGACATTGAGACGTTGAATTTGGCACGACCTGAGTCGGTTTCCTTGAACAAGGCTTGGAGTGTGGAGGTCGAGGAGGCCTTGAGGGAGGAAGAGTGTGTAACTCTTCCGAGAGAGACATGCACTGCCGGGCAGGCACCGGAGACCAAAGATGTGGTGTCACTGGGTGAGGACAGGGCCGTGGAGGCTACCATTGATTCAGTCCTCCACGACCTGTTAGGGACCCCAGGAGAGGTCACAGTTGAGGGGCTTGTGGGTGCCCTGGATGCTGCTGGGGTTCCAGGTGGTGAGAGGGGGGGAGGCATGTCAGAGACCCAGGTTGAGGCTGGGTTGCAAATTGGCACGGTGGTGGCGGAAGTGCACGGGGATGGCTTCCGGGTGGAGGCGGGGAGAAAGGCTCGAGTGTCAAGGAAGAGAGCGGCAGTGCCCTCGGACGTGGACGATGTGGATGTGCTCACTCCGGCACAGCGTTCGGGCAAAAAGGTTTGGGCTGAAGTGGTTGAGCATGGACCTGGGGGGTCCAGGGGCAAGGGGCATGTGAAAGCAGATCACAGAATGGTGATTGAAGATCAAGGGCGTATAAAGGGGAAGGGGGATAAAGGTGGTGCAATACGTAAAGGAAAACCTCCATTGACAAATTCAAGAGTCTCTCTATAAATGTTAATGGTCTGAAAAATTCTAGGAAGTGTGAATGGTTTCATGAGATGCTCATTAGGTATGGTGTAGATGTAGTGTTTGTGCAAGAGCACAACCACAAGCCAGGTTGTATGTTGATTGAGGGGTATACTGTACATGCGGCACACTCAACGAGATTGAAAGGAGGAGTGGCTATTTTGGTGAGGGAGGCTAGCCCGTTTACTGTACATCATTGTGAAGAGGGGGGTGAGGGGAGGGTTATAAGAGTGGATGGGACATGGGGAAGAGATAAGATGTCTTTTGTGTGTGTTTATGGTCCGGTGGAGGGGGACAGTCGATTGAAGAATGAGTTTGTACGTGAAGTGTTGGTGTATCACTTAAGGTCGCTTCCAGCATTAGCTGTGGTGGGAGGGGACTGGAATTGCGTTATACGCCGCAAGGATGTGGAACCTAGGAGAGCAGGATATTGTTCTGGCGTTCTGAGGGACCTGTTAACCGGGGTGGGGTTGGTGGATGTAGAGGGGGGGCGGCGTGGGAGGTGCAGGACACCTTTGTGAGGCAGGGGTATGCTGCACGGCTGGACAGGATATACGTGACAAGGAAAGCTGTGGTGCGGAGTGTAAGGGTTTTGGATGTCTTTTTTTCTGATCATAGAGGTGTTTTGGTGGATTTGGGATGGGAGGGTCGGCCGAACAGGTATAAGAGTTATTGGAAATTGAATGTTCGGTTGCTTCAAGATGTTGAGGGGAGGGTCCTATTTGCACAATGGTGGAAAGGCTTATGGGAAGGGAGGGAAGTCAATGGGGATGTGTTGAGATGGTGGGATGTGACGGCGAAGACGAGGATTCGAGAGTTCTATGTCGGACAGGGAAGGCACGAGAATCAGTTGGCTTATGGGCTTATTAGGTATCTTGAGGGGCAGTTAAGGGAGTATTATGAGAGAGGAAGGGGGGGGATGGGAGCCCCAGTGGCTGACATAGAGGGAGTGAAGGAATGCCTAATGGAAGTGCAAAATGAGAGGTTTGATGCGGCAAGGGTTTTAGGGGGGTTGGAGGAGGTCATGTGGGGTGATAGACCATCGGCGTGTGTCCTGCGAGGGCAGGGGCACCGGCGCGTTGCAATGGAAATGGTGGGTTTGAGAGTTCTTGAGGACATCGAGGGGTATAGGGATGGACAAGATTTGGTGACGACGGAGGGGATGGGAGGGTATGTTGGCTTAGTGCACATATGAGTATGCTTGGCTTAGTGCACATATGAGGAGTGTGGGTGTGAGAGAGGGGGCTTTAAGAGAGACAGGGGGATGGGTGCGGAGTGTGCTGGACAGGGACGACAGGGAACAGTTACAGGGGCCTATTGTGGAGGAAGAGGTGTGGACGGCTTTAATGAGTATGAGCAGGGGTAAGGCACCGGGGATAGATGGGCTGCCTGCGGAGTTTTACATACAGCATTGGGGAGTATTAAAAGATTTTTTGGTGCAATTATTTAATATCATAAAAGAGAGGGGTGCATTGGGACCTTAGCAGGCGACAGCGCTAGTAGTTTTGGTGCCAAAGGGTGAAAGTCAGTGCACAGTG
The DNA here is from genome assembly GCF_038502225.1 of Cherax quadricarinatus. NCBI lineage: Eukaryota > Metazoa > Arthropoda > Malacostraca > Decapoda > Parastacidae > Cherax > Cherax quadricarinatus. The sequence goes on along the minus strand of NC_091336.1, from coordinate 29,693,700 downwards.
AGAGATTACCGGATGATATCACTCATGTGTGCAGACCACAAACTTTTTGCAAAAATTTTGGGAAATCGTATATAAAAGGTCATTGGAAAGGTAATAGTGAGGGGTCAATATGGGATTCCGGGGAGATCAATGTATGAGGGGCATGGGGTTATTAGAAGGTTTATTGAGGGTCCGCAAGAGGGGGAACGAGGGGTATTGGCGTTGGATTGGAGAACGGCATATGACAGTGTCGAGAGGGAGGCTCTGTGGACAATCATGGAGCGGCAGGGGTTCGGGGAGGACATTGTGAATTGGGCACATACTTTATATCGGGGAGCTGGGATGTGTGTACAGATTAATGGGAGGGTGGGGTTGCATGTGAAAATGGGCAGGGGATTGAGGCAAGGTTGCCCGTTGTCACAAATATTATTTGCATGTTTACAGAATCCGTTTTATAGGGCAGTGGAAAGGTGCATACAGGAGGGGGTAAGGGAGGACATACGAGGTGGGAGTCACGGTATCATAGGTTACGTTGATGACACAACTGTCCTAGTGAGTGGGAGGGAGGGATTGGGGGGTCTGGAGAGAGTTATAGATGTTTTTGGGATGGCAACAGGTATGGCAGTGAATGTGCATAAATCAAAGCTCATGAGATTGGGTGAATGGGATAGGCAGGAGGGCGGGGGTGCGGGGGTGAGGTGGAGTGTCGTGGACTGGGTGAAAATTTGTGGAGTTGTGTATATGGGTAATGCTCAGATGGCGAGGGAGAATAATTCAAAGGGTGTGGTAGATAGGGTATTGGGAAGATTGTCAGGATTGAGGCCGACACATCTTACGCTACACCAGAGGGTCATTGTGGTCAATGTGCTTTTGTACAGTAAAATATGGCATGTGGCAGCTTTGTACCCTTTGGTGTATGGGGATGTCCGGAGATTGTTGAGCAGAGTTTTCCGTTTTATCTGGGGTTTGGGATGCGATTGGTTGAAAAGGGAGGTGGTAACACTTCCGGTGGCCTTGGGAGGGCTGGGGTTAATTCATTTGGAAAGAAGGTCGAAGTGTGTATATGTGAAACATGGGTTGCTAAGGGGTCGGGGGGAAGGGAGTGGAGGGTTGGGGATGCTGCAGGGAGATCTTCGGAGATGGTGGAAGGGACAAGATTTGAGAGATGGTGAGTTGTTGCGTCTATTGATGATGGTCAGAGAGCCGAGAAACATGCGGGTAGGGTCCATGGAGAGGAAGATATGGCCTAGGGTGGTAGTGGCAATGGAAGGAGTGTACCCGATGTACGCATGGGAAGACATTTGGGGTCGATTAAAAGGGTTACGCATCCGGCCACGCGTGAGGTTTCTTCACGGAATATTGCCATCTGGGGTTGTTTTACGAAATAGGCGAATAAGGGAGGGTGGGGAGTGTCAGGTTTGTGGGGTAGATGAATCAGCCTTTCATGTAGTTTATTTTTGTGAAAGCCTAGGGATTGTGCGGGAATGGTTAGAGAAAGTAATCCGGTATGTGGGGGGGAAAGGGTTGTCGGTTTTGAGAGCGCTCAGTTTAGATGTAGGTGGGGTTGGGGTAAAGGTTCAAAGGGCAGTGGCTTACTTAATGGTTGATTTTGTGTATATATCATGGGCAATGAGAGACAAAGGGGCGGAGGAACGTAGGATGGCCATAGCAGCATCCTTTTATAGAACAAAATGTCGCAACAGGGAAATATATGGTAGGAGGTGGGAGAGGGATTTCTCGGAGGGCTACAGGGACTTTCTTTTGAGGGATTTATGGTCTTTATAAGCGGTCAGGGGCATGAACGGGCTGGCCTTCCCAGGGGGGGGGGAAGTGTTGCAGAGGACGATTGTGTGAGTGTGTGTGGAATTGTGTGAGGAAAGGATGTTGAGGTGATATTCAATGTGATATTCAATGTAATGTCTTGGTGTTATTGTGAACACCGATGATTATAATTTATCTAAGGATTCCTTCATGTTTTGTAAGGATGTACATAAGCATGTTAGTATATAAGAATATTTTAACCTGTAATTATACATGTCTACCTATATATGAGCAATGTAACTTGTCATAATAATGAGGTTTCATACCTGTTTTTTAACTAGTGGAACGTTCTGGTATTGTATATAATGTAAGATCTTGCCTGGGGTGTTTTTGCTTATATATTGTTACAGATGTTTTTTTCACATTTTCATTATATATGTTCAAGTGAATGAGTTTTTGATCTTGTGTATAGCCAGGTGAAACTGGTCAGTTTTTCATTGGGGGGGGGTAGGAGTGTAAGTAATCTCTGCAATAGCAGGTCATGTGATACACATGTCATATTTTAGATGTCTAATGTTGTCCATTCTCTGTAGGATGTGATGTATAGATTATCTCCGACAGTGTAAATAATCTGTCTGCTGGAGGGAACAATGTGTAAATTTATTTATTATTGTGGTAGGTTTATGTGTGTAGCGTGTTTTTAGGGTGATATATTATAAGACGCTAATTACTATCAAGGACTGTTGGTGGTTATGAGTGGTGACGGCAGACAGTTACTAGGCATGTGGGGGGGGGTTGAAGTGTCAGCGGTAGTGTCTTAAACCCACCACCGTGCACGATATTAATTATTACCATAGGGTATATGAGGGTAGGGTGGATTGTGTTCTATGGTGGATGTGAGCCATCAGGTTCAGACATTCCTTGTATTATAGTGTCAGCCGTTTAGCTGGCTGGATTGTGTTTATATATATTGTCATTGAAGTTTTTAATGCTTTTACAAATGTGTATGTATAAGAGATTTGTCACTGTGTATCTAAGGTGAATGTGGCACGTTTTCATGGGGGGGGGAGTGCAAGCTTTACTGGGTAGGGTTTTTTTTTTTTTTTTTTTTTTTTTATATATATATATATATATATGACCATCTCTTCGTGTGAAGCACAGTACGTACAAGCGGTGTTTGATTTGAGTGCAGCAGTCAGTTCTGTCATTATATATGTGCTTCTTCAGTACTGTGTAGTCACAGTTGATTATTGTTCACTGCCTATATCTTGTTACATATAGATAATGTACCCATATATTTTTGTACCTGAGTTTTAAATAAAATATAAAAAAAAATTAGAAGTTTCAGAGGAACTGGGTGCTAACGACCACAAATCAATTACATTTAGAATTCAATGGAAGTATGATAGTAGGGATAACTCAGTAACAGTCCCAGATTTTCGCTTAGCAGATTACGATGGGCTTAGAGAACACTTATCATCTGTTGACTGGGGTAACGAAGAGAGCTATCAATATGACAGTTTTCTGAACACAATACATGCTGCTCAAAGAACGTTTATCCCTTATAAAGAAATTAGATCAAATAGAAATGACCCAAAATGGATGAATAATAGGCTGAAATATCTACTAGGGCATAAGAAAGGAATTTATAGGCGTATCAAAAGAGGCGAGGGTCATCTTATTAATCAGTATATTGACATTTAGAGGGACATTAAAAAGGGGATAAGAAAAGCTAAAAGGGACTATGAAATTAAAGTTGCTAGGGATTCTAAAACTAACCCAAAAAGTTTTTTCCAGGTATATAGAACAAAAGTCAGAGATAAGATAGGTCCCCTTAAAAATAACTATGGGCATCTTACTATAGTGGGCCAGAAGAAGATAAATTATGTAACATCAGAGTCACTAGTGAAATGGTTGTGAAGCAGATAGACCGACTGAAGCAAAATAAGTCAGCGGGTCCTGATGAGGTTTTTTCAAGGGTTCTAAAGGAATGCAAAATGGAAGTCTGTGAACCATTAACTAATATTTTTAACTTATCTCTTCAAACAGGTGTAGTGTCTGACATGTGGAAGATGGCTAATGTAATTCCTATTTTTAAAACAGGGGACAAGTCGTTACCGTCAAATTACCGCCCAATAAGCCTGACCTCAATTGTAGGCAAATTACTAGAGTCAATTATAGCTTAAATTATAAGAAGCCATCTCGATAAGCATAGCTTGATTAATGATACTCAGCATGGATTCACAAGAGGCCGGTCTTGTCTAACTAATTTATTAACTTTCTTCAGTAAAGCTTTTGAGGCTGTTGACCACGATAAAGAATTTGATATTATTTACTTAGATTTTAGTAAGGCATTTGATAGAGTTCCGCACCAAAGACTGTTGAAGAAAGTAGCAGCTCATGGCATTGGGGAAAGGGTGCTCTCGTGGATCGAATCATGGCTCACAGACAGGAAGCAGAGAGTGTCCATAAATGGGGTTAAATCCGAGTGGGGATCAGTAACAAGTGGCGTTCCACAGGGATCAGTCTTGGGCCCGTTGTTGTTTATAATATATATCAATGATGTATAGTAAAAGGACACAAGTGCAACTAATGTGACATTTATTGTGGCAACGTTTCGCTCTCCAGGAGCTTTATCAAGCCATTACAAACAATACATGGACACAGAGTGTATATAAAGGCTCAGAGTGAGGTGTAATACTAGTGAGGTACCATTTCGATGTTTACTAGTGGTAGTAGTAGTAGTAGTAGTAGTAGTAGTAGTAGTAGTAGTGGTAGTGACAAAAGTAATACAATATGGTAGAGCAATTAATTCGTACATGAGTAAAAGGATATAAAAGCTATTACTTGGGTAACATAAAAATAGGTTGGACAAATATTGACTGGAATGAGGCAGCTTGTTTCAGTGTTCACTCTCTGTGCTTTGTGTAGTATAACAGGAGAGACTATGTGATGGCAGGGTTTACTGTTTTCAGGAGGATTCTTGCTAAGACTTCGGAGATGGTGAAGCTGCCGTTGTTTTGTTTAATTGTATTCGAAACAGCGATGAGTGCTGATTCCAAGGCACTTGCGTCTACGGAAATTAGTTTCTTTGATCACTAATTGGGCGTCTCTGAATTTCATGAGATGATTGGTGGAATTTCGGTGTTGTACACCGTACATGCGTAAATGTGTTCATTGAGGCGGGTGTCGAGGTTTCTGGCTGTTTCACCTACGTAAATCTTGTCACAGCCTCCACAGGGTATAGTGTAAACTCCTGCATTGACTGGTTCGTGGTGCTTGGATTTTGTCCTGGTTAGATCCTTTATTGAAGTGCTAGAAGCGATGGCGACTCTGGTGTTAGCTTGTGGAAGTACTTTTGAGACGTTCAGTGCAACCTGGCTGTTGGGAAGAATTATAACTTTGCTGGGAGTGGTGTTGATGCGTGGAGAATTTATGATCTGAAGAGCTCTTTTCTTGCAGTCTTTGATGAAAAAAGAAGGAAAATGTAACTCAGTGAATGTTTGGTGAATGTATGTACACTCCTCGTCAAGAAACTCAGGACTACAAATTCGGTATGCTCTTAGGAAAAACCCGATGATGATGCCTCTTTTGGTCTTGGTATCTTGACTGGAATAGAAGTGTGTGAGATCATTTTTATTGGTGGGTTTTCGATAAACTTGAAATCTTAGGTTGTTGTCTACTTTGTGAATGAGGACATCGAGGAAAGGTAGCTTGTCATTGGACTCTTCTTCTAGTGTAAACTGGATCGCCGGTTCAACTGCGTTGAGCCTTGCCTGAAGATCCCGTACATCAAAACGTTTTGGAGTTATTACGAGGACATCGTCCACGTAACGTAACCAAGTGACGCTTGAAGGGATGATGTTGGCGAAGTGTTCGGACTCTAGGTGTTCCATGTATAAGTTGGCTAGGACGGCACTTATGGGGGACCCCATTCCCATGCCGTAGGTTTGTTTGTAAAGCTTGTTATTGAAAGAAAAACAGTTGAAATTAACACAGAGTTCAATTAAGTCAACAAAATCTCCGGGAGGTAGAGGAAGATAAAGGTCCTGATTGACTTTACGTCGTAGAACCTCGATGGCTTTTATGGTAGGTACTTTTGTGAAGAGGGAAGTCACATCCAAACTGCTTAGTTTCTTGTTACGGATGGAGAGGTTACGGATGTGGTTGAGAAGGTCACCTGAGTGTTTAAGATGAGCGGGGCTGATGGTCCCCAGAAGGCAGGAAAGATGTTTGGCAAGAACTCCGGCTAGTTTGTGTGGAGCACTGCCTATTCCTGACGTGATTGGTCTGAGTGGAATATTGTGTTTATGGGTCTTGGGTAAACCATACATGTGTGCTGGTTTAGGGTTGCTTGGTAACAAGTACAGAAGTTTCTTACCTTCTCTAGTGCGTTTGAGTATTTGTCTGGTTTTGTATAGAAAATCTTTGGTGAGCGTCTCCCACTGTTGAGTGCTGATGGGTTCGTATGTAGATTGATCATTCAAAAGGTCCATCATTTTAGTGTTGTAGTCACTGGTGTTGAGGATGACGACTCCACCTCCTTTGTCGGCGGTGGTGACGATAATGTTGGGGTCGTTTGCGAGGTTCTTAAGGGCAGTGATGTATCGTCCAGGAAGATTAGAAGAAGAAGATTCACATAAAGCTGCAGTGAGAAGGCCCTGTATATAACCCTTCTGGAAGTTGCTGTCACTGTGTCTATGGTTCCTGGTAACTAGATTGAGTTGATAGTTAGGTTTGCGTATGTTGGTGGTAAATTTGAGTCCCAGACTCAGTGCTTGTTTTTCGTAGTCGGTTAAGGTGCGTGACGATAAGTTCTTTATCAGGGATTCACGTCCCATTTCCTTCCATCGACTGTTAGTGCAGAGGTACTGAAGTTTGCGATTGAGTTTGATCTTCTGTTGGAGGTTAGCTGTGGTGACTGTGCTGAGAATATGCTGAGCAGTGTGTTGGTCAATCTGAAGATTGGCCCTCATATTCCTTGCAGTTTCAAAGGTTTCCTTAGCGATGTTAGAAAGTTCTCCGGCACATTCAGTTAAGTACGCTTGGGTAGCTGGAGAGAAGGGGTGCTTGGAGTTGGAGAGTTGTGCAGGAGTAGACTTAGGGATCACCTTCTCTGCCAGGCAATTTTGTAGGAAGTTGTGTCTGTTGCGATAGCTGTGAGCACGAAGACCCATAAACACAATATTCCACTCAGACCAATCACGTCAGGAATAGGCAGTGCTCCACACAAACTAGCCGGAGTTCTTGCCAAACATCTTTCCTGCCTTCTGGGGACCATCAGCCCCGCTCATCTTTAACACTCAGGTGACCTTCTCAACCGCATCCGTAACCTCTCCATCCGTAACAAGAAACTAAGCAGTTTGGATGTGACTTCCCTCTTCACAAAAGTACCTACCAAAAAAGCCATCGAGGTTCTACGACGTAAAGTCAATCAGGACCTTAATCTTCCTCTACCTCCCGGAGATTTTGTTGACTTAATTGAACTCTGTGTTAATTTCAACTGTTTTTTTTTCAATAACAAGCTCTACAAACAAACCTACGGCATGGGAATGGGGTCCCCCATAAGTGCCGTCCTAGCCAACTTATACATGGAACACCTAGAGTCCGAACACTTCGCCAACATCATCCCTTCAAGCGTCACTTGGTTACGTTACGTGGACGATGTCCTCGTAATAACTCCAAAACGTTTTGATGTACGGGATCTTCAGGCAAGGCTCAACGCAGTTGAACCGGCGATCCAGTTTACACTAGAAGAAGAGTCCAATGACAAGCTACCTTTCCTCGATGTCCTCATTCACAAAGTAGACAACAACCTAAGATTTCAAGTTTATCGAAAACCCACCAATAAAAATGATCTCACACACTTCTATTCCAGTCAAGATACCAAGACCAAAAGAGGCATCATCATCGGGTTTTTCCTAAGAGCATACCGAATTTGTAGTCCTGAGTTTCTTGACGAGGAGTGTACATACATTCACCAAACATTCACTGAGTTACATTTTCCTTCTTTTTTCATCAAAGACTGCAAGAAAAGAGCTCTTCAGATCATAAATTCTCCACGCATCAACACCACTCCCAGCAAAGTTATAATTCTTCCCAACATTCGTCTCTCGACCTGCGGGGAGAGAGGACGCTTCTACAGGTTCTCTTGCACGCCACCTGGTGAGGAAAACATAGCATTAGCACCAAGATGGCGGACCGACTGTACCGGCGCATAAATACTGTCTGCATTGAGCTGGTTAGAGGATCTTTAAGCAACGCCACGATGAACGTTCTCCTGCCAAGCATTATCAGGGACTGTTATGGCATCCCCAATGAAGAGCTGTATGGTGTGGCACTGAATGGTATGTCAAGGGTCTTCGTGAAGTTCATGAGGGCTGAATTCTACTCTACCATCGTCGACGAATTTCAAGAAAGGCGGATGAGTATCAATTCGGCAGTGGAAGTATGCTTGCATGATGTGTCTAAGTATTTTACTTGGGTGAAGGTAAGGAATGTACCTTTTGAGGCAACAGCATACAGCCTACAAGATGTGTTCAGTGGTTATGGGACTGTACACTCGACGAGCATGGGAATGTGGAGGGACGGGCCTTATGAGGGGATGCCGGAAGGATCCTTTACACTGAAAATGACCCTGAGGAGGCCGATACCATCATATGTTACATTGCATAACTATAGAACACAGGTTTTTGTACACTATGCGGGGCAGAGGAAAACGTGCCGTTTATGTGACTCTTATGAACACATGGTGGCACAATGCCCCAGGAGACAGGGCCCTAGGTGTCAGGAGACAGCTTCTGTGGATACGCCATTAGAAGATGCGGACGTTATGACGGGTGAAGTGGAACGCCGGGGTACAGGCCTATGAAGTGAGGAGGTCGACAGAGCAGAGGTGGTTTTGGAGACGTGTGTTACACTACCAGTGGAAACGGGGGGGGGAGGGAATATCGCTGTCAGACAGACCGTTAGATACTACAGAGTCAGCTCAGGACGGGATTTTGGAGGCTGTACTGAAGGATTTTTTGGAAGAGTCGGAGCATGGTGTGGAAAGTGATGTGAGGTCAGGTGATGACAAGGTGATGGATGAACAGAAGCAGGGTAAGGAAGACTTGAGTGAGGTTCGAAAGGAGAGCAATGTGGTGGTGGAGGTCCATCAAGAAGATGTGGTTGCAGAAGAAATGTGTGTAGAGGGTAGCTCCCGCAAGAGATTAGCGGGGGCATCAGACATGGACGAAGTCCTCACACCAGCGCAGAGGCCTGGGAAGAAGATGTGGGCAGCTGTGGTAGCAAAGGCAAGTCCGGGAGGAGGGGGGGGCAATGGGAAGCTAGGCGGATGGGACAGGGAGGGGTTGGAGGGCAGGAACGAGGGATTGATAGAGAAGAACCGAGACCTATGAAAGGAGGACCAAGTAAGCCTCTGCGGCACAGGGGTAAGCCGCCATTCTTGTAAAATTCAGGTGTGTAACTTTCAATGTAAACGGTCTTAAAACCGAGGTCAAGAGGGTATGGTTAGAGTGGGTTTTGAGGAGATTTAGTATTGATGTCTGTTTTTTGCAGGAACATAACCATAGGTTAGGATGTGAGTTGTTGTTGAAAGGTTATAGGTTGTTTACATGTGATGTTTTGAGGTTGAAAGGAGGTGTGGCTGTGGCGGTAAAGGAGACAAGTCCTTTGCGTATCCTGGGTTGGGAGGAGGGGGGGGTGGGAGGGTTGCCAGGGTGGATGGGTTTTGGGGAGCCAGGAGGGTTAGTTTTGTAGGTGTGTACATGCCAGCAACTAGTAACGCTAGAGTGAAGGTGGATTTTGTACGCGAGGTTCTGGTATATCACTTGAGAGGTTTACCTGCTTTTACGGTGATTGGTGGGGATTGGAATTGTGTCATTAGGAATGGTGATGTGGTTCCGAGGGGGGCGGGTTGTGTTTTGGGGGTTCTGCGGGATGTTTTGCGAGATGTTGGAGTGGTAGATGTGGTGGGAAGTAGGGGATATGGAGTGGAGCACACTTTTATTCGTAGGGGATATGAGGCACGGTTAGATAGGATTTATGTTAGGCAGGGCATAGGTGTGGAGAGGGTGAGGACTATCGATGTGGGTTTTTCTGATCATCGTGCTGTTATAGCAGATTTGAGGGTAGATGGCATAGTGAGAGCTTATGCAGGATACTGGAAATTAAATGTGAGGCTACTTAGGGACGAGGGTGACCCTACAGGGTTTGAAGATTGGTGGAAATCCTTTTGGGAGACTAGGAATACGGAAATGGATTTGCTGGATTGGTGGGAAATGAGGGCTAAAGTTGAAATCGCGAAATTTTTTAAAGTACGGGGTAAGGAGATGGCGAGGTGGAGCTATGGTCTACAAAATTATCTTGAGGGTCAGTTAAATGACTGTTATTCAGAGGAACGGGTGGGGCGGAGTGAGGACATGGAACGTTTGCGAAATAGGTTGGCAGAAATTCACAATGAAAAATTTGAGGCAATTCGAGTTAGGGCAGGGTTGGAGGATGTTTTAAGGGGGGATAAGCCATCGGGTTTTGTATTAAGGAGGTTTAAGGAACGGCAGGCAAAAACCACCTTGGCGTATATTGAGGCAGGTACAGGGGGGGGCTGGTTTTGAGGAGGGTCAAGGCCTATCCACCAAGGAAAATATTAGTTTGTATGCAGATTTTTGGTTTAGGGAGAAGTGGAGGAGGGTTGGCGGGGGAGTGGGTGAGGGACGGTTTGGGGATGAAGGGTTTAATAGGGTATTAAGTGAGCAGGACAGTGACAGAATCGAGGGTAGTATTAGTGTAGAGGAGGTGGAGGAGGCAGTTTTTGGGATGTGCCAGGGTAAAACCCCAGGCATAGATGGCATACCAAACGATTTTTATAGGTGTCATTAGGGGAGTGTACAGCATTGTCTGGTGGGGGTTTTGAATTGTATGTTAAGTAGTGGGAGGATGGGGAAATCGCAAAGAACGGGTGTCACGGTTTTAGTGCCCAAAAAGAAGGAATGCCGAGTTTTAAATGATTACCGTGCGATTACGTTAATGTGCTCGGATTACAAGATTTTGGCTAAGGTTTTGGGCAACAGAATGAGGAAAGTGTTGGGTTTAGTGTTACATAGGGGGCAGTTGGGAATTCCGGGAAGAAGGATGAGGGATGGACATGGGTTGATTAGGAATTTTCTAGAGAGATGTACGGGAGGGGGAATACTAGGTTTAGATTGGGTGAATGCATATGATTGTGTGGACAGAGATTTCTTAGGGGTTTGCTTAGAGAGGTTGGGGTTTCGGGAGGGGGCAGTGAGGTGGGTGAACACCCTGTATGCTGAGGCAGAGGTAAGGGTACAGGTCAATGGGAGGTTGGGTGGAAGTGTACCGATGGAGAGAGGTTTGAGGCAGGGCTGTCCGATGTCACAGCTGCTCTTTGCGTGTGTGCAGAATCCTTTTTATGAGTCTGTTGAGAGGGTGATGGACAAACAGGAGATGGAAGGGGGGTGCAAAGGGGGCATCGTTGGGTATGTGGATGATACTACTGTTTTGCTAAGGGGTAAGGAGGAGTTAAGGAGGGTGGGTAGAGTGATTCAGATGTTTGGTATGAATACCGGAATGAGAGTTAATACGGTGAAATCAAGGTTACTAGAGGTCGGTAATTGGATAGGGGGGGGGGCCTGGGGATGGGGTTAGGATGGACAGTGGTTGACAAAATCAGGGTATGTGGGATATGGTATATGACGGAAGTGCAGGCATGCAGAAGGGTAAATTCGGAGTCTGTCACGGGTAAGGTTTTAAGTAGACTAGGAGGTTTAAGTGCGAGGGACTTAGCTTTACATCAGAGGGTAGTGGTGGTAAATTCACTTGTCTATAGCAAAGTATGGGGGTGGCAGAGGTTTTTCCCTTAGAGGCACGAGATATTGTAGAAATGCAGAGTAGGGTGCTGAAGTTTGTGTGGGGATTTGGGAGGGCATGGTTAAGTAAGGAGGTAGTTATGACGGATGTTCGAAGAGGGGGTTTAGGTTTGTTGTCTTTAGGACTGAGAGTAATGGCTGTATATATCAAGTGGAGGTATATGAGGGAAGGGGGTGTGAGGGGCACTAAAGTAGGAAGAGTTATGGAGGAGGCACGTAAATGGTGGAGTGGGAAGGAATTGAGGGTTTGTGAAGAAATGTTTAGATTTTTATTGACAGTGCAACAGGTGGATAACATCAAAGTGAAAAGGTTGGTGAGGGTAGTGAAAGGTCAGGGAATTATGCAAGGGGTAGCTGTGTATCCAACGTATGATTGGGGGGTTATTTGGAAAGATTTTAGTAAGCTTCGGATACCGGCTAGAGTAAGAGAATTAGTGTATCGTTTTATCATGGGGATTCTGGCTTCCAAGGAGGTGTTACGTTGTATGGGGTTTGTGGAAGAGGCTTTTTGTCAGTTTTGTGGCGATGTTGAAACGGCGTTTCATGTGGTCTTCTTTTGTACCTCCTTGGAGGGGGTGAGATCATGGATGGGTGGGGTTATCAGACTGTTGGGGGGGGTCGTTTGCCGTTTTTAAGGGCTTTACTACTAGATGTAAGGGGAGTGCCTAGGGATGTTGGAAGGGATATAATGTATATTATAGTGGATTATCTGGACATTTCATGGGGAATGAGGGGATTAAGAGGTGATAAGAGGATAAAAGTGTTGGCGGCTAGATTCTATAGGACGAAGTGTAGGAATATGCTGGTTTATGGGGCGTCCTGGGAAAAAAGTTTCCCGGAAGGTTATAGGAACCTCACTGTGGGTTCCCTTTGTCGGGGTCCCTGAGGATGGACAAAGGAGTGGTCTCCTTATGGGGGATGTAAAGGGGGGGGGGTTGTTTTTGGTTTTCTCTGGAGCTTATGTAGTGTGTAAGAGGAAGGTCGTGAAAATTAGGTATGGATGGTACGCCATGTTTCACGAGAATGTTTGTCATAGTGAGATATAAGTGTGGTTTCCAGGGTTACAATTCTAAGCCTGATGGTTATGTTCACTGGTTTTAAAAATTTCCTTGATAGCCAGGATACCGAGCCCTTAGGATCTCGTTTTTAAGTAATTGGATTGGCAAGTTGGTTTAAAAAAAAAAAAAAAAAAAAAAAAAAAAAAACTGAGATGCGTGTCAGTTCTTTTGGGACTGGCAAATTACAGCAGCCTTATCCTTATTACTCCTCTTGTCTTATGTTTAACTTTTATTGTCTGATGAAGGTTCTATGTGAAAAAATTTAAGTGTGTGTATAGGTTTTGGGTCTATGCCATGTTTTTATGGGGTTATACCAAATAAGTCTTGTGGACAAGATTTTCGGTTGATATACATATGTGGAAGGTTTAATTATGTATAGGGTTTGGTTTTAAACCCTTTAATATGCCGAGGTTTATTATAAAAACTTGTTTTGGGTTATTTTATTATTGTATGTTACATGTATGTTGTTCTGTTTTCTGTATCAGAATTATTGTATTTGAGGGTTAACATATTAATAATAGTAAAATACTGTTTCTCTATTGTTATTGTGCATAAGGAATAATACGTTCCTTCGAATTCCTATTGGTTAGGATATAATGTAACATAACTTAACCAATACTGTGTACCCTGTCATAGCGGGTATGTTAGAGTTTTGTCTTGTTTTGTAGTTGTTATGGTAGCTTTGGTTAAGGTCTTTTTTACTTTACTGACATGATATGTGTAGTACATATATTGTGTGTTAAAGGTGGTTATGGTTTTAGTCATGTGTGAAAATTTCAACTTTAGTAATCTTGTGATGTTGTACATTTGTATGTTGGTTTTGTTGTAATAGAACATGTCAGGTATTCATTTTATATTGTTAAACTATGTAAAGTTTCATTTTGGTGTGTTTGCTATGGGTACAATGGCTTGGCGGCAACTATGAATGACTTATACTTTAGTGAGGTTTGTCTTAGCGTGTATTGTTTGCTATAATAATATGTTATAATACTTGTTCCAGCCGGGAATAACCTGGTACAAGTAGCACAAAAGAATGTTTTGTATTTCTGTACTTTATTATGCATCCTTTGTAATTTTGTAAGGTTTCTAATAAAAATATAAAAAAAGAAAAGCTCCAACAGGTTTGGGTTAAGTGATAGGATGAGGGAGCAGGGAGGGGGGGGTGTACCCACACGGAATTGTAAGTGTGGTGTGTAATGTTAGCTGTAGGTAGGATTGTGTTAATTCATAGCCTTAAATGAGTTTTATATATTATATTTTTGTAATGTCATGTTTTAAATAAAATAAAAAAAAAAAATTCTTCTAAACAGCCAGGTTGCACTGAACGTCTCAAAAGTACTTCCACAAGCTATCGCCAGAGTCGCCATCGCTTCTAGCACTTCAATAAAGGATCTAACCAGGACAAAATCCAAGCACCATGAACCAGTCAATGCAGGAGTTTACACTATACCCTGTGGAGGCTGTGACAAGATTTACGTAGGTGAAACAGCCAGAAACCTCGACACCCGCCTCAATGAACACATTAACGCATGTAGGAACGATAACTTGAACAACGCCTGTGTACAACACCGAAATTCCACCAATCATCTCATGAAATTCAGAGACGCCCAATTAGTGATCAAAGAAACTAATTTCCGCAGATGCAAGTGCCTCGAATCAGCACTGATCGCTGTTTCGAATACAATTAAACAAAACAACGGCAGCTTCACTGTGAGGGAAAAGTTCAATAGATAGGAGTAGAGAGGGAATATATATATATATATATATATATTTATATATATATATATATATATATATATATATATATATATATATATATATATATATATATATATATATCTTAACAATAGTTTCATTGCCGGCTACTCGTTAAGGTAGGGTCAGTCTAGCTCCCGATATTCCCCCCTTTTCTCCCCCAACCCCTAAATTGATAGTTTGTCTACCGGCTACTAGTTAAGGTAGGGTAAGTCAAGCTCCCTTTCTTCCCACCTTTTCTCCCCCTCCCTGAAAGTGATAGTTTGACTGCCGGCTGCTTGTTAAGGTAGGGTCAGTCTAGCTCCCGCTATCCCTTCCCCTCCCTCTTCCCCCCCCCCTCGAAAGGTGACGTGTGGGGCTCTGGTTAAACAGTAAATCACTAGACTCACAGCTCCCAACTCTACTGTAAGTACGTGCCTACCTTATATTCTAGTGGATTTATTGGTTGAAAGCTTCACTTTTGATCAATAATAAACTTAGTCTTTTCAGCCTTGCTCTATGTTGACTGTTGTAATAATCACCACATCTTTCAAGTATCAGACTTACCATGGAGAGTGATTATTTAAGCAGTGGGTAACCTGTCTATCTTTCCAGCTTGGATGTCAGAGAGGGTCACTTGGCAATCAACGAGTAGAAAAGGAGAAGGACTAACGTCCAGAGACTTCTCCATTTTGTATTGAAGTACCTGTACACCTGTATGAAATTGCAGGACATAACCCCACATCATTGCAGTGGTAAAGAACCTGCTTTCTTGTCATCGGGATATTATACTCACGGCAATAATCTGTGAAGATCTAGCCAGTGGTGGTCACCAACACCTGCGACCCCCCCCCCATCATCAGCACCGGCTACGATTTCAACAACAGTGTCACCAACACCAGACACCCACGTTTTATATACATTTAAATTAGCGTTGAATTCAGTTATCATTTATATTTTTCATTTCTCATTTTCTTTAAAAATAGGATTAATATTTCATATTTAAGTGTTTTACATTTTATATTTTCTATATAATAAAGTGTTTATGTTTGTCTGTTATTATTTCTTTTTCTGTTCACTAATTTTCCTGAGGAGGAGCCAGCCTTGGTAATACTGACTGAAGTTGTTACAGGGCTGAGTAAGCCTTCACAAGTGGCGACCTTGCCAGGATACAACTCTACTGAATCAAGATTCAACTCCATCTCGAATCTACCATTGGACCTTCAATGCTGCATACCACAGACGGTTACCACCAGCCATGAGTAATCATTCTCTATGGTAGGACTACGGTACAGGTATTTGAAAGATTTGGTGATTGTTATAGTCTCAATTTATTGTAAGTCAAGTCAGGCAGGATATAATATTTAATTCTGCCACTTTTATATGTAGCATCAAACACTTTGGAGGATTAGACTCTAGGGACCCGAGATTTTCCAGTGACAACTTGTTTCATTGAGCTCTTCATTATATCAAGGGAACTGTCATAGGACACTCTTGATTTGTTGGTGAGAAGATTGGATGGTCAAGGGACCCCATTCTACTTACTGTTTGCTGGGAGCCGGCATAGAACCCTTCGTTTTCGTTAATACATATTGTTTAATTGAAGCAGGGATCGAGCCCTCTGGTTTATTTACAGTTTGAGCGGAGCAGGAATTGAACCCTCTGTTTTCTTTAATACCCGTTTCATTTCCCCTGATAGTTTAAGTTATTCTTGCAAGCATGGAGGAATACCAGTTTTGGATGAACGCTGGAAGTAAGTTAGGAATAACAGGGAAAAATTTAGAATCTTTCATTAGTGCTAAGATCCAGGAAAGACTTGAAAGAGAGAATTAAAAGAGAGAAGACAGTTAGAAAGGGAAAGAGAAGAAGAAAGGGAGAAAGAAAGAATCGAAAGAGAAGAAGAAAAGGAGAAAGAAAGAATCAAAAGAGAAGAAGAAAAGGAGAGACAAAGAATCGAAAGAGAAGAGAAAAAGGAGAAAGAGAACCTTGAAAGACAGGAGAAAAAGGTGAGAGAGAGAATTGAGAGAGAAATCCAAGAAAGACAGTTAGAAAGAGAGCGAGAAGACCAAAAAGAGTGTGATAGACTTGATCGTGAGGAAAGAGCTAGGGAACGTGAGGAACAAGCTAAGATACGTGAGGAACAAGCTAAGATACGTGAGGAACAAGTTAAATTAAGAGAACTTGAGGAAAGAGCAAAGGATAGAGAACACGAGTTAATAGAGAGAGAAAAGGATCGCGAGCTCGAAAAATCTCGCCTTGAATTAGAGAATAAAAAGTTAACTTTTACACAACAACAATTAGAGGAAGGAGTAATGGAACAACGTGCAGTCAGTGCACATATTCCAACACCTAATTTACCTCCCTACACAGAGGGGGAAGACATAACTTCATACATTATCAGGTTTGAAAATACCGCTACCCTCTGTGAATGGCCTACTGACACCTGGGCTACCAGGTTAGGAATGTTATTTTCTGGTACAGCCTTGAATATCTATGCAACTTTGTCGCACGATATCATATGTAATTATAACCTACTGAAGAAGGCAATCCTTAAAGAATATCAAAAAACCACTAATTCTTACAGGAAAGATTTCAGGTATGCCACCTTACAGCCTGGCCAGAACTTTCAACAGTTACAGGTAACACTCTTTCGTTTGTTCGACTTTTGGATAGAGAGTTCAGGAATTGATCACAGTTATGAATCTCTTCGAGACTTCATGGTTGCTGACCAGTTCCTGACAGCTCTTCCTCACCAGATACGAACATTCATTAGAGAACGTAACCTGATTAAAGCTGAGGAAGTTGCTGAGGCTGCTGACCTGTATGCTGAGGCTCACAATTCCTATAAAGACCTAAAGGGATCGAACCCTAAGGGCAAAGATTCATCAGACCTTAAGAAATCAAAGCCTCTAGTGGAAAGTAAAATGACTTCTTTTATTCCTGTTTGTCATTTGTGTGGTGTTAAGGGACATAAACGTCCAGATTGTCCTTCTAAGAAGGTCCAAAAAGTTGGAAGATGTTTTAAAGAATGTAATGACCAAGCACCCTTCTGTTCAGGAACAGTTAATGGACTTAATGTATCTACCATTTTACGAGACACTGGATGCACATGTATAATCATTTCTGATAAGCTGTTCCCTAATCTTAAAGAAACTCATTCCTCTGCTATACTTTCAGACTACTTGGGCCGTACAGACACTTTTCCTACCATCCGTTGTTACATTAGGTCTAAATGGTTCACAGGTTGGTCTGAAGCCGTACTAGCTCCCATCACTTCTTGCTCCGTACTAATAGGTAATGTAAAAGGTGCCATTCTTCCTTCTGAGGTTGACCTGTCAGCACCAAAGATGGACATAAGTGTTTCAGATCCTCTTCCTGTAGAGTCAGAGAAGCCGCTCGAAAGTTCAGATGAGACAATGTCTCGCGAGATTCATGTGGGATTAAAAACCAGTGATGCTTCTCTCGAAAGCGAGGTAGTAGGATCACAAGTTCACTTGTTAGATGAAAGTAAAGATATCACCTCCGATACCATAAATGTCTTGACTAGGGCTCAGACCAAAGCCCAGGCTTCTCCTACTGTCCATCCTTTGATTTTCCCTGACTTTAAGCCTTTAGACATATCGAAGGACTCCTTTGTCAAGTTACAACGTAATTGCCCTTCTCTTCAGAATTGCCATAATGCCGCTAAACAAAATCAAGTTATCCAAAGGAAAAACTTTTCATATAAATTTGAATATATAAAAGGTATCTTGTACAAGTCAGTATTCAAATTAAATTCAGATGAGACAGACTATTCCATCTTAGTTGTTCCAAGTCAATGCAGAGAGACCTGCCAGTGGCCGGCCATCCCAGCTGTAATGGGAGGATTGAGCGCCAGCATTCGATTCTCAAGTCCATTTTAAGGAAACTTTGCTGCCTTAAACCTAAGGAGTGGCATCGTTACCTACCCTGTACTTTGTTTGCCATGAGGGAAGTTCCCAGTGACTCTTTGGGGTTTTCACCTTTTGAACTTCTCTATGGTAGACAGGCCAGAGGTCCACTGTCCATCCTTCATGACTTATGGACTAATGAGGAGGTAAATGCTGAGGTTCAGTCTTCTTACCAGTTTCTCCTTGACCTTAGATCCAAACTTGAGGAGACCTCTGACATAGTTTCGAAGAACTTAAGCTTGTCAATGGACCAGTACAAAACCTATTTTGATTCCAAAAGTCAGAGGAGAAGTTTTAAAGTAGGAGATGAAGTTCTTGTACTTTTGCCTATCAAGTCAAATAAATTATTAGTAGCATGGAAAGGTCCATATAAAGCATTAAAAATTTGTGGGAAAGTTGACTACCTCATAGAAGTCAAGGGGAAACCTAAGCTTTATCATATCAACATCCTTAAGAAATATTACCGAAGAAATTCGGTTAACTGCCTTAATAACTTTGACTTAGTTTTTCCACACAAACTTGATAAAACAACTGAAGAATGTAAAGTGTGCGTAATTGACACCTCTAACTTAGACCATGATGAAGAACTACATGACTTGGTGACTCTTGACCACTCGGGCGCAACCACCATTAATATTAATGAATCTTTGGATGACCATAAGAGACATGAACTACTTCAATGTGTGAGTAACTTTTCAGACGTCTTTACTGATATTCCAGGTGTTACCTCCACGGTAGTCCATAAGATTGACTTAGTGACTGACAATCCTATCAAACGGAAATTATACCCAGTTCCAGTTCACCTTAGGGATGCATTTGACCGAGAGGTAGACAAATTATTAAAACTAAAGATCATTGAACCTTCAGTATCCTCATATTGTTCACCAGTAGTCATGGTTAAAAAGGAGGATAATTCATATAGACTTGCTATTGACTTCAGAGGCCTTAAAGCTATAACTAGCATTCGCCGCTTGACCTGTGCAGAGTGCGGACGTGTGACTACTGCCCTCTGCTGGCCATTGGAGGAGACTTATATTTTCACAACATGGCGCAGTCTGTGAGAAGGCGTTTGCACACGGTGTGCATTGAATTGTTGCGTGGTGCGATAACGCCTCAGTCTGCACAAGTGCTTTTACCGCAAATTATCCGTGACACCTATGGTGTTGCGGATCAAGAACTGTATGGTGTGGCACTAAATGGTGCCTATCGTATTTTCGTCAAGCTGAGATCAGCTGGAGTGTATGAACGGCTGGTTGACAAGTACCAGGACAGGAGCGTGGATGTTAATTCAGCGATACGTGTTCGCCTAATCGACGTGTATAAGCATTACACATGGGTGAAAGTCCGAAATGTGCCATTTGAGGCGGACGAGACTGATCTGCGGTATGTATTTGAACAGTATGGACCTGTACACCTGGCTATGGCTGGTAAATGGACGGATGGGGCGTATGCCGGCTTGCCGGATGGTACGTTCACGATCAAGATGGAGTTGAGGCATGCCATCCCATCTTACGTCATACTGGACGCATTTAGGACACAGGTAATGGTGTACTACGCTGGGCAGCAGAAGACGTGTAGGTTATGTGGTGCATATGACCATATGGCGGCCCAGTGTAGGAAATGGCAGCGGAGAAAGGACCTAGGTAGTGAGATGGTGAAAGAGCCAGAACCAGAGGTGGGTCATGCTGATGAGTCACCTGTACATAGAAGTGGCACTTCCTGGAGTGAGGAAGTGGAGCGTGAGCTGCCACTGGTGGGTACCAGCCCATCACTGTCACAGTTAGTGGGAAGTGAGGCATCTGCCTTGGAGAATGGGAAGACTGTGCAGATTGGTGACGTGCGGGTAGAGGGAGGCCTACTGGTGAACGTGCAGGAAAAATCCTTTGAAAAGCAGGTTTCTGAGGATCACTTGAGTATGGTGAGGAGTACTGTTCAGATTGAAGATGAGCAACTTGGAAGATTGGCGAACATGGCAGATGACTCGCCAGGAGTGGTGGAAGTGATTGAGGTGACTGCTGAGATTCACAGGGAGGCATCCAGTGAGTTAGAAATGGATGCAGAGTGTGTCAACCGTAAGAGGGCGGCGACATATTCCGACTCGGATGATGTTTTGACCCCGGCACAGAGACCGGGGAAAAAGCCGTGGGTTGATGTGGTGCGTGGGAGCACTAAAGGTACGCCTGGTCAGGTGTTGGATCAGGGGAAGCCACCAGTGGGCAGTGGAGAGAAAAGTGGACGAAGCAGACACACTGAAAGCGTGTCAGTGAAAGGTGAAAAGGGGCAGAGGGTGAAATCACATAAGTAGGTTTCCGGTGCATGACAGTGAATATTAATGGATTGTGTGCGAGTGAGAAGCGTCTGTGGGTAAAGGGATTTTTAAGACGTTATGCTATAGACATTGTTTTTGTGCAGGAACATAATTTCAAGCTGGGAAAGGAATTGGAGGTGGATGGGTACAGAGTGTTTGTGATGTATTCGGAGCGAATGAAGGGAGGGGTGGGAATCCTGATCCGAGAGACGAGCCCGTTTGTTGTTCTTAGGAGTGAAGGGGGGAGGGGTCGTGTGTTAAGAATAGATGGGTGGTGGAGAGGTGAGCGGATGGCAGTCGTTTGTGTGTATGTGCCGGCTGAGAATGATGTAAGGGTAAAGAATGAATTTGTGAATAACGTATTGGTATATTATTTGCGGTCATTACCGTCAGTGACAATAGTTGGTGGCGACTGGAACTGTGTGGTGCGCAGGAAGGATGTGGAACCGAGAAGGGCAGGGTGTTTTTTGGCAGGTTTAGGGGATCTATTGAGAGGTGTGGGATTGAGGGATATAGTTGATGGAGGGGATTGCGAGATAGAGCACACATTTCATAGAAAGGGATATGCTGCACGATTAGATAGGTTGTATGTGACAAGGGGAGTGAGGGTGATGCGGGTGCAGACGGTGAATGTCGTTTATTCAGATCATAGGGCGGTTTATGCTGATTTAAATTGGGATGGTTTGCCTAAGAGATATTTGGGGTACTAGAAGCTGAATGTACAACTACTGGGTGAAGGGGTGGAGGGAGGGGATTTTGAAAGTTTGTGGGAGGACTTATGGGGTGGGGGTAAGAGTGCAAGCGATTTATTGGGGTGGTGGGATGGGGTTACGAAGACGAGGATCAGGCAATATTATGTGCGAATGGACTCAAGAAATCGTAATGACACGATTGCAAATAAACCATAACCCCGGCCGGGATTGAACCCGCGGTCATAGAGTCTCAAAACTCCAGCCCGTCGCGTTAGCCACTAGACCAGCTAGCCACAATAAGATTCATCCAACTAGGTATATTTCTACACCATAGGAAAGTTAGCACAGGCACCTCTGTGACCACAAATGCAAGTTTTTACAGACGAATCTCCAGCTAGCGTGGCCGTGACGAACTCTAGCTCATGTCCCTTCACTGCCGTCAACATGACTCAAGAAATCGTAATGACACGATTGCAAATAAACCATACTTTCCTATGGTGTAGAAATATACCTAGTTGGATGAATCTTATTGTGGCTAGCTGGTCTAGTGGCTAACGCGACGGGCTGGAGTTTTGAGACTCTATGACCGCGGGTTCAATCCCGGCCGGGGGTATGGTTTATGTGCGAAGGGGAAAGAATGAGGCATGGATGACATATGGGCTTCAACAGTATTTAGAGGGGCGGTTGCAGGGTTGTTATCAGAGGGGTGCTGTGACAGGTGTGTATCCAATGGAGGAAATTGAAGCATTAAAGTGGCAGATAAGGGATATGCACAATGAGAGATTTGATGAGGCGAGGGTGCAAGGTGGGTTAGAGGAGGCGATTTGGGGTGACAGGCCGTCAGCCTGTGTGTTACGGGGTCAGCGGAGATGCAGGTTGGCAATGGAAATTGATAAGCTGGTAGTACACGAGAACTTAGGTGGGTATACGAAGGGTCAGGAGTTGAGAACTACTGAGGGTATGAGTGGTTTTATGGATAGATGGTTTGGAAAATATTTGCGGAGTGTAGGAGTGAACGGTGAGGATTTAGAGAGATTGGGAGAGAATGTATCTTGTGTGCTGAGTGGAAGTGATCGTATGGCATTGGGAGGGGATATTGAAGAGGGGGAGGTATGGAGAGCTTTGGAGAATATGGCGAGAGGTAAAGCGCCAGGTATAGATGGGTTACCTTGTGAATTCTATGTGAAGCATAGGAGTATGTTGAAGGATTTTTTAGTGAACCTGATGAATGTGATGAAAAGTGAGGGGAGGATGGGTGAGTTGCAGTGTACTGCAGTAGTAGTATTGATTCCAAAAGGGGAAGGCCCTACTACAGTGCAGAACTACAGGGCGTTGTCGTTATGTGCTGATTATAAGATATTCACAAAAATCTTGGGGAACAGGCTGAAGTGCGTGATAGATAGAGTTGTTGCGAGAGGTCAGTATGGGGTGCCGGGAAGGACGATGTATGAGGGACATGGAATAATAAAAGATTTTGTGGAAAGTATGGAGGGGAAGAATGAAAGGGGGGGAGGTGTCTTAGCATTTTTTTTTGTTTTATTTTTATTTAAAACAGAGCAAATACAATAATGTATAAGAGTATAAAATTAAAAACCATACTAGATATTACAAAACCTCTAGTACACAATCCCAGTACATTTTAAGAACACCATAGATCATGGCCATATTACAACCATATACATAACCCACAACCATATACATAACCTACAAACCCTCCTTTTATAATAATCATTATTGCCAGTGCAGACACAGCTGACACTTCTACCCCCCCCCCTCCCCGTATGTACAGTCCCCGTTCTAAGTAACATACATTGAATTATCCTAATGAATGGTCATATCCTGACCTCATCAAAACCTAAAAGTTGGTAGTGCATGAACAAGACACAAAAACACAAATTTACAGACTAAAACAGATATGAAACATTACATTCCTATACACATACACTGTAATAAGTAGAAGAATATACACCACCAATATAATATCAAATATTAATGTTAACCATGATTTTTTTTTTTAGAAACCTTACATAAGTACAAAGGATGCATAATAAAGTACAGGAATACAAAACATTCTTTGGTTCTACTAGTACCAGGTTATTCCTTGCTGGAACAAATATTATAACATCTTGTTATAGCAAAACAATACACGCTAAGACAAACCTCACTGAAGTTTATCAGTCATTAATAGTTGCCGCCAAGCCATTGTACCCAAAGAAAACACACCAAAAAGAAACTTTACATAGTTTAACAATATAAAATGAATACCTGACATGTCCTATTACAACAAAAACATCATACAAATGTGCAACATCACAAGATTAACCAAAACTACCATAACCACTACAAAACAAAACAAAACCCTAACATACCCGCTATGACAGAGTACAGATTATTGGTTAAGTTATGTTACATTAGATCCTAACCAATAGGAAACCGGAAGGAACATATGATTCCTTACACAATAACCATAGAGAAACAGTATTTTACTATTATTAATATGTTAACCCTCTAATACAATAATGTTGATACAGAAAACAGAACATGCATGTAAAATACAATAATATGAATCCAAAACAAGTATTTATAACAAACCTCGGCACATTAAAGGGTTTATAACCAAACCCTATACATAATTATACCTCCCACATATGTATATAAACCGAAAATCTTGTCCACAAGACTTTGTTGGTTTAACCCCATAAAAACATGGTATAGACCCAAAACCTATACATACACTTAAATTTTTTCACATAGAACCTTCATCTGACAATAAAAGTTAAATGTAAGACTAGAGAAGTAATAAGGATAAGGCTGCTGTAATTTGCCAGTCCCAAAAGAACTGACATGTATCTCAGAAAATTTTGTGTTGATACCAACGTGCCAATCTAATTACTTAAAAACGAGATCCTAAGGGCTCGGTATCCTGGCTTTCAAGGAAATTTTAAACCCAGTGAACATAACCATCAGGCTTAGAATTGTAACCCTGGAAACCACACTTATATCTCACTATGACAAACATTCTCGTGAAACATGGCGTATCATCCATACCTAATTCTCACTACCTTCCTCTTACACACTACATCAGTTCCAGAGAAAACCAAAAACAACCCCCCCCCTTTACATCCCCCCATAAGGAGACCACTCCTTTGTCCATCCTCAGGGACCCCACCTAAGGGAACCCACAGTGAGGTTCCTATAACCTTCCGGGAAACATTTTTCCCAAGACGCCCCATAAACCAGCATATTCCTACACTTCGTCCTATAGAATCTAGCCGCCAACGCTTTTATCCTCATATCACCCCTTAATCCCCTCATTCTCCATGAAATGTCCAGATAATACACCATGATATACATTATAGCCCTTCCAACATCCCTAGGCACTCCCCTTACATCTAGTAGTAAAGCCCTTAAAAGCGGCAAACGACCCCCCCCCCAACAGTCTGATAACCCCACCCATCCATGATCTCACCCCCTCCAAGGAGGTACAAAAGAAGACCACATGAAATGCCGTTTCAACATCACCACAAAACTGACAAAAAGCCTCTTCCACAAACCCCATACTACGTAACACCTCCTTGGAAGCCAGAATCCCCATGATAAACCTATTTACTAATTCTCTTACTCTAGCCGGTATCCGAAGCTTACTAAAATCTTTCTAAATAACCCCCCAATCATACGTTGGATACACGGCTACCCCTTGCATAATTCCCTGACCTTTCACTACCCTCACCAACCTTTTCACTTTGATTTTATCCACCTGTTGCACTGTCAATAAAAATCTCAACATATCTTCACAAACCCTCAATTCCTTCCCACTCCACCATTTACGTGCCTCCTCCATAACTCTTCCTACTTTAGCGCCCCTCACACCCCCTTCCCTCATATACCTCCACTTGATATATACAGCCATTACTCTCAGTCCTAAAGGCAACAAACCTAAACCCCCTCTCCGAACATCCGTCATAACTACCTCCTTACTTAACCATGCCCTCCCAAATCCCCACACAAACTTCAGTACCCTCCTCTGCATTTCCACAATATCTCGTACCTCTAAGGGAAAAACCTCTGCCACCCCCCATACCTTCCTATAGACAAGTGAATTTACCACCACTACCCTCTGATGTAAAGCTAAGTCCCTCGCACTTAAACCTCCTAGTCTACTTAAAACCTTACCCATGACAGACTCCGAATTTACCCTTCTGCATGCCTGCTCTTCCGCCAAATACCATATCCCACATACCTTGATTCTGTCAACCACTGTCCATCCTAACCCCATCCCCAAGCCCCCCCCCCTATCCAATTACCGACCTCTAGTAACCTTGATTTCACCGTATTAACTCTCATTCTGGTATTCATACCAAACATCTGAATCACTCTACCCACCCTCCTTAACTCCTCCTTACCCCTTAGCAAAATAGTAGTATCATCCACATACCCAACGATGTCCCCTTTGCACCCCCCTTCCATCTCCTGATTGTTCATCACCCTCTCAACAGACTCATAAAAAGGATTCTGCACACACGCAAAGAGCAGCTGTGACATCGGACAGCCCTGCCTCAAACCTCTCTCCATTGGTACACTTTCACCCAACCTCCCATTGACCTGTACCCTCACCTCTGCCTCATCATACAGGGTGTTCACCCACCTCACTACCCCCTCCCGAAACCCCAACCTCTCTAAGCAAACCCCTAAGAAATCTCTGTCCACGCAATCATATGCATTCACCCAATCTAAACCTAGTATTCCCCCTCCCGTACATCTCTCTAGAAAATCCCTAATCAAACCATGTCCATCCCTCATCCTTCTTCCCGGAATTCCCAACTGTCCCCTATGTAACACTAAACCCAACACTTTCCTCATTCTGTTGCCCAAAACCTTAGCAAAAATCTTGTAATCCCAGCACATTAACGTAATCGCACGGTAATCATTCAAAACTCGGCATTCCTTCTTTTTGGGCACTAAAACCGTGACACCCGTTTTTTGTGATTTCCCCATCCTCCCACTACTTAACATACAACTCAAAACCCCCACCAGACAATGCCGTACACTCCCCCAATGATACCTATAAAAATCGTTTGGTATTCCGTCTATGTCTGGGGTTTTACCCTGGCACATCCCAAAAACTGCCTCCTCCACCTCCTCTACACTAATACTACCCTCGATTCTGTCACTGTCCTGCTCACTTAATACCCTATTAAACCCTTCATCCCCAAACCGTCCCTCACCCACTCCCCCGCCAACCCTCCTCCACTTCTCCCTAAACCAAAAATCTGCATACAAATTAATATTTTCCGTGGTGGATAGGCCTTGACCCTCCTCAAAGCCACCCCCCTCCCTGTACCTGCCTCAATATACGCCAAGGTGGTCTTCGCCTGCCGTTCCTTAAACCTCCTTAATACAAAACCCGATGGCCTATCCCCCCTTAAAACATCCTCCAACCCTGCCCTAACTCGAATTGCCTCAAATTTTTCATTGTGAATTTCCACCAACCTATTTCGCAAACGTTCCATGTCCTCACTCCGCCCCACCCGTTCCTCTGCATAACAGTCATTTAACTGACCCTCAAGATAATTTTGTAGGCCATGGCTCCACCTCGCCATCTCCTTACCCCGTACTTTAAAAAATTTCGCGATTTCAACTTTAGCCCCCATTTCCCACCAATCCAGCAAATCCATTTCCATATTCCTAGTCTCCCAAAAGGATTTCCACCAATCTTCAAACCCTGTAGGGTCACCCTCGTCCCTAAGTAGCCTCACATTTAATTTCCAGTATCCTGCATAAACTCTCACTATGCCATCTACCCTCAAATCTGCTATAACAGCACGATGATCAGAAAAACCCACATCGATAGTCCTCACCCTCTCCACACCTATGCCCTGCCTAACATAAATCCTATCTAACCGTGCCTCATATCCCCTACGAATAAAAGTGTGCTCCACTCCATATCCCCTACTTCCCAACCTCTCAAGTGATATACCAGAACCTCGCGTACAAAATCCACCTTCACTCTAGCGTTACTAGTTGCTGGCATGTACACACCTACAAAACTAACCCTCCTGGCCCCCCTAAACCCATCCACCCTGACAACCCTCCCACCCCCCCCTCCTCCCAACCCAGGATACGCAAAGGACTGGTCTCCTTTACCGCCACAGCCACACCTCCTTTCAACCTCAAAGCATCACATGTAAACAACCTATAACCTTTCAACAACAACTCACATCCTAACCTATGGTTATGTTTCTGCAAAAAACAGACATCAATACTAAATTTCCTCAAAACCCACTCTAACCGTACCCTCTTGACCTCGGTTTTAAGACCGTTTACATTGAAAGTTACACACCTGAATTTTACAAGAATGGCGGCTTACCCCTGTGCCGCTGAGGCTTACTTGGTCCTCCTTTCATAGGTCTCGGTTCTTCTCTATCAATCCCTCGTTCCTGCCCTCCAACCCCTCCCTGTCCCTTCCCGCCTAGCTTCCCATTGCCCCCCCCCCTCCTCCCGGACTTGCCTTTGCTACCACAGCTGCCCACATCTTCTTCCCAGGCCTCTGCGCTGGTGTGAGGACTTCGTCCATGTCTGATGCCCCCGCTGATCTCTTGCGGGAGCTACCCTCTACACACATTTCCTCTGCATCCACATCTTCTTGATGGACCTCCACCACCACATTGCTCTCCTTTCGAACCTCGCTCAAGTCTTCCTTACCCTGCTTCTGTTCATCCATCACCTTGTCATCACCTGACCTCACATCACTTTCCACACCATGCTCCGACTTTTCCAAAAAATCCTTCAGCACAGCCTCCAAAATCCCATCCTGAGCTGACTCTGCAGTATCTAACGGTCTGTCTGACAGCGATATTCCCTCCCCCCCCATTTCCACTGGTAGTGTAACACACGTCTCCAAAACCACCTCTGCCCTGTCGACCTCCTCACTCCATAGGCCTGTACCCCGGCGTTCCACTTCACCCGTCATAACGTCCGCGGCTTCTAATGGCGTATCCACAGAAGCTGTCTCCTGACACCTAGGGCCCTGTCTCCTGGGGCATTGTGCCACCATGTGCTCATAAGAGTCACATAAACGGCACGTCTTCCTCTGCCCCGCATAGTGTACAAAAACCTGTGTTCTATGGTTATGCAATGTAACTTATGATGGTATAGGCCTCCTCAGGGTCATTTTCAGTGTGAAGGATCCTTCCGGCATCCCCTCATAAGGGCCGTCCCTCCACATTCCCATGCTCGTCGAGTGTACAGTCCCATAACCACTGAACACATCTTGTAGGCTGTATGCTGTTGCCTCAAAAGGTACATTCCTTACCTTCACCCAAGTAAAATACTTAGACACATCATGCAAGCATACTTCCACTGCCGAATTGATACTCATCCGCCTTTCTTGAAATTCGTCGACGATGGTAGAGTAGAAGTCAGCCCTCATGAACTTCACGAAGACCCTTGACATACCATTCAGTGCCACACCATACAGCTCTTCATTGGGGATGCCATAACAGTCCCTGATAATGCTTGGCAGGAGAACGTTCATCGTGGCGTTGCTTAAAGATCCTCTAACCAGCTCAATGCAGACAGTATTTATGCGCCGGTACAGTCGGTCCGCCATCTTGGTGCTAATGCTATGTTTTCCTCACCAGGTGGCGTGCAAGAGAACCTGTAGAAGCGTCCTCTCTCCCCGCAGGTCGAGAGATGAATGAGTCTTAGCATTGGATTGGCAGGCTGCATATGATTGCATAGAACGAAAGGCACTGTGGCATATCTTGCGGAGGCAGGGTTTTGGGGAAGAGATGGTACGTTGGATTGAGACTTTGTATAATAGGGTAGGTGTACGTGTGCAGGTGAATGGGAAATTGGGTGAGTGGGTTTCAATGGGTAGAGGCATAAGGCAGGGTTGTCCTCTGTCTCAACTGTTGTTTGCTTGTATACAGGACCCTTTTTATAGGGCAGTGGGGCGATGTTTAGGGGTGGTACGTGGTGTGGAGAATGGTGGGATGGGAATAATAGGGTATGTGGATGATACAACAATTCTAATGAGCAGGGAGGAAAGTTTACATGAGGTGGAGGATGTAATTGGTGGTTTTGAAGGTGTTACAGGTTTAAAAGTGAATGTGGAGAAATTGAAATTGTTGGTCTTAGGGAATTGGGTAGGGAGGGCACGATGGGAAACAGCTGTGCGTTGGTGTGTGGTGGATAGACTAAAGGTGTGTGGGATAATTTATATGGGGAATGCCGGGGAGGCACGGATGCTTAATTCTGGGAGGGCAGTGGATAGGTTGGTGGGTAGGTTAAATGTTTTGAGACCCTTGCATTTGACGATACATCAACGTGTAATAGTGGTGAATGTGATGTTATATAGTATGGTCTGGCATGTGGCAGCAGTATATCCGTTGGCAGGACCGGACATAACTAGAATGCTAAAAAAGGTTTTTTTGATATATATGGGGTTCTGGGTGTGATTGGTTGGGTAGAAATGTTGTTATGCTACCGGTCGACAAAGGTGGATTGGGTTTAATAGATATAAGATTAAGGGTTAAGTGTATATATTTGAAGAGGGGGTTTCTCCGAGTGGAAGGTCGTGTGGGGAAGGGTGTGCAAGCATTATATGAGGAGGCACGAAGGTGGTGGGTAGGATCAGAGATGAGAGAGTGTGAGGATGTGCTGCGAGCTTTATTGTATGTTAGAGATCCGTCTAGGATACGGGTAGGTGTTCTGGAGCGTGCTGTAGGGGTGAGGGTGATTGCAAATGTTGAGGGCATATACCCAATGTATGCATGGGGAGACATTTGGGTAAGGTTGCGGTTGGTGCGCATCAGACCAAGAGTGAGAGAGGTAATGTTTCGTTTCCTTCATGGAATACTGCCGTCTGGTGTGGTGCTTCGGGAGAGAGGGTTGATGGTGGAGGACGTATGTACGGTGTGTGGGGATAGGGAGACAGCTTTTCATGTAGTATATTTTTGTAAAAATTTGGAGTGTATACGGGAGTGGATGGGTGGGATTTTGAGGAGGGTGGGTGGGGGAGGGATATCGGTATTAAGGGCATTGAGTTTAGATGTGGGAGGTGTGGAAGAGTCTGTGCAGCGTGCTTTGGTGTACATCATAATTGATTTTGTTTTTGTATCATGGGCCATGAGGGGTAATGGGGATTGGGTGGTGCGAAAGAAGGTATTGGCTGCAACAATGTACAAAACACTTAGTCGTAATAGGGGGATATATGGAAGTAGATGGGAAAGG
The DNA here is from genome assembly GCF_038502225.1 of Cherax quadricarinatus. Classification (NCBI taxonomy): domain Eukaryota; kingdom Metazoa; phylum Arthropoda; class Malacostraca; order Decapoda; family Parastacidae; genus Cherax; species Cherax quadricarinatus. The sequence continues at coordinate 29,663,118 of NC_091336.1, read as the reverse complement.
GTTTTTCCTGAAGGATATCGAAGTATGAATGTCAGAGGTTTGTTGGCGGAGTGAGGAAAAAAAAAAAAAAAAAAAAGGGGGAGGGATGTGTTTGGATTTTCAGGGGTTGCATCGGGCTCGTCTCAGAATTTGGGAATGTATGAGGAGTTCCATGATATGGTGTGAAATGGCAGCGTAGTTGTGGAGTGTGTTTTTAAGTAAGTTTGTGGTGGTTTGTAAGGGAAAAGTTGTTAAGATTTTTATGGACATGGAAATGCGCAATATTTGTGTGCATGTGAAAAGTATACGGTCATACTCAGAATGGTATACTGATGGATGTTATGGATAAGTTAAATTTGGAATATGTTGTAATGTATTATCAGGATTGGTGGTTGTATTAAAGCAAAGGACATGTGGGCGTGATAAATATGTCTGTGTACCAAATGTACTGCTAATAATGAGATAATGCAATGTGTGTGATTTTTATCATACATTAAGTGTATATAGCAGTATGTAAGAGAGGATTTCATGTGAACATTAAAATGGTATAAAATACCGACAGGTTGTTAGGTAAGACACATATGCAACAGTTAGGTATCTTTATTATGAAACGTTTCGCCTACACAGTAGGCTTCTTCAGTCAAGTACAGAAAAGTTGATAGAAGCAGAAGATACTTGAAGACGATGTAAGGGTGATGGACTCATTACATCGTCTTCAAGTATCTTCTGCTTCTATCAACTTTTCTGTACTTGACTGAAGAAGCCTACTGTGTAGGCGAAACGTTTCATAATAAAGATACCTAACTGTTGCATATGTGTCTTACCTAACAGGATTTCATGTACTCAGTATGGGTTGTATATTAGTATTCGGTGAAGTTCAATGAATATTATTGACGAGTGATGGGTATATAAGGACGTGTTCATGTACAATGTGTTAAGTAGGGTTAGGATGGTGAGGCAAGAAATGCTGCGGTCTGTAGAATAAGAATATAGTCTCGTTTAAGTTAATGTTTAATAGTAATGACTATGTATATTTCATTATATGGTAGAAGAAGTTTGTTAATCAAAACTGGAAATTATATTTGAAAAATATTACTAACTATACGTGATTGTGTAAGTTCGCTTGTGGGATGAATGTAGTGTATAGACGTGAGGTGGGACGAATGTAGTGTATGGAAATGAGGTGGGATGAATGTAGTGTATGGAAGTGAGGTGGGACGAATGTAGTGTATGGAAGTGAGGTGGGACGAATGTAGTGTATGGAAGTGAGGTGGGACGAATGTAGTGTATGGAAATGAGGTGGGATGAATCATTTGTTATATTGTACTGTGTTTAGTTTTTCTGTGGTGAGGTGTGGAGATTATTTTCTAACCTTTATTTGTTTCGTAATTATTGAGGTGTTACGTATTATGTATTTGATATGAAGTTTAATATACAACAATAGTAAGTGTGTAAAGAATTTTTGGATAATTGAGAATGTCTTCGTACATACAGTTTTATGTAAAATGTCATTACCTGTGATATTCTTTGGGTTATATTGCATATTGTGTTTATGGCTGCAATTTTGGATGTACTAAACCCACCTGTACATGAAGCTGTGGGCTGTCTTTAGTTTAGTTCTTATGTATAAGTTTAGTGCTACGGTAGGGAATGTGGAGTTTTCTTTTGTTATATATAATGGATACGTTTCATTGCTTACATTGTCTACATGTATAACTATGTATTGCGTTTTTAAATAAAATATAAAAAAAATGCTATAACTCGGTGGGATGCTGAGCCCATGCCCTTAATAGATAGCGATCTACACAAATTTTATGACGCTTCCTTCTTTTCAGAGATTGATATTGCGCAGGCATATCATCAAGTAATGTTAGATCCTTCTTCTAAGCAGTACACCGCTTTTCCTACACACCAAGGACTGATGCAGTATAGAACTATGCCCTTCGGTTTGGTAACTGCCTGTGCTACCTACGTGAGACTGATGAGAAAGGTCTTGGGTAATATGCCAAATGTTTCAGTTTATTTTGATAACATTTACGTAATGACATCCACGTGGGGCGAACATATCCAAACATTAACATCAGTTTTGCGTAGGTTACGCTCACATGGCCTCACTGCCAAGCCGAAGAAATGCTTCCTTGGGTATAACAAGATTAGATATCTTGGACTGATACTTTCTAATAACTCTCTGCAGCCTCTCCCCAGTAAGATCAAAGCTTTATTAGAATTTAAATTCTTGCTTTCTTGGTTCTGTAAATTTTTATGCACGGTTTATACCGAACCTTACTGATCTTACAGGCATCTTATCTGACTTCCTTAAAAAGTCTGTGAAGGAACCTCTTGAACTTTCCGACGTAGCTCGGGAAAAGTTTAATGAGATTAAAAGTATCTTTTCGAAAGACCCTATACTTAAGATTCCAGATATTAATAAAACATTTTGTTTGAGAACTGATGCCTCCAATACTGGCTTAGGTGCGGTGCTACTACAATACCATGATGGTACTTCCTTCCCTGTATGCTTCCTAAGCCGGAAACTCCTTCCCGCAGAAACAAGATACTCCACAATAGAAAAGGAATGTTTAGCTCTTGTGTGGGGTATCTCCAAACTTAATTTTTTTTTTTTTTTTTTTTTATATTTTATTTAAAACTCAGGTACAAAAATATATGGGTACATAATCAATATGTAACAAGATACAGGCAGTAAAACGATAATCTGCAGTGACTACACAAATACCAAAGAAGCACTTATATAATGACATCAGAATTGGCTGCAGCACTCCAATCAAACACTACTTTTATGTACCGTGCTTCACGTGAAAAGATGGTCTTATAATAAAAACGATAGTCCTACTTAGTAATGCTTACACTCCCCCCCCCCTTGAAAAACATACCACTTTCACCTGAGTATACTCATTGACATCTTATACATTTATTAGAGCATTAAGGATATCATTGACAACATGTATAAACACAATCCAGCCATCTAAAAGGCTGACTATAATACAAGAAAAGTCTGAACTTGATGGCACACATCCACCAAAGAAACCAATCCACACCCTAACCCTCATATACCCCATGATAACAATCAATATCGTGCACGGTGGTGGGTTTAATACACTACCGCTGACTCTTCACCCCCCCCCCACATGCCTAGTAACTGTGTCTGCCGTCACCACTCATAACCTCCATCAGTCATTGAATTTAAAAATACATTAAGGTACAATAACATAAAGGAATATGAGAACCCCTTATCGTCTCCGCCACAGAAAAAAAAATTGTTACATTTTCTAAATACATACTGCTGATTCATCTTTGTGCTTACAAAATATCCCCCATCCCCTATGCTTTTTATCTCTTTACTCCAAAGCTAAAAACCAGATTATACATTTCATCAATCAAATTATATTACAATAAGCATAATAATGTGTACGAATGGTATATAATACCGACAAGATGAGAGTAAGACACATGTGCAACATCTGGGTATCTTTATTGTAGACGTTTCGCCATCCAGTGGCTTTATCAATACAAATTACAGGACATAACTTGAAGACAGTAGAACTATGTACAGAAGATGAGGTAATCAGTCCCTCAACCTAGGAGTAGGTGCGAACAGCACCATAGTCGTGGAGATTCTGAAGCAGAAGAAAGAATCCTGGCGCTTATATAGTAACGTCAGGTGAAGCAGACGAGGGCAAATTCACTGGTGGGCGGGATTCCCCAGTGGAAGTAGGTCCTTCCCAAAGAGATGGGTTAGTTGTACATGAGGACATGTACATAACCTTCACAACTACGACAACTACTACTACAACTAACCCATCTCTTTGGGAAGGACCTACTTCCACTGGGGAATCCCGCCCACCAGTGAATTTGCCCTCGTCTGCTTCACCTGACGTTACTATATAAGCGCCAGGATTCTTTCTTCTGCTTCAGAATCTCCACGACTATGGTGCTGTTCGCACCTACTCCTAGGTTGAGGGACTGATTACCTCATCTTCTGTACATAGTTCTACTGTCTTCAAGTTATGTCCTGTAATTTGTATTGATAAAGCCACTGGATGGCGAAACGTCTACAATAAAGATACCCAGATGTTGCACATGTGTCTTACTCTCAAGCATAATAATATCAATACTTATCATCCGACTAATAGGTGTACATTATTATCACCCTGAGTTCCATGAAATTTACATAAGAATTAATACATATATTGACAATCCCCACAATCCTTCGTCTTCTAAATACAGTGTACGTATATCCAATGACATTTCGTTATAATCCAATCATATTTACTTTACACTTCCCCTTTTCCCCAGTGCAAGATAAATGCCACTTGCACTAGACGTCACAACACCTTACATTTGTTCACTTAAAACGTATAAAATAAGAACTAACATAAATAACTTATAACAATATATAGATAGTAATTATTTGACAAAGTGAAGAATACCAACTAATATGGTAACAGTACACTAGAAATTGTAACTCACTCACTAATACATATTCCCATTTTTTATGTATTATGTTCAACAAGATATATATATTTATTAACAATGTTCCAGAGCATTATCAGACTTACTCTGTCACGCACTAAGTTACACAATATAACTTATGGCTCCTAATAAAACATGTACCGGGCAGTACTACCTCAATCATTAACAAAACCAACCTGGCAAAAGACACTTCAGAAAGCCACCCCCTGCCATCCCCTGACCCCATGCTATCTGTATTAAAAAAAAACACAAACTCACGTTCCCTTCCATGCTCAAGTTCGTACCTGACGTCGAAAGTCATAAAACCCCTGTCTCTTAACCAAATGTCACCAGTTCACCCCCCCTACGCCCCCCCCTCATTCCTAACGACTTTACACCCATATGCTCCACTACCACACACTTTTATTCCACCTTCCATCCTCCACTAATCTCAAAAAAGAACAAGAATGCCAGTTTAGGGAGAACCAGCCCAATCCAGCTCTAAACTACACCCAACCCTAACATTACACCTACCGACAGATTACGATAACCCAAGGGAAAACTATTTACCCACAACCTCCCATATAGTAGCCTATTTCTGCATACTGTACGATACACACTCGCCGCAAGCGCCCGCACCCTATATTCACCCCCCCACCTCCCGCATGCACCAAGACACATACAAAAAATCTGCCACTACATACATCACTGCCCTCCGAATGTCCTTGGAAACCCCTCCCACATCAAAATGCAAAGCCCTCAAAGTCGAAATGTTTCTCCCCCCTCCTGCCACTATACCCAGAACTCTCGCTAACCATGCCCTTACAAAACCCAAGTTTTCACAAAAATATATGGCATGAAAAGCCGTCTCCTCTTCCTCACAATGCAAACAAGTGCCAGCACCTACATAACCCATTCTATATAGCACTGACCTTGTAGCTAGAATTCCCATAAAGAATCTATAAACCACTTCACGAACCCTTGGCTTTAATCTGATCTTCCGAAAGTCTTCCCAAATGCCCCTCCAATCATACATTGGGTACGTAGCTACTCCCTGTATCACTGTACCCTGCCTACCTGTCCTCCCAAGCCTACTTACCCTTACTTTTTTTGCTTCCCTTACTGCCAACAAATTTCGCACCATATCTTCACACTCCAGTAGTGCCTTTCCCTTCCACCATTTTCGCACATCCTTCATGACCTCTCCCACCCTTCTACCCCTCTCCCCTCCCACCCTCAAGTATCGCAGCTTCACATACACTGCCTTCACTCGTGTGTCCAAAGGTATAAGACCCAGCCCACCCTGCCGCACGCCCATCATCACCACCTCCTTCCGCAGCCATGGCTTCCCATAACCCCACACATACCTCAAAACCACCCTCTCCAGTTCCTGAATATCATACGACCTCAGGGGATATATTTCTGCCACGCCCCACACTTTACTGTACACAAGTGTATTTACTACCACCACCCTCTGCTGCAATGTTACATTCCCAGCCCTCCACCCGCGCATCCTACCCATCGCTCTACTCACTACTTCCTTGGAATTTATTCTCTGTGCCTCCCCAGCGTCCGCCATATACACAACCCCACATATCTTAATTCTATCCACTACGTTCCACCCATACTGTTCCCCCAAACCCCCCCCCACCCACGTGCCTACTTCTAATAACTTTGACTTTGCTCCATTAACCCTCATCCCTGTCGCCCCACCAAAAATCTCTATTATACGTCCCACATTCCCCAATCCTATTTCCCCTCCTACCAAAACTGTGGTGTCATCCACATACCCCACAATACCACATCTCCCAGGACCCACCTCTCCCTGTTCCCACACTCCTTCCTCTATAAGCCTATAAAAAGGGTCCTGCATGCATGCAAAGAGGATTTGAGACAAGGGGCAACCCTGTCGCAAACCCATCCCCATCTGCACTGGCAACCCTAACTTCCCATTAACCTGAACCCTGACCGTTGCAGGCGTATACAAAGTAGTCGCCCAGCGCACAATCTCATCACATAAACCCTGTTTTTTTAAAATACACCACAACATATGTCTATCTACACTGTCATAAGCCTGCTTCCAATCAATCCCCAAGATCCCCCCCCCGTTGTCTACCCTCCACAAAATCCTTAATTCTTCCATGCCCCTCACGCATACTTCGACCTGGAATCCCACACTGTCCTCTATGTAGGACTCGGTCAAGCACCTTTTTCATACGGTTACCTAAAACCTTCGCAAAAACTTTATAATCTGCACACATGAGGGAGATCGCCCTAAAAGCACCCAAGGTCTTCCCCCCCCCTCCCTTATAGACCAAAACTACTACCCCCGTGCCCTGCGATTCCCCCAACACTCCCCTTTCCTTCATACAGTTAAACAACCGGACCAGACATTCCTTCATACAATCCCAATGTGTAATATAGAAATCATTAGGAATTCCATCAATGCCCGGCGCTTTTCCCCTACTCAAACCCATTATCGCCTCCTCCACCTCCTCCTCACTGATCCTACCCTCTATTACCGCACTCTCCTCCTCCCCTAAAATACCTCGAATTCCTTCTCCCAGAATCTCTCCCTCCCTCTCTCCTCCCTCCCTCTGCTTAAAATTCTCCCTAAACCAATAATCAGCATAATTGCTCATTCCATCGGTGGTACTAAGTACCTGCCCCACCCTACATCCCCCCACCCCTTTACACACCTCTAATCCCATAATCGTGGTCATCTGTTGCCTATTCCTAAATCTCCTCAAAACACATCCTGACGGTTTGTCACTCCATAGAACCTCCTATAAACCTTCCCTCACACGTATCGCATCAAAACGAGAATTTTGTATATCCCTCAATCTTCCCCTTAAAACCTCTATTTCTCCATGTTTAGCCCCCCCCCCCCTTCATAACAATCATTTAGCTGCCCCTCTAAATATTTCTGTAAACCATACCTCCACCTCGCCTCATCCCTTCCTTTATGCTGGTAATACTCCCTAATCTGCAATTTAGCGTGCTTCTCCCACCATTCCAAGACATCCTCCTCTTCGTTGCGAGCCTCCCATAGTTGCTTCCACCATTCCCTAAAAAAACAACCCCTCCCCCTCTCCCTGAAGTAGCCTCACATTCATTTTCCAATAACCCACATACCTACGAACCATCCCTTCCCATGCCATCTCTGCCAAAATGGCACGATGGTCCGAAAAACCTAAATCTATCGTCATTACACGTTCTACTGTTATATCTCGAGTTATATATATACGATCCAACCGGGCAGCATAACCCCTCCGCATAAACGTGTGCTCTACTTTCCACCCATCGCCCCTGACTATGTCATAAACCCCTGCATCCCTCAACAAATCCCTCAATACTCCAAGCACATACCCTGCCCCTCTCGGCTCCACATCCTTATTCCTGATTACACAATTCCAATCCCCACCTATTATAGAAACCATTGGTAAACCCCGCATGTAGAAAAGCAAAACCTCCCATACAAAATTCACCTTTACCCGTATGTTACTATCTGCCGGCATATATATCCCCAGAAAACATACTCTAATCTCACCCCATATCCCATCCACCCTCACCACCCTCCCCTCCCCTCCCTCTTCCCACTTGAGCACGTGGAATGGGCTGGACTCCCTCACTGCCACTGCCACCCCACCCTTTAATTTCCCTGAACTACCAACATACATTCTAAAACCGTTCAGCCTCAACTCTCTGCCATACTTGAATTTGTGTTCTTGAATAAAACACACATCAATGTTAAAACGCCGCAAAACATCCTCCAACCATACTCGTTTACCGTCAGCTCTAAGGCCGTTCACGTTTATCGTTAGACACTTAAAGATTCAGAAAGGGTGGCTTTCCTCTATGTCTCTGTGTCCTGTCTGTTCCACTTTTTGCTGCTTCTGTCTTTTCTCGTGCACTCTTTCCCGCCTGTACCCCCTCCCCCCCCTGTGCACCACCCTGCCCTTTCTTAATCACTCCTGCCCACGTCTTCTTCCCTGTACGCTGAGCTGGTGTTATAACCTCCTCATCCGACGAGCCTCCAGCCCTCTTTCTAGATGTGCCCTCAATTTCCATATCAGTATTTCCATTGCCCTTGTGCACCTCAGCTTCCACCTGTAGCAACTGCAACATGCCAGGCTCTGACCCCAGAGGCTCTGGAATCTGCTCAGTCAAGTCCTTCTCAACCGTCAGAATTCTCCTGTCTGTAGCTGGGTTCTCCTCCGCAGGCACGTCCAGGAAAGACTTAATCATCTCCTGTAGGGGCGTAGATAACTCCTGTGGATCACCGGTCTCTCCCACCCCCACAGGCTGCTGCTCAACTCCCGGGCCCGTTTGCGGGGGAGTATCCGAAGCCACTGGTAGTGTCACACAATTCTCTAACACGCCCTCCACTTCGTCCGCCCAATTTCCTTTGCCTGCTGCACTCAAAGTCTTCGGCAGAGGTTCCGCCTGAGACTCTGTGACTACTTGCCATTCCCAAGGCCGCGGCGCTGCTGCTTTACCACATCCGGCCGCCATGTGGTCAAAAGCGCCGCACAGGCGACACGTCTTTCGTTGTCCCGCGTAGGTCACGTACAGCTGTGTCCTAAAATCCTCCAGGACAACATACGATGGAATAGGTCTTCTTAAAGACATCTTGACGGTGTAAGATCCAGCCGGCAACCCTTCGTAGATTCCCTCCGTCCATCGAACTAAAGTTATAGCATGCACCTCACCATATCTTTGAAATGTCTCTCTGATATCTACATCGTCTGCCTCGAAAGGAACGTTGTGGATCCTCACCCAGGTGTAGTATTTTGAGGCATCCCGCAGGCGTACCTCCAGACCAGATGATATGGTGATGTTCTTCTCCTGGTACTGAGTCACCGTCCTTTCATATGCCTCCACTGTGCAGAACTTTATGAAGATTCGTGATGATCCATTAAGTGCTATTCCGTGTAATTCTTCAACTTCAATGCCAAACGTGTCCCGTATAATCGTTGGTAATAAAACAGAGGCATTCGTAGGGTAAATTGCCCCTTTAACAAGGTCAACACACACGGTGTTGCTCCTCCTGCGGTAGCTGGCAGCCATCTTGGTGAAAACAGGAAGTTGCGCACCAGAGAAAGCAGGAGCTGTTTGCGCAGTGCGTCCACTCAGCCCGAAAGCGAAGAGGACAATAAGTTCCATATTGTGTACATCAACGGTTCATCCAATTATTTCTCTGACTGGTTAAGTCGTGACAGTCAGTAGAAGATTTGTTGCCTTATGCGACTTCCACATGTTAGAACTTTTTCCTACATTCTTATGTTCTTATGTTCCCAAAGAGATCGGTTAGTTGTAGTAGTAGTTGTCGAAGTCGTGAAGGTTATGTACATGTCCTCAGAATTAAGATTCCATGATGTTGCAGTGTCTGACAAGTTGTGTACAAATGGTATATAATACCGACAAGATACCCAGATATTGCACAAGTGTCTTAATTTCATCTTGTCGGTATTATATACCATTCTTGCACAACTTGTCAGACACTGCAACATCATGGAATCTTGATTCTGAGGACATGTACATAACCTTCACGACTACGACAACTACTACTACAACTAACCCATCTCTTTGGGAAGTACCTACTTCCACTGGGGAATCCCGCCTACCAGTGAATATGCCCTCGTCTGCTACGTATGGGCCAGTAGGCCTTCTGCAGTGTTCCTACATTCTTATGTTCTTATGTTGAAAGTTAAGACACATGTGCAACATCTGGATATCTTTATTGTAGACGTTTCGCCATCCAGTGGCTTTATCAATACAGATTCTAGGACATAATAGGAAGACAGTGGAACTATATACAAAAGATGAGGTAATCAGTCCCTCGGCCTTGGAGTTAGTGTTCACAGCATCGTGGTGGAGGAGAATCTGGAGCAAAGGCAAGAAGACTGGCGTTTATATAGTCGTCAGTGGAAGGGACGGGCAGCAGACGAGGGCAGTCACTGGTAGGCGGGATTCCCCAGTGGAAGTAGGTCCTTCCCAAAGAGATGGGTTAGTTGCAGCAGCCGTGAAGAAGGTCTTGTAGATGTCCTCTGAACCAAGATTCCATGATGTTGCAGTGTCTGACAAGTTGTGCAAGAAAGGTATAAGATACCGACAATATGAAAGTTAAGACACATGTGCAACATCTGGATATCTTTATTGTAGACGTTTCGCCATCCAGTGGCTTTATCAATACAGATTCTAGGACATAATAGGAAGACAGTAGAACTATATACAAAAGATGAGGTAATCAGTCCCTCGGCCTTGGAGTTAGTGTTCACAGCATCGTGGTGGAGGAGAATCTGGAGCAAAGGCAAGAAGACTGGCGATGACACCCGAATCTGCATGACAGTGTCTTCCATTGCAGACACTGCAAAGCTCCAGGCAGACATCAACCAAATCTTTCAGTGGGCTGCAGAAAACAATATGAAGTTCAACGATGAGAAATTTCAATTACTCAGATATGGTAAACATGAGGAAATTAAATCTTCATCAGAGTACAAAACAAATTCTGGCCACAAAATAGAGCGAAACACCAACGTCAAAGACCTGGGAGTGATCATGTCGGAGGATCTCACCTTCAAGGACCATAACATTGTATCAATCGCATCTGCTAGAAAAATGACAGGATGGATAATGAGAACCTTCAAAACTAGGGAGGCCAAGCCCATGATGACACTCTTCAGGTCACTTGTTCTATCTAGGCTGGAATATTGCTGCACACTAACAGCACCTTTCAAGGCAGGTGAAATTGCCGACCTAGAAAATGTACAGAGAACTTTCACGGCGCGCATAACGGAGATAAAACACCTCAATTATTGGGAGCGCTTGAGGTTCCTAAACCTGTATTCCCTGGAACGCAGGAGGGAGAGATACATGATTATATACACCTGGAAAATCCTAGAGGGACTAGTACCGAACTTGCACACGAAAATCACCCACTACGAAAGCAAAAGACTTGGCAGACGATGCACCATCCCCCCAATGAAAAGCAGGGGTGTCACTAGTACGTTAAGAGACCATACAATAAGTGTCAGGGGCCCGAGACTGTTCAACTGCCTCCCAGCACACATAAGGGGGATTACCAACAGACCCCTGGCAGTCTTCAAGCTGGCACTGGACAAGCACCTAAAGTCAGTTCCGGATCAGCCGGGCTGTGGCTCGTATGTTGGTTTGCGTGCAGCCAGCAGCAACAGCCTGGTTGATCAGGCTCTGATCCACCAGGAGGCCTGGTCTCAGACCGGGCCGCGGGGGCGTTGACCCCCGGAACTCTCTCCAGGTAAACTCCAGGTATATAGTCGTCAGTGGAAGGGACGGGCAGCAGACGAGGGCAGTCACTGGTAGGCGGGATTCCCCAGTGGAAGTAGGTCATTCCCAAAGAGATGGGTTAGTTGCAGCAGCCGTGAAGAAGGTCTTGTAGATGTCCTCTGAACCAAGATTCCATGATGTTGCAGTGTCTGACAAGTTGTGCAAGAAAGGTATAAAATACCGACAATATGAAAGTTAAGACACATGTGCAACATCTGGATATCTTTATTGTAGACGTTTCGCCATCCAGTGGCTTTATCAATACAGATTCTAGGACATAATAGGAAGACAGTAGAACTATATACAAAAGATGAGGTAATCAGTCCCTCGGCCTTGGAGTTAGTGTTCACAGCATCGTGGTGGAGGAGAATCTGGAGCAAAGGCAAGAAGACTGGCGTTTATATAGTCGTCAGTGGAAGGGACGGGCAGCAGACGAGGGCAGTCACTGGTAGGCGGGATTCCCCAGTGGAAGTAGGTCCTTCCCAAAGAGATGGGTTAGTTGCAGCAGCCGTGAAGAAGGTCTTGTAGATGTCCTCTGAACCAAGATTCCATGATGTTGCAGTGTCTTGCCTTTGCTCCAGATTCTCCTCCACCACGATGCTGTGAACACTAACTCCAAGGCCGAGGGACTGATTACCTCATCTTTTGTATATAGTTCTACTGTCTTCCTATTATGTCCTAGAATCTGTATTGATAAAGCCACTGGATGGCGAAACGTCTACAATAAAGATATCCAGATGTTGCACATGTGTCTTAACTTTCATATTGTCGGTATTTTATACCTTTCTTGCACAACTTGTCAGACACTGCAACATCATGGAATCTTGGTTCAGAGGACATCTACAAGACCTTCTTCACGGCTGCTGCAACTAACCCATCTCTTTGGGAAGGACCTACTTCCACTGGGGAATCCCGCCTACCAGTGACTGCCCTCGTCTGCTGCCCGTCCCTTCCACTGACGACTATATAAACGCCAGTCTTCTTGCCTTTGCCCCAGATTCTCCTCCACCACGATGCTGTGAACACTAACTCCAAGGCCGAGGGACTGATTACCTCATCTTTTGTATATAGTTCTACTGTCTTCCTATTATGTCCTAGAATCTGTATTGATAAAGCCACTGGATGGCGAAACGTCTACAATAAAGATATCCAGATGTTGCACATGTGTCTTAACTTTCATATTGTCGGTATTTTATACCTTTCTTGCACAACTTGTCAGACACTGCAACATCATGGAATCTTGGTTCAGAGGACATCTACAAGACCTTCTTCACGGCTGCTGCAACTAACCCATCTCTTTGGGAAGGACCTACTTCCACTGGGGAATCCCGCCTACCAGTGACTGCCCTCGTCTGCTGCCCGTCCCTTCCACTGACGACTATATAAACGCCAGTCTTCTTGCCTTTGCTCCAGATTCTCCTCCACCACGATGCTGTGAACACTAACTCCAAGGCCGAGGGACTGATTACCTCATCTTTTGTATATAGTTCTACTGTCTTCCTATTATGTCCTAGAATCTGTATTGATAAAGCCACTGGATGGCGAAACGTCTACAATAAAGATATCCAGATGTTGCACATGTGTCTTAACTTTCATATTGTCGGTATTTTATACCTTTCTTGCACAACTTGTCAGACACTGCAACATCATGGAATCTTGGTTCAGAGGACATCTACAAGACCTTCTTCACGGTTGCTGCAACTAACCCATCTCTTTGGGAAGGACCTACTTCTACTGGGGAATCCCGCCTACCAGTGACTGCCCTCGTCTGCTGCCCGTCCCTTCCACTGACGACTATATAAACGGCAGTCTTCTTGCCTTTGCTCCAGATTCTCCTCCACCACGATGCTGTGAACACTAACTCCAAGGCCGAGGGACTGATTACCTCATCTTTTGTATATAGTTCTACTGTCTTCCTATTATGTCCTAGAATCTGCATTGATAAAGCCACTGGATGGCGAAACGTCTACAATAAAGATATCCAGATGTTGCACATGTGTCTTAACTTTCATATTGTCGGTATTTTATACCTTTCTTGCACAACATGTTCTTATGTTCATTCTTACACCTGACGTTACTATATAAGCGCCAGGATTCTTTCTTCTGCTTCAGTATCTCCACGACTATGGTGCTCTTCGCACCTACTCCTAGGTTGAGGGACTGATTACCTCATCTTCTGTACATAGTTCTACTGATAAAGCCACTGGATGGTGAAACGTCTACAATAAAGATACCCAGATGTTGCACATGTGTCTTAATTTCATCTTGTCGGTATTATATACCATTCGTACACATGATAATTATTGTATATAAGTTGGTAGAATTACCGACGATATGTAAAGTAAAAGGTTACAAGTTCAACTAATGTGACATTTTATTGTGGCAACGTTTCGCTCTCCAGGAGCTTTGTCAAGCCGTTACAAACAGTACTTGGACACAGAGGGTATATGTAGGCTCAGAGTGAGGTGCAGTACTAGTGGTAGTAGTAGTAGTAGTAGTGATCTAAGTATTACTACTACTACTACTACTTAGATCACTACTACTACTACTACTTAGATCACTACTACTACTAACAATAGTACTGCACCTCACTCTGAGCCTATATATACTCTCTGTGTCCATGTACTGTTTGTAACGGCTTGACAAAGTTCCTGGAGAGCGAAACCATGCCCAGCCCTTCTAGGGCAGGGTAGGTGCCTGAGCCAGAGCTTTCAGCTCACAAGACTGTCATTCCCATTAACCCCCCCTGGGGCGGGGATGGCAGACCAGAGAGACCTAGCTTCTCCCTACGAGCCCCGTGAGGGCGGGGAATGTGGCTAGGCCTGGGGACAGTTGGTCCCGGAGATGAGGAGTACGATCGACACCATGCCAAGCCCTTCTAGGGTGGGGTTGGTGCCTGAGCCCGAGCTTGTAGCTCACAAGATGAGGGGGTACTTGTGCCTCCTTCCATGGAAGACTTAGGTCTCAGACACTCCCTAGACAGGGAGCCAGTGCCGGGCCACCACTTGGAAAAGGCCCGGGCCGGGAGAATACCGGCGAACCTTCAACAACAACATGTACTGTTTCGTAGTAGGGAAGGATGCTCCTGTTCACGACGCCTGGTTGAGTCTTCAAGGGTCGGAAATTCCTGGGCATTGAGTTGGGTTGCCTGATGAGAGTTCTGTAGTATGGCAGGATTCTCTACACCCATCGTCTGCTGAGGGTGATGCTCTGCCGTAGCCTGCTGTCTCGTCGTTGGTGTCTTCCAGGCCTCACGAATTCTAGTGAGCCTCTCAGGGCATCGAGGGTTCCAGGCATGGTGTTTCTGCCTGCAATTCGGGCATCGTGGAGTGGGTGGCGATGCATTCTTCAGCTTGGTGATGCATTCCTCGGTAGGGTGGGGCTGGCTGCAGACACCGCAGATTACTCTGTTCGGACAGAGTGCATCCAGGTGTCCGTAACGCTGGCACTTGAAACAGCGAACTGGTTCTGTCGTGAAGGTCCTGACATCGTACCTGCCCCAAGAACCGAGGTCCAGCTGGGATGGCAGCGGTCCTACATGCTGAATGAGGACCTGCCGGGTTGGTGCATTGCCTGCCGATTTTGCCTTGAGACGCTGAGCTGACACGACACTGGGGTGAGCTGCTACTGCCTCGATGGGCATCATCAGGGGGTATCGCATCACTACACCCTTGGTGACCTTCTGCCGAGAATCCAGTTACTCCAGGGTGAAGGAGCGATCTGTCTCCATGACTCTCTTCAAGTTGGTATGCATTTCCCTGTTGATAGGAGTCAGGTTGAACCATATCTAGAACCTTAGTTTGTGCCATGTTTCCAGGTTTGTAACCACACCACAGTGGGTTTTGTGTTCCCCATAAGCCTTTACTTTGAATCTGGAAGGTGATTTGATCTGGTTTACCTGCTCCTTAGAGGGACGGCGTGTCTTATTGCTCACATTGATCCATCCTTCCGTATTCTCTGGCTGCATGGTTAGGCTTGTCAGAACTGGAGACTTTTCCTCCGATGACACGGAGTGGTCTCGCAACTTCTTCGCTAGGATTGCGCCCCACATTTCTAAATCCGAGTCGTCCATTTCTAAATCCGAGTCATCCGTCGTATCCCTGGAACATCGTGACCTCTTCCTTTCGGCAGAAGCCATGTGTCTATCTTGTGATAAGGTAGTGAACTCCGTGAACTGAGTGTGTCTGAGTCGATACCGCTAATGCCTAATGTACCGAAGAAACAAAAACATGAGGAACAAGCGGCGCCAACAGGAAACATCTGGGCAACGCAATCAGCAGACGGCACTACACGAGCCCCCACCGGCCTCCTTGCCAGGCACAGCCACTATGCAGGCTGTGCCTGCACCTCACCAGCAGATGCCGGGTACACAACTTGGCATACAGCAACAGGCCACGGTGTGCACAGTGAAGAAATACAACCCTCAGCAGTTCCCACAGATTACAACAGCCCAGATAATATCCACTGCTTCGAACCCACCGACAAGGCAGGCCCTCAACAGAGAGGATCTCTTAACACTCATCAAGGCATTCACGGATATTATCTGCAGCACAATCACCTCCACGGAACAACAGAACATGTTCCAGCAGATGGTCAGCACACTCCTGAGGGTGTGCTTACTGACGGAGCAGGAAACAGTGGATGCCATGAATCTGCAGATTATCAGAGCGGACAGAGCCCAGTCCCCAGCTCAGGAAACAGCTGAGATGGAGTAACCTCAGTCGCTTATGAGGCACACTAGCTGAACTGTCCGGAACAGTGCTTGAGCAGCATATGCTGCAACAGTGAAGAATCAATTCGCCTTCAGGAGCCAGAGACGAGTCATCTCAAGATTAAGACCCGTGCCAGGACCCTGGTCTTGGCGAACATTATACATACTGCACTGTTTCGTCACTCCTGGTCCGTCGTGCTCTGTCCGATCACACAGTTGCTCTACACTCAAGAAGCCTCCCTTCGACCCCGCCGGGGTGGAGAATTTATATTCTACAAACGTCACATCCTTTTCACAATGCTGTCGCATCGTGTTAAAATCAAGCCTGTGAATGGTGCAATAAATGACTCCTCGAAGTTAGCTTTAGCTACCGTCGTTAGGACTTGCCTGCAGGCCAAATTTACCGCAATCCACTCTCTGAAGGACTCCTTCATTGTCGTCTGCACAGACGACACGGAAGCATCAAAACTAATGGACGACTCTTCAGTCAGGACCCTACAAACACAACAATTCACTCTATCCCCGTCTCCATTCTTGAAGTCGAAACGTTCGGTCTTTGTGAAAAGACTGGGCAATATCGTCACCTCTCTCTCTACTGAAGCACTGAAGACATCTATTGAGGAACAAAACACCTGGGCCTGGGTAGACAGATCCCTAACGCCTCATCTATGCTAAAGATTACATTCTCAGACATCTCCATGGCTGCCCAAGCTCTCTCTGATGGTCTGACCATCTCATATTACCACATTCACCCAAGTCATATAGAACAAGAACGTTGCACATACATCTCCCACTGCAGGACCTGCTACTCCTATAAACACACCACAAAGGACTGCCCCATCAAAGATAAGAAGTTTTGTTCAAAATGTGGGAATGATGGACACGATTTCAGATCCTGCACCATTACTACAGCACCATCATGTCTTAACTGCAAGGGTAATCATCATACCCTTGCAGCTAAGTACCCACTCAGGAAAGAAATATTGAAGAAAACGAAAGTTCCGAAGAACACCTCCAATTCACCGACATACGCTACAATAACCAAACCACAAACCGACACCACCAAGACTCTACACGCTAATCTACAGGCACCATCGCCGAGCAACTCCCTCTCTCCACTCCCAGATGGAGATTCCTCCAAGGTACTGTACTGCATGGTGTATGCACACCTTGCAAACGCAGCAAACCCCGGCACTTTCAACACCACTATTAACGAACTATTCCGTCTGAACAACATGCCTGCCTTCAATTTTCCGGACTCCACACCTTCAGCAGACATCCTCAAGATCCTTCCCAACGCCCTGAACTTTACTGCACCTGCAGGCCTGTCTCCTGCCCAAGCAACTGCTCCAGTAACTTCTATAATCACTTCCACCGCTGACAACGTTGATCATGCTGCCTCAACCACCGTCTCCCACCTCTCCCAGCCTGCTGTTACACAACCGTTACACCCCTCCACTGCTCCTGTCGACCCTCAGTCACCTGCTACCACCATTGTAGATTCTTCCAATGAGTCCACTCCAGAAGAGGAAGATAACGACGACTCCAGTAAACCCTCATGGGAAAACCTTACCTTTTACACTTCTTCAAATACTGACACCATGACCTGTACTGAACTTTACAAAAGCCTCGGTGCTGGAACAGTCAAGTATACATGTGAATCACCGCTTCACTTCACCCTCACCCAAGTTCTTGAGTTCATCAAGCCTCTACGTTTCACCTTCAGTAACAAAGCTAAATTATATCACCTATCTAGAAGCAGCTTCAAAAAGTTCGAAAATGGCTCCATTGCTAACCTGTCTCCTCGGTTACTCCTATAACTCCCATATGTGTTCTACCCTCTGATGTGACCTAGCCTGCTGCCAGCTACTTAAGATTCAAGACTGCAACTGCCACAAGTTCGATGCAACAGTCCCTGCTATTCCTGTTGTCAAGTCTGCCCCACCATCGCCTTATCTGCTGGGTTAAGCCCTGGCTCTATTTCTCTGACTAAGAACACTCCTCTCCAGCGCTATTCTTCATCTGTCCCATCTTCCCCACTCATCCCATTGGGATCTTACCTGAACTAGTTTGCTTTTTTGCTATGTACTGTTTGTAACAGCTTGACAAAGCTCCTGGAGAGCGAAACGTTGCCACAATAAAATGTCACATTAGTTG
This sequence comes from Cherax quadricarinatus, assembly GCF_038502225.1. Taxonomy (NCBI): domain Eukaryota; kingdom Metazoa; phylum Arthropoda; class Malacostraca; order Decapoda; family Parastacidae; genus Cherax; species Cherax quadricarinatus. The sequence continues at coordinate 29,644,493 of NC_091336.1, read as the reverse complement.
CACTTGTGACCTTTTACTTTACATAATATTACCTGACTTGTAAACGTTGGAATTCTGTGAGTAGTAATGGTTGCTCATATATCTGATCAGTTAATTCTATACAAAATCATTGTAAATTTTTCTTTGTATGTTATTTTACCTAAATACTTAGTGTAAAAAATTGCCGTACCTGAGTGTGAGTGTGAAGTATCAGGTCAAGAATATAGGTGAGTGTGCAGTGTCAGGTCAGGAAGCATGAGACAGTTGGTATAATGCAGAGCATCACAGTTCTGTTACCTGGAGTTTACCTGGAGAGAGTTCCGGGGGTCAACGCCCCCGTGGCCCGGTCTGTGACCAGGCCTCCTGGTGGAGGCCTGTGAAAGCAAAGTGTTGTGGTGAATGGAAATAAGCCACTCTGTCTGACTTTTTGGGTTATCCTAGGTTCTCTACACACATGCTGCTATATATGATAATCTATGTAACTGTATTTGTTTATACCTGAATAAACTTGCTCAGTTACACCAATTAGATGAAAAGTTACTAAATATCCTTAGTCCATCCTCAAACTTAAGTTTTCTATTTTCTTTTTGTCATAGAGAAAACGTACAGTTTAAAGAGTAACTCAAACAGATTTTGGCATAAGTTGATTGCCTAAATAAGCCTTAAAAGATTCGAAATACATACCCAGAATTGTGATTGACATTGGACCTTAGCAACAGTTCCTTCCTGCACACCACTCACAGTTTTAATGAAATTTTCCATCTCTTGGAATTTAACAAGAAAATATAAATCTCATATTGACCATCCGTTCAGTTAATAAAAAGAGAATTTCTCAATGTGTATAAGTTATAATACCTGTAAGGTGAAGGTCCCCTCAAATCTGCACACAGAAATCACTCCCTACGAAAGGAAAAAATTCAGCAGGCGTTGCAACATCCTGCCATAGGCGCCATGAGTACTCGCCCCTGACACAGTGTCATTGGGCCCCTGACACTTACTGTGTCAGGGGCCCAAGACTGTTCAATTGCATCCCAGCATGCATAAGGGGGATTACCAATAAACCCCTGGCTGTCTTCAAGAGGGATCTGAATAGGCACCTAAAGTCATTTCCCGACCAACCGGGTTGTGGTTCTTACGTCGGTCAGCGTGTGTCCCGCAGTAACAGCCTGGTTGATCAGGCTCTGATCCACTGCGAGGCCTGGTCATGGACCGGGCCGGTTAGGCGTTGACTCCCAAACCACTCTTCAGGTATACTCTCCCCCAGGATGCTACCCACACCAGGTACCTACTTATTGTTAGGTGAACAAGGGCAGCAAGTGTATGGAAACACGCCCATTTCTGCCGGGGAGTCGAACCCTGGTCCATCATTGTGTGAGCTGGGGACGCTACCAACTGAGCGGCGAGTACCTCAACACCATAAACAACAGTCTTTTAATACTAAGAATCCTATTTAAGGCATCTGAATCAAAGATCTTTCCAGAGATGAATAATATTCTTATTGAGCTATATACCATATATACCATATATACCATATATACCATTTAATGGCGGTGCCTTGATACCACAGAGTTCTGATCCAATAATTTTTTTTTATATTTTATTTAAAACACAATACATAGCTTAACATAAAACCCCTTAAAAAAGGGTTGATATACATTTAGTATAAATACATTATGAATCACAATCCCTCAGGACGTACAATAGCAAATAACAAACACAATATTAACAGACACAAAGAGGCTACACAAATACACTAGAAAATATCGCTTATGACAGAATATAAAATTATTTTTTTACTTTTTATAGTACAATATATTGCTCAACTTATTATATATAACAAATCAGATCTTACTCCCAAATCAATATTATATCATAGTGACTATCTGTCATTTTAACTTTGTTTACCATTACTTAATTTAGTCCCTTATATATTTTCTCCTTTATTTTAGCTTTATATAACAACCTTAGTTCATATATTCACAATTTTTTTTTATATTTTATTTATAACCAATACAGTATACATAAAAATAAAAATAAAAGGAAACAGTATGGATCTCAATCCTGAAGGTTCGGCCATTGACATAAACCCAACACAAAATAAACTAACACAAATGGATTGCACCTATATACTTGCAAGATATAGCTGTATAACATACAACAATAACTTACGGCAAGAACATAACTACAAATAAACACAGTAACAGGATCATGAACTAACATATATAAACATTCAATGACTCAAAACCTAACTTACATATAAATTTTACATAACATGACATATGACAAAGACTCATTACAATTGAAAATAATATATACAAGAAAATGTAACAATTACTTCCATCCTTCTCATTAATCAATAAACCAAAACCTAACATCATAATCCTACTAGAACATCTACATACTTATCCCTAACATTACAGCTTTACATATACCAAAATACAAATAAACATACAAAGAAAACAGCTTAGATCTCAAAACCGACTCATTACAGTTACAATAAACCCGTATACAAAAATCTCAGACACAAAAGGAATGCGTCTATAAACTGGCTAGATATATCTGTATACCATACAGCCAAAACTTACGTCAAGAACATAGCCATGAAAAACCAATATCAGGGTGCTGACAGTCTATAAGTACATCTTAACATACAAAAACCTAGAACATAACATAAACTAAAAAAAAAAAACCACTTCATATGGCAAAAAACAATACCATTGTATAATACTATACAAAGTACATTGAAATGACAATTAAAACAAAGTATCGAAAAGGGAACATACAACAAGCATGTTGAATACCAATAAACCTACACATCACATACACCACAGTATTATCTTTGTATAACACATTTGAGGACAAAAAGAAAAACCAAACATACTTAGATCATGCCTTGTGTCACCTCAAACCTTCAAACACAAATACTGTGAGATGTACGTGCAACTATGACCACCCTAGGAAATGCCATGCCCATATGACAACAGGAAAATGCAAACTCCCTTCCTGTAAGCTTTTTCACCCTGAACTGTGTACCTCTTCAGTACAGGAAAGACTGTGCTATAACTTAAATTGCCAGGCATTCCATCTAAAGGGGACAAAAAGATACAAAACATCCAGGCCATGGGAAAACCTGGGTAGCCACAGCCACTCAAGAGGGAGAGGTTTTTTAGTGCCAGGAAGGAAAAAAAACTGGCAGGAAATGGCAGAAATCGTACACCAAATCCAGTCATTCCTGGAGTGGAACCACAGTCGATGGCCTCCACTCCAAACCAACAGATACAGATACTAATGCCGGAAAAAAAATCCCCCCCCAGTACCAACAATACCACCAGTCCGATAACATTCTTCTTTGCAAATATACAGGGTCTAAAGCCAGCAACAAACAACAAAATACCTTTCATCCGTGGACTGCTTGCAGAGGCAAAGGCAATGTTCGCGGCTTTCACTGAGACCCACATAAAGGATCACTTGGACAACGAAATATGGATCCCAGGTTACAACCTATACAGATGTGACAGAGTGAACAGGCAAAAGGGGGGGGGTTGGCCTGTACATTGCAGAGTCACTTGTTTGCACAGAACTGCTAAATGCCTCAAATGATGTAGTGAAAGTTTTAGCAGTAAAGGTCGAGAACCAAAACCTAGTCATTGTGATAGTCTACAAGCCTCCGGATGCAACATCCCAGCAATTCCAGGAACAGCTGTTAAAAATTGACCACTGTCTGGAAAACCTTCCAGCTCCTGCACCCAACATCTTGCTCCTGGGGGATTTCAACTTAAGGCACCTAAAATGGAGGAATATAGCAAATAATATTGTTGCAGTAATAACACCAGGAGGCAGCTCTGATGAAAACTCACACTCACGCGAGCTTTTAAATCTCTGCACAAAATTCAATTTAAACCAGCAAATAATAGAGCCTACTAGACTGGAGAATACACTAGACCTCATCTTCACTAACAATGATGATCTGATAAGAAATATCACCATATCAAAAACAATATACTCAGATCACAACATAATTGAGGTTCAGTCATGTATGCGCGGAGCCCCAGACCGACATAATGAGATTAGTCACGAGGGAGCATTCACCAAATTCAACTTCAATAACAAAAACATAAAGTGGGACCAAGTAAACCAAGTCCTAACCGATATAAGCTGGGAAGATATACTAAGCAACACAGACCCCAACTTATGCCTAGAACAGATTAACTCGGTGGCACTCGATGTATGCACAAGGCTTATTCCTCTAAGAAAAAGGAGGAGTAGATGTAAAACAGAAAGAGACAGGCGCTCCCTTTACAGGCGACGGAAAAGAATAACAGAGCGGCTAAAAGAGGTCAATATATCTGAAATGCGTAGGGAGACACTGGTCAGAGAAATAGCAAGCATCGAACTTAAGCTAAAAGAATCCTTTAGGAGTCAGGAATCGCGAGAAGAACTAAAAGCCATAAATGAAATCGAAAGAAACCCAAAGTATTTCTTCTCCTATGCCAAATCAAAATCGAGAACAACGTCCAGTATTGGGCCCCTACTTAAACAAGATGGGTCCTACACAGATGACAGCAAGGAAATGAGTGAGCTACTCAAGTCCCAATATGACTCAGTTTTTAGCAAGCCGCTAACCAGACTGAGAGTCGAAGATCAAAATGAATTTTTTATGAGAGAGCCACAAAATTTGATTAACACAAGCCTATCCGATGTTATCCTGACGCCAAATGACTTCGAACATTCGATAAATGACATGCCCATGCACTCTGCCCCAGGGCCAGACTCATGGAACTCTGTGTTCATCAAGAACTGCAAGAAGCCCCTATCACGAGCCTTTTCCATCCTATGGAGAGGGAGCATGGACACGGGGGTCGTCCCACAGTTACTAAAAACAACAGACATAGCCCCACTCCACAAAGGGGGCAGTAAAGCAACAGCAAAGAACTACAGACCAATAGCACTAACATCCCATATCATAAAAATCTTTGAAAGGGTCCTAAGAAGCAAGATCACCACGCATCTAGAAACCCATCAGTTACACAACCCAGGGCAACATGGGTTTAGAACAGGTCGCTCCTGTCTGTCTCAACTATTGGACCACTACGACAAGGTCCTAAATGCACTAGAAGACAAAAAGAATGCAGATGTAATATATACAGACTTTGCAAAAGCCTTCGACAAGTGTGACCATGGCGTAATAGCGCACAAAATGCGTGCTAAAGGAATAACAGGAAAAGTCGGTCGTTGGATCTATAATTTCCTCACTAACAGAACACAGAGAGTAGTCGTCAACAGAGTAAAGTCCGAGGCAGCTACGGTGAAAAGCTCTGTTCCACAAGGCACAGTACTCGCTCCCATCTTGTTCCTCATCCTTATATCCGACATAGACAAGGATGTCAGCCACAGCACCGTGTCTTCCTTTGCAGATGACACCCGAATCTGCATGACAGTGTCTTCCATTGCAGACACTGCTAAGCTCCAGGCAGACATCAACCAAATCTTTCAGTGGGCTGCAGAAAACAATATGAAGTTCAACGATGAGAAATTTCAATTACTCAGATATGGTAAACATGAGGAAATTAAATCTTCATCAGAGTACAAAACAAATTCTGGCCACAAAATAGAGCGAAACACCAACGTCAAAGACCTGGGAGTGATCATGTCGGAGGATCTCACCTTCAAGGACCATAACATTGTATCAATCGCATCTGCTAGAAAAATGACAGGATGGATAATGAGAACCTTCAAAACTAGGGAGGCCAAGCCCATGATGACACTCTTCAGGTCACTTGTTCTATCTAGGCTGGAATATTGCTGCACTCTAACAGCACCTTTCAAGGCAGGTGAAATTGCCGACCTAGAAAATGTACAGAGAACTTTCACGGCGCGAATAACGGAGATAAAACACCTCAATTATTGGGAGCGCTTGAGGTTCCTAAACCAGTATTCCCTGGAACGCAGGAGGGAGAGATACATGATTATATACACCTGGAAAATCCTAGAGGGACTAGTACCGAACTTGCACACGAAAATCACTCATTACGAAAGCAAAAGACTTGGCAGACGATGCACCATCCCCCCAATGAAAAGCAGGGGTGTCACTAGCACGTTAAGAGACCATACAATAAGTGTCAGGGGCCCGAGACTGTTCAACTGCCTCCCAGCACACATAAGGGGGATTACCAACAGACCCCTGGCAGTCTTCAAGCTGGCACTGGACAAGCACCTAAAGTCAGTTCCGGATCAGCCGGGCTGTGGCTCGTATGTTGGTTTGCGTGCAGCCAGCAGCAACAGCCTGGTTGATCAGGCTCTGATCCACCAGGAGGCCTGGTCTCAGACCGGGCCGCGGGGGCGTTGACCCCCGGAACTCTCTCCAGGTAAACTCCAGGTAAACACATACACACAATGTAGTGCAACAACACTACTTACATATTATATTCAATACCTTCTGAAAAACAATGTGAAAAACATATCTTACACAACTACCCAGACCAAACTCACATCACAAAAGAAGCTTATTTATTATATTACTAAACATACCACACACGCTAACATCTATACACATTTCCATACTCAAGAAAACTAGCCCGCCGCAACCCCTTACTTGACACTTAAATCTCTTAAATCCTTCAACCTGAATCTACGATAACCTTCAGTAAATGCTGTCTCCCATCTTCCCCCATAAAGATCCCTATTGCGGCACTTTGTTCTATACACCGTGGCCCCTAACACTCTTATCCTTTCCTCGACTCCCACTTCCCTCATTGCCCAACATATATAAATAAAATCAGTGACCACATACGCAACCGCATTCACCACCTGCTGACTCCCCCCACCTATATCTAAACTTAACACCCGCAACACCTGTAACCCTTCCCCACCCACTAACCTAACTACCCTACATAGCCAGACCCTCACATCTTCTAAACAAGTACAAAAGTACACAGCGTGAAATATGGTTTCCGGACATCCACACGCTTTGCACTCCCCACCCTCCCTTAATCTCCTATTAAATAACACAACCCCAGACGGCAAGATCCCATGTAAAAACCTAAACATAACCTCCCTGACACTTGGTTTTACACGTAGTTCTTGAAGACATTTCCATACAGAACCCCATGCATACATAGGGTATGCCCCCTCAACTGCCGCCACCACAGACCCACCCCCCACCCTCTCAAGAACCTTCAATTTAAGCTGTTTCGGATCCCTTACCATCAGTAAAACTCGCAACATAGCCTCCCCAAACATTAAATCCCTACCCGTCCACCACCGTTGCATATCCATGCGCAGTCTTTCAAGGCCCCCCCCGCTCACCCCCTCCCTCACAAACCCCCTTTTCAGAAACACACTCAACATACGCTTCTCAAGAGGTATAAGCCCCAGCCCTCCCTGGCTAACGGGAAGCGACACCACCCCTCTACTTAGCCAGTCACAACCCGATCCCCATATAAATCTGAATACCCGCAGTTGCAACCGTTGCACCTCACACCGTCATAACGGATATATTGCCACCACGTGCCATAACTTGCTATACAACAGGACATTCGTGACTATAACCCTTTGATGCAACGTTAGTTGCTCTGCCCTCAAACCTCCCAATCTTTTCAAAACTCCATCCACGGTGCGCCTCGAATTTGCCTCTTGTGCATCCCTATCATTCCGCATGTACACTATTCCACATATCAACAACTGATCCACCACACGCCACCCACCCTCAACAGTCTCACCATTATGTACGCTATCCCCTAGATCCAAATACTTGGACTTTACTACATTAATTTTCATCCCCGTAGCCTCACCAAAAACGTCTATCACCCTTCCTACCTTATGTAAATCCCACACATCCCTCACCAAGACAGTCGTATCATCCACGTAACCCACTATACCCGCTTCCCCTTCTCGTGCAAAACCAACCCTTGCTCTCGCTATACTCCACCTAACTGCCCTATAAAAGGGTTCCTGAAGACATGCAAACAAAATTTGCGACAGAGGGCATCCCTGTCGCAAACCCCTTCCCATCTGTATGCTATCACCTAGTCGTCCATTAACCTGAATTCTCATAACTGAACCCAGATACAAAGGTTTTGCCCAAGAAACAATTTCCCTCCCGAAACCCAACCAACGCATAAAACTCCATAATGCATCCCTTTCTACGCTATCATAAGCAGCTCTCCAATCCAGAGCCAAAACACCCCTTCCCCCCTCCCCCTTATGCTCTATAAAACTCCTAATAACTCCATGCCCTTCATACATTGATCTACCCGGTATGCCATATTGTCCTCTATCAATTACTTTACCTAAAACCTGTTTGATTCTGTTCCCTAATACCCTTGCAAATAACTTATAATCACCGCACATAAGCGATATTGCACGGTAATCTTCTACCGTGGTCTGTCCACCCTTCGGCACTAATACAACAACAGCAGTCCTTTGCTGCTCACCCATTGCCCCATCTTCCTTCATTACATTGAACAATCTGACTAAAAATCTCCTCAATACTTCCCAATTCTTAACATAAAAATCATTAGGCAACCCGTCTACACCCGGTGCCTTACCTAAACTTGCCCCTGCTATAGCTTGCCAAATTTCCCCTTCCGTAATCTGTCCTTCCAAAGTCTCCCTATCTCTACCATCAAGCTCGCATTGCACATAACCACCCATTTCCCTTAAAGCATCATCTCGTATACCCACATGTCTTGCATATGACCTAAACCATACATCAAGATATCCACTCATACCTTCAGTCGACATCAATACCTGCCCTTCCCTATACCCTCCCATCCCCACATGAACAGTTAATCCCATCATCTCCGTCGCCGCTCTCCTCTTACGCTGTCCTCTCAATACACACGCCGATGGCCTATCACCCCATAACACCTCCTCCAACCCCGCTAAAACGCGTGCACCATCAAATCTTTCATTTTGCAAATCCCTAATGCTCTCTTTTAATCCCTCAATATCTCCCACCGGGTAACTAACCCTCCCACGTTCGTAGCAAGCCCTCAACTGCCCCTCAAGATAAGACTGAAACCCATACTTTAACCTATTATATTCCCTCCCATTACGTACATAAAAATCCTTAATACCTGATTTCGCCACCGAGTCCCACCATGTAACCAGATCACCATTCCCAGGCGCTTCTGCCTCCAACCCCTCCCAAAACTGTTTAAATGACTGTCTATATTCTTCTTCATGCAGCAACTTTACATTTAACTTCCAATACCCCCTACCCCTTCGTGGCAACCCCTCCCAACCCAAATCCACCATAACACCCCTATGATCAGAAAATACCACATCCAACACCCTCACCCTATGTATTACTACCCTTCTGGGGACGTACAAACGATCGAGCCTAGCAGCATACCCACGCCTAATAAATGTATGTTCTACCTCCCCCCCCCCCACAGATATCGATCAAACCCACCCCTGATAACAATTCTCCCAATATTCCCATACAATGCCCCGCCCCCCTCGGTTCCACATCCTTACGCCTTATCACGCAGTTCCAATCACCTCCTATCACGGCTACCCCTGGCAATCCACGCAAGTAATAAACCAACACGTCCCTCACAAATTTATTCTTAACGCGTACGTCTCCCTCTGCCGGTCCATACACACACACCAACGTCATCTGTACCTGACCCCATAATCCATCCACACGTATCACCCTCCCCTCCCCCCCTTCAAAATGCCTGACAACCAACGGGCTAGTTTCCTTTACCAATATAGCCACACCGCCTTTCAATCTGACCGCATGTTCAACATACACCTTATATCCCTCCACCTTCAACTCATAACCATGTCTATAATTATGCTCCTGCAAGAACACAACGTCAACACCATGACGCTCCAAAAACTCCCTAAACCACTCACACTTTCTCTGCGACCTCAAACCATTGATGTTCAATGTCAAGCACTTAAAACCGACAAAGGTGGTTTCCCTCTTGACACAACTTTTTTGTCACCTGATCGCCTCATTGCACTCTTATCCCTCCCCCCCCCTTTTTGTGCACTCTTACTCGATCCCTGTCCCTGAGGGTCTTTTGAACCCCTCTGCGTGACATCCGCCCATGTTTTCTTCCCTGAACGTTGTGCGGGCGTAAGCACTTCATCTGAATCATAAAGCACTGCTGCGCGCTTTCGCATCGTACCGTCGACCTGCATCTCGTCATCAAGCTCATCACCACGATGAACCTCAACCTCCACCGTATTCACCGACAAGACAGCCTCGTCACACACCTTAGGACGAACTACCTTCGCCCCTCCGTCCTCCATAATAGTCCCAAGATCCAGGATCGTGCCTTCTTCCTGACACGGCCCCGTGCCCAAAATATCCACAAGCGTCGTCGATATTTCCTCCTTGCTTTCATTCACTTCCGCGATGATCTCCTCCAATGCCTGAACCACGTCCAAGGAAGGGGAGTCCCCCCCACTCGTAGCACCTGCCATCTTCTCTGCCTTCTCAACCTCCTCACTCCATGACGCACTCTGCGGAGTCGGTGTCGAAAAAGGCTGCTCTTGTTCCACTCTCCTCACCTCTACGTTTCTTCGTTGTTGCAGGTCGTTGTCTCCACGTCCTCTACCACATTGCGCTGCCAGATGTTCATATGACCCACACAAACGACAAGTGCGTCGTTGCCCTGCATATGTCAAATACCTGAGTTCTGAATTCTTCCATCACCACATACGACGGTATAGGATGTCGTATCGTCATCTTTGCAGAGTACGTACCCTCAGGTATCCCCATATACGTACCATCTGACCATCTTCCTGCAGCGACCGTGTGTACCGTCCTATATTTACTCATGGCAAACCTTATGTCAGATGCATCCGCCTCAAATGGCACATTCCTGATCTTCACCCAAGTGAAGTAACTTGATACATCATGCATCCTCACCATGACAGCATGATTCACAGGTATGGCCACTTCCTGAAACTTGTTAACCACTGTCTCATACATACTCGTCGAATTGAATTTAAGAAATATCCTCTTCGTGCCATTCAAGGCAAGTCCACAAATCTCTTCAGTAGCTACGCCGTAGGTGTCTCTAATTATTGCTGGTAGAAGTAGCTCCATAGACGGCCCCGTGATAGCTCCACTGGTTAATTCAATACAGACTGTATTAACCCTCCGGCGACAAGCCCTGCGCCATGTTGTGAAAATATTACTGCACCCAGTCAACACCAGGGGGTAGCAGCAGCACACGTCTTCTCTACTCAAGGGCTGAGAGACGAATGACAATTGTTAAAATAATCAAGGTGCTATTCTCAGGTGCTAAAGTGTAATAAGTTCATTATTTTGCCATTATATTCATTTATTTGATTACCACTTTTTTGTTCACCGCAAATTATTTTAGTCCCTTTTATATTGCCTCATTTATTTTAGCTTTAAAGAACTACCTTAGTTCATATTTTTTACATTTGTTAAAATAACTCAGGTGCTATTTTATAGCTTTAGAATATTTACTTTGTCTTATACTTAATTCTAACTTTAGATCCACTATAAATCTTATGATAACAAGCATTGATCCTGATACCAACCTCTTATTTAATGACTTAAATGAATCAAACAGTTACTGTAATTACTACACAGCAGAACAATCAAAGGCACTCCTCAGAGCCAACAACAACATAACTGTCTTTAACTACAATATCAGATCTTTAAGCAAGCATTACGATGACCTCCTAGCATTACTGAATTCCTTGCATGCCAATATGTCCATTATTACACTAACTGAAATCTGGCTAAAGTCTGATACTACAGATGTCTATGCCATTCCTGGTTACACAGCCATACACAACTGTAGGCCAGACCAACAAGGGGGTGGCACAACTATATACTATTCAGACCAACTAGAATGTTTCACTAATACTTGCACAAGGGATGAACATGGGGAATATATAATAGCTAAATTCAAATCCAAATACCTACAAAAACCTCTCACAGTGATAAGCATCTACAGAGTTCCACAATCAAACATTAGCCGTCTTAGTGACAACCTAGGAAGTATGATAACTGATGCACGCATGAACAAAGATCACTTACTACTCTCAGGTGATTTCAATATAAATCTCCTGCAAGACCAGGACCCACACGTTACTGAATTCACAAACACTATGAGTAACTGCATGTTGCTACCAACAGTAACAAAACCTACGAGAGTTACAGAGACTAGTGTTTCCCTACTAGACCACATCTGGACCAACGCCATATCCCCCTTAAGATCAGGCATAATCACAGATAATACCACAGACCATTACCCTACCTTCCTCATAACAAACCTTAGCAAATTACCCCAAGACACTACTAAAGCCCTCTTCTCTTTCTCGTATACATAAATGACTTACCAAATGCATCGCAACTACTCAAACCCACACTATTTGCAGATGACACCACATACGTCTTCTCCCACCCGAGCCCAGTCATGCTAGCCAATACTGTAAATACCGAATTACAGAAAATATCTACCTGGATGAGGACCAACAAACTTACTCTAAATATTGACAAAACCTACTACATTCAGTTTGGTAACAGAGCTGCAGATGTCTCTCTTAACATAATGATAAATGGATCACCTATCACAAAACTCACAGAGGGAAAATTCCTAGGAATCCACCTTGATAATAGACTCAAATTTCAAACACATATACAACAAATTTCCAAAAAAATTTCCAAGACCGTAGGCATACTATCGAAGATACGGTACTATGTTCCACAGTCAGCCCTCCTGGCCCTATATCACTCACTTATTTACCCCTATCTCACCTATGGAATTTGTGCATGGGGCTCAACAACAATAAACCATCTCAGACCACTAATCACCCAACAAAAGGCTGCAGTCAGAATGATAACAAATTCCCACTACAGGCAGCACACTCCACCAATACTCAAAACTCTAAACCTACTCACCATACAAAACATCCATACTTATTACTGCACCTACTACATACATAGAACACTTAACTCTGACATAAACCCTCCCCTCAAACGTCTCCTTACCAACCTCAACAGAACACATGACCATAACACAAGGCACAGATCACTCTTTGATGTTCCTTGTGTCCACCTCACGCTATGCATAACCTCAATGCACATAAAAGGCCCTAAAATCTGGAATTCTTTACCTGTGAATATAAAAGAAACACTGTCTGTTTATAAATTCAAGTCTCTTCTCAAAAATCACTTACTCACCCACAACTAAATAAATACTGAATAATTGTATCTCATAAATTGTATCTCATAAATGTTTCTCATTATTGTATCTCATAAATGTCTAACCTGTGACCCAATCAAACTTTGTTATTTTTTAATTACATTACCTAACAGAATACTCCATACTATTGAATGCTCAGCAACACAGTAAATGGCCATATGACCTGTCTTTGTAATCATTCGCTGCCTGACCTCGGTGGAGTGCGGTTGTGCACGGCACCCCTCTGCTGTTTTCAGGCGAGCTACCTCAGTTCGTCACAACCATTGAGAAGTGAGGACGTGCGCTGCTCATTTACCAACATGGCGCTGCAGAGCTACAGGCGCATCAACACTGTTTGCGTTGAGTTGACCCGTGGGGCTGTCACTGGAGCCACGATGGACTTGTTACTACCGGCGATTATCCGTGATACCTACGGTATCGCAAATGAAGAGATATGTGGTGTAGCACTTAATGGGACGACACGGATCTTCGTTAAAATGACGTCAGCAAATGTTTATGAAGCGGTGGTGGATAAGTATCAAGAGACCATTATAGCCGTCAATTCAGCTGTATCAGTACGTCTACATGATGTATCACGACACTACACATGGGTTAAAATAAGGAATGTGCCTTTTGAGGCGAATGAATTTGTTATAAAAGATGAACTACGTAATTATGGTACGGTTCATATGGCCTCTGCAGGTCGGTGGGCCGCTGGACCTTATGCTGGAAGTTTGGAGGGAACATATTCAGTCAAAATGACCTTACGCCATCCCATACCGTCCTATATTATGTTGCAAGCATTTCGAACTCAAGTATATGTAACATATGCGGGGCAACGTCGTACGTGTCGGCTGTGTGGATCGTATGACCACATAGCGGCACAGTGTGGTAAGCGTCGTGGGAATCTCCAAATATCGCAACAGCAACAACCGGAAGAGGTCGAGGAAGTTGAGGGACGAGAACAGTCTTATGCTCACCCGTCTCGACAACGGACATCTTGGAGTGAAGAGGTAGAAAAAGCGCAGGAGAATGCTTTGGAGGATGCAAAACAGCGAGAAGAATCACCATCACTGGACATAAATAAAGTATTTGAAGAGACTCTGCCCACTATGGGGGACGAGGATGTAGCGGCGTCTTTAGTGAAGGCACTGGATGTATTGTTAGACGAGTCGATCGTCAACCGTGTGGAGGATCCAGGTGCAAATTTGGGATCGGTTGAGCATCATGGTGAGGCGACGGATGAAAGCATTGAGTCTGGGGTGTCGCATGGTATGATGGTAAATATAGCAGAAGTGGAGGTGCATCATGATAGTACTAAAGAAATCCCAATGCAGGTGGAGGGTAGGACGCGAAAGCGAACTGCGACCCCACCAGACTCAGACGACGTGCTTACTCCTGCCCAAAGGCCAGGGAAAAAGTCTTGGGCGGATGTACAGAGGAAAGGGAACAGTGAATCCACGAAACAAGAGTTTATCAAGGTGATTCCCAAAAAAGGGGAGAGGGATAGAGGTGTAAAATGTATAAGTGAAAAGTCTATACCTAGAACCAAAGGAAAATCCCATTAATTGACTTTAAGGTTTTGACAATAAATATTAACGGTTTGAGATCTGAGCGGAAGCGAAAGTGGTTTAATGAATTTTTGGTGCGTCTAGATGTGGATGTGGTATTTATCCAAGAACACAATTACAGAATTGGATATGAGTTAGAAATAGATGGTTACGATGTGTATATGGAATATGCGACGAGGTTAAAAGGAGGCGTCGCCATTCTGGTAAAGGAAAATAGCCCGTTTGTAGTACGCCATAGTGAAAGGGGGGAGGGGAGAGTGATTAGGGTGGATGGTTTATGGGGTAGAGTACATATAAGTTTTGTAGGTGTATATGGGCCGGCCGAGGGAGATGTACGACTTAAAACTCATTTTGTACAAGATGTATTAGTATATCATCTACGTAGTTTACCAAATGTAGCGATAATAGGGGGAGACTGGAATTGTGTAATACGACGAAAAGATGTGGAGCCTCGAGGAGCGGGTTGTTGCTTGGGGTTCCTGGGAGATTTATTGACGAGTGTGGGTTTAATGGATGTGTGTGGGGGGGGTGGCAATGTGGAGCATACTTTCATTAGACGAGATTATGCGGCGAGATTGGATAGAATGTACGTGTCTAGTGCGGTTACAGTGCGGAGAGTGAGTGTGATAAATGTGGTTTTTTCGGATCATAGAGGAGTTGTAATGGATGTAGATATTGAGGGTGTGCCTAGAAGGGGTCCGTCATTTTGGAAATTAAATGTAAAGTTATTGAAGAGAGAGGAAAGTCGTTTGTCTTTTGGGCATATGTGGGAACGCCTTGTGGTTGAAGCACCTGGAGATGTGGCTTTGGTTAATTGGTGGGAAATGATAGCCAAAAAGCGAATTAAGGAATTTTATATTAGTCAGGGAGTGAGATATAATCAGTTACAGTATGGTTTCCAACGATATTTAGAGGGGCAGTTGCGCGACTGCTATGTACAAGCGAATGCTAATTATCCTGTTACAGAAATTGAACGAATTAAGGAGCAACTACGAAATTTACAAAACGAAAGGTTTGATGGGGAAAGGCTTAAGGGTGGAATCGAAGAGGTTTTGTGGGGAGATCGGCCGTCGGCGTGTGTGTTGAGGAATCAACACAGACGTCGCAAAGCAATGGAGTTAATGGGGTTGAATGTCCAGGTAGGTATGCAGGGGTATAGAGTGAATCAGGTGTTGACGACGACGGAGGGTATGAGTGGGTATATTGATGCTTGGGTTAAATTGAAAACGCAAAGTGTTGGAATAAGTGAAATTGCATTGCAGTCAATCGGTAGGTTTGTGCGTTGTGAGCTGGAGGAGCATGATCGTTTGATGTTGGGAGGGCCGATAACGGAGTGTGAGACTTGGGAGGCTTTATCTGGGGCGCAATTGGGTAAGGCGCCAGGAATAGATGGGTTGCCCAGCGACTTTTATCTTCAAAATTGGAACGTTTTAAAGGGGTTTTTGGTACGTTTATTCAATATCATGAAGCGGGATGGGGTTTTAGGGGAACAACAAAGGTTGGCTGTGGTCGTCCTAGTTCCTAAAGGCGAGCCATTAACGGTTAAAGATTATCGTGCAATCTCGTTATTATGTGGGGACTATAAAATTTTTGGAAGGATCTTGGCCAACAGAATAAAAAAAGTCCTGGGCAAAGTGATTGACAAGGGACAATATGGGGTGCCGGGCAGGTCTATGTATGAAGGTCACGGTATGATTAGAAGTTTTATTGAAGAAAGAGTAAGATTGGGAGGGGGGGGGGTATTGGCTATAGATTGGGAGGCGGCATATGATAGTGTGGAACGGGAGACGTTATGGAAGATAATGAGATGGCAGGGGTTTGGGGCGGAAATTATATCATGGGCCAAATTAATGTATCAAGAGGCATCTTTGCGTGTGCAGGTGAATGGGAGGTTGGGAGATCGGATTCAGATGGGAAGGGGTTTGCGTCAAGGTTGTCCCCTTTCACAAATTTTTTTTGCTTGTTTTCAAGATCCCTTTTATAGAGGGATAAGGGTTTTATTGGAAGCAAATGGGATGGGTAATGTAAGGGGTGGGGGAGCGGGCATTGTTGGATATGTCGACGACACGACGATTTTGGTGAGAGAAAACATGGATTTGATTCGGGTAGAAAAGTTAGTGAAAGTTTTTGAAAAGGCTACTGGCATGACGATCAACATGGGGAAAACAAAGTATATGAATCTTGGAAAAGGGTCGCGTGAGGAAGGAATGGTAGCTGAAAGGTGGGAAAGGGTGGACCAAATAAAGATATGTGGGATCGTTTATGTAAATGATATCAAGTCAGCACAACAAATAAATTCCGTGCGTATCGTTGATAGTGTTCTGAAGCGTCTTAGTGGGTTAAGAGCTGCTAATTTAAGTTTGCAACAAAGGGTGATAACAACGAATGTGCTATTATATAGTAAACTATGGCATGTTACGGTAATATTTCCGATACTTCGTTGTGAATTAAAAAGGTTACAAAAAAGTGTTTTTAGATTCATTTGGGGAACAGGGAGCGAATGGTTAAGTAGAGCGGTTGTCACACTCCCGGTTGGCCGTGGAGGGCTGGGTCTTATAGATGTCGAAAAGAGGATAATAAGTATGTATTTAAAACATAGTTATAAGCGGGAGGGGGGGGGCGAAAGAAGACGGTCTTCATAGGATACATCAGGATATGCGACGGTGGTGGGGGGGTCGGGAGTTCATGATAGGTGAGGCAATGTTACGGGTCTTCATAAACGTGAGGGATCACTCACAAATTAAATTGAGAAATCTTGATAGGGCAGATGGTAAGGCTCTGGTAGCGGCGGTAGAAGGAGTTTATCCGATGTATGATTGGCATAATATTTGGGGGCGTTTAAATAAATTGCGTTTAAAACCTAAAGTCAGAGAAGTTATGTATAGATTTTTACATGGAATCTTGCCGTCAGGAATGGTTTTATTCTATAAGAGAATACGAGAGGATGGGGAATGCAAGGATTGTGGAGGATTGGCGACTATTTATCATACGGTATATTTTTGCGATTGTATTGAACTTATAAGGGTTTGGATGGGTAAGGTTTTAAGGTTAGTGGGGGGAGGGGGTTTGCAGGTTTTGAGGGTTTTAAGTTTAGATATAACTGGGGTGAATAAAAGGGTTGAGAATGCGATTGGGTATATGATTACGGATTATATATACATGATGTGGGCTATGAGGGAGGCGGACGTGCGTGCAAGAATTAATGCATTGGCAGCAACTTTTTATAGGACACAGTGTAGAAATAAAGGGGTGTATGGAGGGAGATGGGAGAGAGATTTTAGTGAGGGTTATCGAAATTTCACATTAAGGGATTTATGGGATTTGCAAAATGGGTAAGGGGATACGACGGGCTATTTTCCTAGACTTGGGTGTGAGCATGGAGAGCTGTTTATATGGATGTATAATTGAGTTTTGATATCTAGAGGCAATAGGGTTATTACCCCGAGGGTTTCAGCAACTACACAGTTATCATTTAGAAAGGTGTAGCACTACGATTGCATATTTTATCATGTATAAATCATTTCAAGGACTTTATGATGAAAATTTTCAATGAGACTCAAATATGTTATAGGTGTCTTTACTGTTTTTGATTCAATTGTAAGTGGTAAAAAGTGTTTCCTAGCATATAGCAATTGGTTTTTATTTTATGTTATATTTTATGCTGTGTTACAGTGTGCTTTTCAGTAATATTATATTACATGTAACTACTTGCATTATTTTTCTTTGTTTTGCTGAGATGTAAAATATCACATCGTAGTTTTGTTTTGTTATATTGGATGTTTTTATAGTGACTTTTAGTATTATCCCGTTTCCTTCTTTGAATACTAAATACCTATGTATGTTAAGATCTCGTGATAATCGCCAATATTAATGTTTTGAGTATCGTGGTGCTCTGTTAAGCACCTGAGATCTTGCATACGTGTGTTGACAGGCAGTCACCTAGTATGTGCCTGATAGTCTCATGTAGTGTAACGTGTGTGTTGACAGGCAGAAACCTCACCTAGTTATGTAGTCTCATGTAGTGTGTAGTATGTGCCTGATGTAGTCTCATGTAGTGTAAAGTGTGTGTTGACAGGCAGAAACCTCACCTAGTATGTGCCTGATGTAGTCTCATGTATAACGTGTGTTGACAGGCAGAAAGGCAGAAACCTCACCTAGTATGTGCCTGATGTAGTCTCATGTAGTGTAATGTGTGTGTTGACAGGCAGAAACCTCACCTAGTATGTGCCTGATGTAGTCTCATGTAGTGTAACGTGTGTGTTGACAGGCAGAAACCTCACCTAGTATGTGCCTGATGTAGTCTCATGTAGTGTAACGTGTGTGTTGACAGGCAGAAACCTCACCTAGTATGTGCCTGATGTAGTCTCATGTAGTGTAACGTGTGTGTTGACAGGCAGAAACCTCACCTAGTATGTGCCTGATGTAGTCTCATGTAGTGTAATGTGTGTGCTTGTGTGTCATTGTGCGTGTTTGTTTGTTTTGTTTATCTCTGTTTTATTGTACAATCTTCATAATTTCCAGTGTTTGATGTTTGGTAATATGTAACCTTGTTAGAGATGTTCTTTAACAAATAAAACAATATTACTGTAATGTATAGTGTTGTGTGTGAGTGTATTACCACTGTAATATACGGTGTTTGTGTGTGAGTGTGTATTACCACTGTAATATACGGTGTTTGTGTGTGAGTGTGTATTACCACTGTAATATACGGTGTGTTGTGTGTGAGTGTATATTCACTGTAATATACGGTATGTTGTGTGTGAGTGTATATTCACTGTAATATACGGTGTTGTGTGTGAGAGTGTATTATCACTGTAATATACGGTGTGTTGTGTGTGAGTGTATATTCACTGTAATATACGGTATGTTGTGTGTGAGTGTATATTCACTGTAATATACGGTGTTGTGTGTGAGTGTATATTCACTGTAATATACGGTGTTGTGTGTGAGTGTATATTCACTGTAATATACGGTGTTGTGTGTGAGTGTATATTCACTGTAATATACGGTATGTTGTGTGTGAGTATATTCACTGTAATATACGGTGTGTTGTGTGAGAGTGTATTACCACTGTAATATACGGTGTGGTGTGTGAGAGTGTGTATTACCACTGTAATATACGGTGTGGTGTGTGTGAGAGTGTATTACCACTGTAATATACGGTGTGTTGTGTGAGAGTGTGTATTATCACTGTAATATACGGTGTGTTGTGTGTGAGAGTGTATTACCACTGTAATATACGGTGTGGTGTGTGAGAGTGTGTATTACCACTGTAATATACGGTGTGTTGTGTGAGAGTGTATTACCACTGTAATATACGGTGTGTTGTGTGAGAGTGTATTACCACTGTAATATACGGTGTGTTGTGTGAGAGTGTGTATTATCACTGTAATATACGGTGTGGTGTGTGTGAGAGTGTATTACCACTGTAATATACGGTGTGTTGTGTGAGAGTGTGTATTATCACTGTAATATACGGTGTGTTGTGTGTGAGAGTGTATTACCACTGTAATATACTGTGTGTTGTGTGAGAGTGTATTACCACTGTAATATACTGTGTGTTGTGTGAGAGTGTATTACCAATGTAACATACGGTGTGGTGTGTTGTGAGTGTGTATTACCACTGTAATATACTGTGTGTTGTGAGTGTGTATTACCACTGTACTGTATGGTGACGTTATTAGGTCTCGGGTTAAGTGCGATTCTAGTGCAGTAATCTTTTGTCGTGTATCTTTTTAATATATTTCTGTCATTTGTATCGCACTGTTTTAAATAAAATATAAAAAAAAAAAATTATTAAACCAATTAAACCAATGGAAATAAGTCACTCTGTCTGACTTTTTTGGGTTATCCTAGGTTCTCTACACATATGCTGCTATATATGATAATTCTATGTAACTGTATTTGTGTATACCTGAATAAACTTACTTACTTACTTACTTACTTACTCTGTACGATAACTACATAAAAACGTTATTGTAATTGTTACAATCAGTGTAACTATGTCATCAGCGTGACTCATATCAAAACAGTAGCACATGTATCATCATAACAGTAGCACATGTATCATCATAACAGTAGCACCTGTATCATCATAACAGTAGCACATCTGTCATTTTTGTTGTATTTATGTGGCAGATCTTGTAAATAGTAACTGTCAACCACCAAGTTAGTTGTGTGGAGTTGATGCTCGCAGTAACAGCCAGTCAGTACCAACTAGACATCAAAGGAGTGAGGGTGTGCGCTGCTTCGTGCGACAGCTGTCTACCCTTGGGACGTCACTTTTCGCCTTCTGTTGTGTACATTATTTTTTGTACACGATGCCTACGAAACCGAAACCGTATGCCAAGAACATTAGCAGGAAGCGGAGGAAACACTTAGAGAAGATGCATAAGGCTAAAGAAGCAAAGCGAGCGGCAGTGGTTTTTGACACAACACTGGTACCACAACTAACTAACTTCCCTCAATACCAATCATGGTTCATTGGTGCTCAACTATTGGATATTTCAACTTTAAAACAAGGGAAGGAAAAATATATGAGCACCGCATATGTGGCCAGCACCTCCAGTGATACTTCCATGGCCACCTCCACGGCTACTACCTCTACGATAACTACTTCCACGGCCAGCTCCGCGACCATCTGCACGACTACTACCTCAACGACCACTACCTCCACGGCCACTCCAGTTGTGGCCACCCCACGTTCACGTGGCCGACCCATAGGATCGGGAAAGCGTAAACGAGACGACGTACCTGTTGCCACACGACGTCCAGTTGGCCGACCCAAAGGATTGAAGAACAAAAGAGGTGCTCCATATGTGATCACATCACCTGTGGCCAGCACCTACACCGCCACCCCAGATGTGGCCAGCACCTACACCGCCACCCCAGATGTGGCCAGCACCTACGCCGCCACCCGAGATGTCGCCACCAGCACCTCCATGGCCACTTCATCTCGCATGACCTCCATTGCCACCCTAGATGTGGCCACCAGCTCCATGGCCACCACTGATATTGATACTAATGTTGCCAGTGATATTTCAGTGTCAACACCTCCACCTGCAGGGGTGTCAACGCCTGCACCTGCAGGGGTGTCAACGCCTGCACCTGCAGGGGTGTCAACACCTGCACCTGCTGGGGTGTCAACACCTGCACCCGCTGGGAAGTCAATACCTGCACCTGCTTGGGTGTCAACACCTGCACCTGCTTGGGTGTCAACACCTGCACCTGCTTGGGTGTCAACACCTGCACCTGCTTGGGTGTCAACACCTGCACCTGCTTGGGTGTCAACACCTGCACCTGCTGGGGTGTCAACACCTGCACCTGCTGGGGTGTCAACACCTGCACCTGCTGGGGTGTCAACACCTGCACCTGCTGGGGTGTCAACACCTGCACCTGCTGGGGTGTCAACACCTGCACCTGCTGGGGTGTCAAGACCTGCACCTGCTGGGGTGTCAAGACCTGCACCTGCTGGGGTGTCAAGACCTGCACCTGCTGGGGTATCACCACCTGCAACTACTGTTAGGTCAATACCTGCGCCTGCTTGGGTGTCAACACCTGCACCTGCTTGGGTGTCAACACCTGCACCTGCTGGGGTGTCAACACATGCACCTGCTGGGGTGTCAAGTGCCATAAAGAGAGTGTCATTATTTAGTAAGATGAATCCTGTAGTTAGTGAAAAGAAATTGATGATAATGGAATATAGTAAAATTCATGATATCTTATCGCAAATAATTTGTATGCAGTGTTTTTCTGGAAAAATGGAGGTTACATATTATGAAAACCATCTAGAGACAGTTCCTTGTGTAATGTGTCTTAAGTGTGGATATCGGTTGGGGAAAAATATCAGGTTCGTAAAAATACTGAATGAATAAACTGGCAGGATGGTGTTTGAGAAATTCTAGCAGGTCGTGGGTACCGTTCACTTATTCGTAGAAATGCAATGTGCAGTTTCCCAAATATCAGTCTGGATACTTACAATAAGTATAATCATTTCGCTGCCTGACCACGGTAGTGTGCGGTAGTGCTCTGCACCCCTCTGCTGTGTGTAGGCGAGCGCCCTTGTCAGTTACCTGGCTGCAGTGGTGTGAAGTGGTGCTGTCACACCTCGGCTAACAACTTAGGTGCACTGTGATCGTCAGGATGGCGGTTAGTCTGAGACGAAGGATAAATACTGTAGGCATCGAGCTACTTAAAGGAACGATAACGACCAGTTCTGCGCAAGTCTTATTGCCAAAGATCATACGGGAGACTTATGGAGTACAAGATAGTGACTTGTATGGTGTAGCATTGAACGGAGGACAACGAATTTTCGTCAAACTGCTATCAGCAACGGTTTATGAATCGTTAATCACCAGGTTTCAGGACGTGAGTCTTAACGTCACACCAGCTGTCACTGTAAGAATGATAGATGTTTCACGGTATTATACGTGGATCAAGTTACGCAACGTTCCCTTTGAGGCGGACGAGGCAGATATAAGGAAAGTTTTTGAGAAGTATGGGACGGTGCATTATGCTCAAAATGGTACGTGGGCGGCAGGAGCCTATGCTGGTTTTCCAGAGGGTTCTTTCAACCTCAAAATGACTTTGAGGCACCAAATACCATCCTATGTGTACCTACAAGATTTCAGGACGCAGGTAATGGTAATGTACCCAGGACAACGACGTACATGCCGCCTATGTGGTGAGTATGATCACATAGCGGCGACCTGTGACAAGCGAAGACATGTGCCTGGACCTGTGGTGGACGTCGCAGCCCCTGCTTCAAAGGTGGCAGGTGAGGAACAAACATCGGATGGAGGGCGTGGTGTTTTGTGGAGCGAGATAGTGGATCGGGCACACAGGACTGGTGGTGAGTTGGAGTCCCGCCACCAACAGCCTCATCAGGTGTCGTCTCCTGTGGATAAGGAGGAGCAGCAAGTACAAGAGAAGATTCTTGAGATTGAGGAGGAATTGGTGGAGGTGTTGAAGACGTTGTCACCACCAGAGAGGGACGTTACATCTGAGCGTGGTGTCATTGGAGAATCGTCGCTTCCAGAAAGTCTGAGACATGATAATTTGGGACGTGATGGTGGTTTGGAGTCGTCCATTGACTCATTAAACCATTCTCAGGTGGAGGTGGAGGTTCATCGAGAGGTAACATCTGACCAAGATATGTGTAACATGACTGTCACGAGAAAGAGGGCGGCTACATCAGATTCTGATGACGTCCTTACGCCTGCACAAAGGCCTGGGAAACAGACTGAGGTGAAGTGTGCAGGTAGTGGTGTAGGTGGTGGTAGCCATGATAGGAGGCACCGGAAGAAGGGGGGAGGGAAAGAGAGCACTCTGAAGGTGTCAAACGTAAATTCAAGCTCTGGAGTTGTAAAGAGTGATGAGAGGAAGCAGGGGTGGAAACTTTAATAGGCCTTAGGTGTATGTCTGTAAATGTTAATGGGTTATGTAGCGGTATGAAGAGAGATTGGTTTCGTAAGTTTCTGAATAAATCTAGAGTGGATGTTGTGTTCCTGCAGGAGCACAATTTCAAAGAGGGTAGGGTGTTGGAGGTGGCAGGATTTCGAGTAGTTACTCTGCCATCTCCCCGTCTAAAAGGTGGTGTGGGAATTTTAATAAGGGAGACGAGCCCGTTTGTTTTGCAGAGAAGTGAGGGAGGAGGGGGAGGGAGGGTGTTGCATGTGGATGGGTGGTGGATGGGTAAGCGTGTGTCTTTTGTGAGTGTGTATGCGCCGGCAGAAAATAACATAAAGGTAAAGAATGATTTTGTGTGTGAGGATCTTGTGTTTTTCTTAAGTGCACTGCCAGAGGTGGCGATAGTTGGTGGGGACTGGAATAGTGTAATCAGGGTGGCTGATGTGGACCCAAGAGGGGCTGGATATATGTCTGTGGCTCTTAGGGATTTATTAAGGGATGTTAGGTTACGTGATGCCTTTGGGGGAGCGGTGTGGGAGACTGAATATACGTTTGTTAGGAGTGGTTATGCTGCGAGACTAGATAGTGTACCTTTCTCAGGGTGTGGACGTGAAATCTTTCAGTACTGTTGAGGCTACAATGTCAGATCATAGGGCAGTGGTGGTGGAGGTTGGGTGGGGGACGCTCGCGGAAATATATAGAAGTTATTGGAAATTAAATATAAGTGTGTTAGGTGATGAGGAGGGGTTGGAGGGGTTTTCAGTCCTATGGAGGGAGCTTAGTGTGGAAGAACAGGGAGTGGATGACATTGTGACATGGTGGGATAGTGTTGCAAAGGAAAGGATTAGAAAGTTTTATGTGAGAGAAGGAAAACGTATTAATAATTTAAAATATGGACTGGCTAACTATTTAGAGGATAGGTTAAGAGGTTGCTATGGGCAGGGGGTGGGTGGGAATAATTTTCCTATGGATGAAATAGCTGAAATAAAGGGGAGGTTGAGGGTGTTGCAAAATGAAAGGTTTCAAGCTGTAAGGATGCAGGCAGGGGTGGAGGAAGTGCTTTGGGGCGACAAGCCGTCAGCGTGTGTTTTGCGGCAACAAAAGCAAAGGCAGGCACTGACAGCTATACCATGTTTAGAGGTAACGGAGATGGTTGGGAATTATAGAGTAGGGCAGGAGATACGAACCACGAAGGGGATGTGTGCGTATGCAGAGGCTTGGTACGAGAAGTACTGGAACAGTGGGGGGGTGGGTGACGGGGCATTGGACAAGGTGTGTACGTATGTGACGTGTAATTTAGGAAATAGTGATCGAAAGGGGGTTTTAACATGCTCAGCGCGAACGAAAAATTTTTTCCGAAAAAAATTCACGAACTGAGTTAATCTTATAGAAAAATAGCTTAACTCTCTGGCAACACAATGGTACCAGAATCATTGTTCTACGACATTCCTACAAGGAATTATGGTCATTTAAATACACCTAGGGTGACGTCACCACCCGCGGCAGGTGTGCTCACCTGTCGTCAATTTATTTTTTTTTTCCGTTTTTTTTTCGTGTATTTACTGTATTATTCTTTCTAAGATAATAATTGACGATTTGGCATCATAATACAGTGGGTGGGACTTATACGTAGAGTTCCAACCAACCAGGAACCTCCCGACACCATTTTGCTGACGTCATGGAAAATTCCAGTCTCGGGGTGGCCGGGGAATATGGCTCAATATAACGCTATTATAGCTTCTACGGCTTATTTATCTATCACAATTGATCTAATATGACATAATAAACAATATAAATAACAAAGAAGTATGGTAAATACTCCAGAATGAATAATATATGGCATATTCCCAGAGCGCTCCATCGGGAATAATAGATTCCCATTCTCAGAGAGGGGCTTCCATTCTCTTTCTCTCACCTCCAGGGTCCTTATATTAGAGAAAACGAACATGGTTAACTATGATATACACTCGTAATGCAGTATAAGACTGAGAAAAATGTTATTTTCTCGAAAAAAAAAAAAAAAAAAGGTGGTCCGGCTGTTTCGCGGATTATCTCGGAAGTAAGTTATTCACATATATGAGCAAGTAACTTCGTTAATAATAGCAGGAATGTAATGAAATTCACAGAGAACATAAAGGAAAGATTGTTTTACAAGCCAATGGATCGCTTTTTGAGATATCATAATTTGTTTTTGATTTATGTGAGGGCAAAAGTCAGATATTTGGCTGAAAGTCAAAAAACATACAAAATTTATTTTTTTTAAGAATGAAGAAAGGATAAATTACAGAACGGCTATCCATTAGAAATACAGTTTAGCATTGTTTTATGCGTAGATAATGCCAAAACAACTTCTCCAAGTCCCACTTCGACGGTACCTTGCAATATGTATGATTATTAGTAAATATTTTTTTTCTCAGTTGTTTTTTGAGCTATCTTATTGAAACTTGGTCACATTACTATTGAAAGGTGCTTCTTTACGTACAAAACAAAATGAAAGAAATCGAACGAAAATTAAAAAAAAAAAAAAATACCCTTCAATTCCCCCTAAATTTAGGTGGGACGATTACGGCAGAGGAAATAGAGAATGCGTTAAGGGGAATGAGGAAGGGGAAAGCTCCCGGTATTGATGGTCTCCCGGTAGAATTTTATTTACAACATTGGGCGTTGATAAAGGAATTTATAGTTAGGTTATTTAATAGTATGAAGGAGAAGGGTAAGTTGGGGGAGAAGCAGGAAACTGCAGTTGTAGTGTTGGTCCCGAAGGTCAAGGGGCAGCCCACCCTTCGGGAGTACCAAGCCATATCACTGATGTGTGCAGACTATAAGGTGTTTGCAAAAATTTTAGGTAATAGGTTCAAATGTGTAGTGGAGAGGGTGGTGTCAAAATCTCAGTTCGGGTTGCCGGGAAGGTCGATGATTGAAGGACATGGGATACTGAGAAGTTTTGTGGAAGCTAAGGGTGGGGGTGGAGGGGCGGCTTTGTTGGCTCTAGACTGGCAGGGAGCATATGATAGAGTGGAAAGGGGAGCTTTGCAGGTTATACTTAGGAGACAGGGTTTTGGGGAGGAAATAGTCGAGTGGGTAAATACGTTGTACAAGGGGGCGAAAATGAGGATACAGATTAATGGGTGTATGGGGAGGGAAATTGCAATGGGAAGAGGCCTTAGACAGGGATGCCCCATCCCAAATATTGTTTGCGTGTTTCCAGGACCCCTTTTATAGAATGGTTGACCGTAGCTTATGTACGCCATGTGAGGGAAGTGTGGGGGGTGGGAGGGCCTGGCCGGGTTTAATTGGATATGTTGACGACACCACTGTTCTCATTCGTGCAGGGATGTCAATGGGAGTGTTGGACGAGGTTGTGCAATTATTTGGAAGTGCCACGGGTATGCAGGTAAATAGTGCGAAGTCAAGGTGCATGGGGTTGGGTTCTTGGGTGGGGGGTGTGGGGGGAGATGTAATGTTGTTAAAGAATGGGCGGTGTCTTTAAAGATTTGTGGTATTATTTATAGGGATGACATGGTTGCGGCGCGGGAGGAAAATTCAGATAGGTTATTGGAAAGGATCGTGGGGCGTCTAGGTGTTCTGAGACCCCAGCACCTAACTCTGATACAGCGAGTGACAGTCGTGAACATTCTATTGTATAGTAAGGTTTGGTATGTTGCAGCTGTGTTCCCAATTACAGGGACAGCGATTGCGGGGATACTAAGACGGGTGTACAAATTTTTATGGGGTTCACGTTGTGATTGGTTAAGGAGGGAGGTTGTAATGTTACCTGTAAGTCAGGGTGGGTTGGGGTTGTTGGATTTGAGACGGAGGGCTAAATGTGTGTTTATTAAATGGGAAGTGTTGCGTGAGGGTGTGAACGCGGGGCGTTTGGGAAGGATACACGACAGGCTGGGTATGTGGTATCGAGGAATGGAGTTGAGGGAATGTAAAATAGTTTTGAGGGCTGTGATGTTGGTAAGGGAACTGAGAAAGGTTCGTATAAGGGTTTTGTGTAGGTTACTTGTAGGTAGGTGCGTTGTCCCAGTTGAGGGTTTGTTCCCCATGTATGCGTGGAAGAGTATTTGGTTTAGATTTAGTAAATTGAAGTTACAACCTCGGGCGCGTGAGGTGATGTTTCGTTTTCTGCATGGGATCCTTCCGTCTGGTGAGATATTACGAAACAGACAGGTTGTAGAGGGTGGGGGGTGTGGTATCTGTGGAGGGGACGAGACTGCGTTCCATGTAGTTTACTTTTGTGAAGGGCTAGAGGAGGTCAGGTGCTGGTTAAGTAGGTTGGTACAGAGGGTGGGGGGCCGTGGGGTGTCGGTTTTGCGTGCTCTAAGTCTAGATATGGGTGGGTTAGATGAGGGTGTCATAAGAGCTTTAGATTATATCATGGTAGATTATATATATATGTCGTGGGTGATGAGGGGGGCAGGGGATAGTGAGGAGAGAAGAAAGGTTCTTGAGGTAACGTTCTACCGTACGAGGTGTCGTAACAGAGATTTGTATGGGAGGAGGTGGGATCAGGCTTTCTCAGAGGGGTATAGAATGCTAACGTTAGGGATTCTCATAAATCTGTGATTGGAAATGAGTGAGTGAAGGGGTTTTCATAGGTTGGAGGGAGTCAGGGGGTCACAACGGGCTCGCCTCCCTGGGGGGGAGGGGGTCGTGAGAGTGTTGTGAATGTGGGTTTGGAATGGTTTCCTGGTTTTCATTGGGACTTTATGGCATCCAAGTGTGGATGTAGAGATCAAGGTCTCGTTATGGTAGATATAACACTTTTCAGAATGTAGGTATAATATAGTAGATTTTTTATGTATAATTATGATGTGTATCTGTCTTGTAATAACATGATTCTTGAGAAATAAGTTCTTTGCGACATGAAGTGTGTTTTAGTTTGTATTTATGTTACGTGCTGGGTTTTTGCACGATGAGATATACTTAAATACTGTTTGGCATTGTGCATACAGTGCATCTGATTAATGTGATTTTGTTGCAAATTTTTGTGTGTATGTGTGGGTGTGTGTGTGGATGTGGGTGTGGGTGTGTATGTGTATATATATAAATATCCCTTTCTATTGTATTGAGCCTTTGTCATGGGTCAGACGTTATGTAATAATTTATATATGCATGATTGTTTCTTTTTAAAGTTTATAATTATGGTCTGTACCCTGATACCGGTTTGGTGTTCATGCAAGTTCTTGATGTTAAGTTTTAGTCTGTATGGTATACAGACATATCTAGACAGTTTAGTGACGTAGTCCATTTGTCTGAAATTTGTATATGGGTGTATTGTAACAGTATAGAGCTTGTTATTGTGTTCTAAGCTGTATTCTTTTTCTGTTTATTTGTATGTTGGGATATGTTCAGCTGTATTGTTAGGGATAAGTATGTAGATTTTCTAGTTAGATTAGGATGTTAGGTTTTGGTTTTTAGATTAATGTGAAGGATGGGAAAAAAAAAAAAAAAAAATAAGTATACTACAATGATAACAAAAATTTATTGAGTTATGTAAGGAAATACTTGCTGAATCTAAGGACATTATTGTTCAGGAATATGCCAAACTGAACATTGTACCAGATGACAATGGAATTCTTGACATTGATGTGACTTATGATGGAACATGGCACACAAGGGGACATCACTCAAACATAGGCATTGGTGTTATTATTGATGCCTTAACAAAATTAGTGATTGATTATCAGGTTTTGTGCAAGTTTTGTAATATATGTTCCTATCGCAAAAGTTGTTGGAACAAAAAGATAATATCTGATGCAAAATGTGAAGAATTGGTAGAAGGACATAAACCTCAGTGCCACAAAAACTGTTCAGGAACATCTGCAAAGATGGAAAGTGAAGCAGCAGTAATGATGTGGCAGCGATCCCTTGAAAATAAATTGAGATACAAAACTATAGTGAGTGATGGTGATAGTAACACTGT
Organism: Cherax quadricarinatus; assembly: GCF_038502225.1. Taxonomy (NCBI): domain Eukaryota; kingdom Metazoa; phylum Arthropoda; class Malacostraca; order Decapoda; family Parastacidae; genus Cherax; species Cherax quadricarinatus. The sequence continues at coordinate 29,614,419 of NC_091336.1, read as the reverse complement.
TACGCAGAGATGCAGTTATGATATATGTCTTTCATATTTGTTCATCTTTCTAATATTATATTGCGATTACCATCGTTAAATGCTAAAACGAGAGTAATCAGCTTTATAATATTAAATATTCATTTTCACCTTTCCCATTTTTCATTATGTATATATATATATTTTGTTGTTGTTGTTGTTGTGTGGTTTACATGTTTTTTTTTTTATATTTTATTTAAAACTAATACAGTTTAACATAAAAATAAAGAAACAGTATGGATCTCAATCAAATTAACTGACAAACAGATTGCACCTATATGCTGGCAAGATATTGCTGCCAAACATACAACAAGAACTTACGGCAAGAACATAACCAAACAAAATACTGTCACAGGGTCATCCCCTCAAGGAAGGTTCCTTGATGTTGGTGAGGGGCTCTTGATTTAGGGAATTGGATCTGTGCTCCAGTTCCCCGAATTAAGCCTGAATGCCTTCCACATTCCCCCCCCCAGGCGCTGTATAATCCTCCGGGTTTAGCGCTTCCCCCTTGATTATAATAATAATAATGTCACAGGGTCATGAACTGACATATATACACATTCATTAATGCAAATCCTTACATATATATAACTTGTACATATAACATGACATCTGACAAAGGCTCAATACACTTGAACATAAAATATACAAAAGTTATGTCAGTTAAATCCCATCCTTCGCATTAATAAAAAAACCAAAACCTAACATCATAATCTTACTAGAACATCTACATACGCATCCCTAACAATACAGCTTTACATATACCAACATACGAGAAAAAAAAAACATAAACCGTCTAGATATGTCTGTATACCATACAGACTAAAACTTAACATCAAGAACTTAGCAATGACACCAAACCGGTATCAGGGTACAGACCATAATTATAAACTTTAAAAAGAATCGAGTCATACATATATAAAGTATTACATAACGTCTGACCCATGACAAAGGCTCAATACAATAGAAAGGGATATATATATATATATACACACACCCACACACAGACACACACACACCCACACCCCCACACACACCCACACACACACACCCACACACACACACACACACACACACACACCCACACACACACACACCCACACACACACACACCTACACACATACACACCTACACACACCCACACACACACACACACACACACACACACACACACACACACACACACACACACCCACACACACACACACACCCACACACACACCCACACACACACACCCACACACACACACACACACACACACACCCACACACACACACACACCCACACACACACACACACCTACAGACATACACACACCCACACACACACACGTACACACAAAAAGTTTCACAAAATCACATTAATCAAAATCAGTGTATGCACAAAGCAAAACAGTATATAAGTATATCCCATCGTGCAAAAACTCAGCACGTAACATACATACAAACTAAAACACACTTCATGTCGCAAATAACTTACTACTCAAGAATCGTGTCATACAAGACTGATACACATCAAATTATACATAAAAAAATCTACTATATTATACCTACATTCTGAAAAGTGTGTATCTAACATAATGAGACCTTGAGCTCTACATCCACACTTGGCTGCCATAAAGTCTCAATGAAAACCAGGAAACCATTCCAAACCCACATTCACAACACTCTCACGACCCCCCCCCCAAAGGAGGCGAGCCCGTTGTGACCCCCTGACTCCCTCCAACCTATGAAAACCCCTTCACTCACTCATTATCAATCACAGATTTACGAGAATCCCTAACGTTAGCATTCTATACCCCTCTGAGAAAGCCTGATCCCACCTCCTCCCATACAACTCTCTGTTACGACACATCGTACGATAGAACGTTACCGCAAGAACCTTTCTTCTCTCCTCACTATCCCCTCTCCCCCTCATCACCCACGACATATATATATAATCTACCATGATATAATCTAAAGCTCTTATGACACCCTCGTCTAACCCACCCGTATCTAGACTTAAAGCACGCAGAACCGACACGCCACGGCCCCCCACCCTCTGTACCAACCTACTTAACCAGCACCTAACCTCCTCTAGCCCTTCACAAAAGTAAACTACATGGAACGCACTCTCATCCCCTCCACAGATACCACACCCCCCACCCTCTACAACCTGTCTTTCGTAGTATCTCACCAGACAGAAGGATCCCATGCAGGAAACGAAACATCACCTCACGCGCCCGAGGGTTTAACTTCATTTTACTAAATCTAAACCAAATACTCTTCCATGCATACATGGGGAACAAACCCTCAACTGGGATAACGCACCTACCTACAAGTAACCTACACAAAACCCTTATATGAACCTTTCTCAGTTCCTTAACCAACATCACAGCCCTCAAAACGATTTCGCATTCCCTCAACTCCATTCCTCGATACCACACACCCAGCCTGTCGTGTATCATTCCCAAGTGCCCCGCGTTCACACCCTCACGCAACACTTCCCATTTAATAAACACACACCTCTTCAAGGGGGGCTCCTTGGCGTGGTGAAGAGGCTCTTGGTCTGAGGAATTAGACCTATCGGTCTTCTTCCTCAGACCGAACCTAATTACCCCCCAATCTCCCCTCCCCTATCCCATCCTCCCCATCCTCCCCTTTTTCCTTTCCTCCTCCTCCTCCCCACTCCTCCCTTTTGCCCTTCCTCTTTTTGTCCTTTGGGATTTCTCCCACAGGCGCGCTAGTTCCTAGGTAGGAGAAAGGACACCGGGGTCCATCCCATTCCGTTGAGGTTTCTTGGCGGTGGCGTAGTTTGCCGTGGAATCTGGATTGCCTAGGGATGTCCCGATCCCTCTCCGGTATCCCGGAGTAGCTTTGGGTGTCTTTTGGGCGACGGGTGTAGCTCTGGAAGCCACCTTTCGGATTCCGGGGGTGGTGGCTGAAGGAGGTATGCTTTGTGGCGGATATCCGGCCGCCCTCTCTTTTGTCCACCGAGGTAGCTCGGCAGATGTGAGGTTGCTATCCCAGATTGCTGGTTTACTGGCATGAAGGGTAGGGTATGGCACGGGTTCCATGCTGCATCTGCGCTACTAGCGGTGTCGAGTCCTCTTGGGCGCGGAGGGAGATTTCTGGCCCTTTCATCCCTCCTAGGAACTATCCCTCCCCGGTCCCCCCTTTTTTTTTCTTTTTTTTATTTTTATTTTCTTTTCTTCTTTCTTTTTTTTTCTTAAAAACAAAAAGAAAGAAGTAACCTAACCATGGCAGCCCTAGTCCATGAACCTGGTACCCCCGGGCCCCTTCTTGATACCGCACCCCGTTCTGACCCCGCCTCGTCTTTGGACCACTCTTCAGACATTCCTCATGCCTCTGTACCTATTGCCGGTGCTGTTTCCTCACCCGCTTCAGGTACTGAGGCCTCGACTGACTCCTTCGATTTATCAGACCTTCGCTCTCCTCTGACTATGCTTCCGGCCTCTCCCTCTACGGTGCGGCAATTTTCAAATCGCCGACCCGTTCCACGTCGGACCAACTCTGGTCCCACGCCTAAACGTCAACGACAATTACCTGCTGATGATACTTCTCCACCTTCACCTTCTCGTTCTTCTCAGAAACGATCGACACGTCCTTCACTACCTTTCCACGCTCAGTTTCAGACTGAACAGTGGACTAAATTCTTCACTTTACGACCAACTTCCTCTACTGCCTATCTTTCTGACCATAGTATTGGCAAGGCACTCCTACGCCATGTTGGTAAAGATATTTCTTTTCATGCTCTTAAGAGCGGTACGCGCATCATTACCGTACAGAATGCTACCCAGGCTCGTGAGCTCTCTCGTCTTACCCATATAGATACTGTTCCTGTCACCCTTGAAAAACATCATTCCCTCAATTCTTGTAGTGGTACCGTTATTCTGCCCCATACCATAGTTCAACAAAATTTCCAGACATGTGGCACCGACATTCTAGAACAGCTGGAACTCCAAGATCTCCCAATCCTCAAGGTAGACACTTACGTTCTTCCTGCCCGTGGGCGGAGACGATACCCTAGCAATGTGGCTCGTTTAACTTTTGACAGCCGAGAACTCCCATCCTCCGTTTATATAGCAGGACATCGGTTACAAGTTCGAAAGGTGATCCCTACACCACAACAGTGTAGAAATTGCTGGCGATTTGGCCATCCAGCGAAATATTGCAGATCTATCGCCGAATGCCCAGTCTGTGGTGCCGATGACCATTCTAATACGTCTTGCAATCGATCTCCCTCTTGCCTTAACTGTCATGAGGCTCACCCTTCGTACTCTCGCCGTTGTCAGGTCTATTTAAACGAGCGGGAAATCCGTTACCTCAAAGAGACAGAAGGTCTCCCTTATGCCATGGCAGTTTCTCATCTCCGCCTCCAAGGGAGACTCCCACGTGTTTCTTATTCCCGTGTTTCAAAACGTCCCCCCACTTCTGGTATCCCATCTTCTACACCCACCTCTGTGGTTACCTCTCCCATAATCACTCCTGTATCTAATCCTTTTGCTGTCCTCGGCTCAGACGTCCCTACTTCAACGCCTCAGTCTAATCTCGCTTCTTCGAGTTCTCTCTTACAAGCCTCAGTATCGACGAGACCTCGTACGACACCTCTTCCCAATCGTCCCTCTACTTCTCAAAAGTCAAAAAAAGGTCCGGTAACACCTCCTACCCATCTTCCACCTCCTCATTTTACCCTCCCTGTCTCTGTCCCTAGTTCTTCCCCTCTCACTGGCTCAGTTACAAGTGCAGAGGTTCACCCTCCTCCTCGTAATGTACCTTCCTCCCCTGTTCCCTCCCAAGTTTCTACCTCTTCTGCCACCTCCCAGGTTCCTGTCTCTTCTGTCCCCTGCCACGCTTCTCCAGTTCCCTCCACCCTTTCGCCCCCCCCTACCTTGGTACAGTCCAATACAGTTCCAATCTTTACTCATCCTCCCCCTACCATTCCCAATATTGTCTCCCATACGACATCTCTGAATTCCGAAACACTTGAAGCAATCTCTGAATATATTGCAGAGACCAAACCATCAATGGACACTGATCCACCTTCCGCTCTTCCTCTCTCCTCTGCTCCATCTGCGCAACTCCTTTCTTCACAGCGCACCGTTCCTTCGCTGCTTGAACATTTTCCACTGCCTCCGCATGTGGACTTTTCTAACCCTTCTAGTCCGTAGGAACCCTTACCTGCGGATTTCAAGTATCTTTATCATTGCCAATCATGGCCTTTGTACAGTGGAATATACGCGGCCTCAGGGGTAATCGGGGTGAGCTTCAGATGTTACTCTCCCAGTTTGCCCCTGTTGGTGTTTGCTTACAGGAACCAAAATTACACTCTGCTGTTATTTCTCACATCTCAGGCTATAATTTATTGTATTCTTCAGATCCTTTTCCTGATGGGACCTTTAATGAAAGTGCCCTTCTTCTCCGCACTGATATTCCGTACCATCAGCTATTTGTTCATACTTCGCTGCATTACACAGCAGCCCGTATCCACTTACATAGGTGGTATACGCTCTGTTCTTTATATCTCTCTCCTTCTCGGGCATTATCTATTCCGGATTTTGCCTTCCTTGTTTCGTCATTACCGCCACCGATTCTGTTACTTGGTGATTTTAATGCCCACCATTTCCTCTGGGGAGGGTCTCACTGTGATTCCCGTGGAATTCAGTTAGAGGCTTTTCTTGCCACCCACCCCCTCCATGTTTTAAATACAGGTACTCACACCCATTTTGATCCTCGGACTCATACTCTCTCTTGCATCGATCTCTCAGTTTGCTCTTCCTCCGCCGCATTAGACTTTACTTGGTCTGTTCTCCCGGACTTACATGACAGTGATCATTTCCCAATCATTCTTACTTCCCCTTCATATTCGCCACCTCTTCGCACCCCACGCTTTCAATTTAATCGGGCAAATTGGAACCTTTACTCACACCTGACTGTTTTTAAAGAGGTTCCTTCTTCGTCCTCCATCGATGAGCTTTTACACCTCTTCTCGTCCTCCGTTTTCACCGCAGCTTCTCATTCTATACCCCAAACTTCGGGCAGGCATTCTCAGAAATGCGTGCCTTGGTGGTCTCCTGCTTGTGCTCGTGCAGTACGTTTGAAACGCGCTGCATGGGGCAGGTACCGGTACAATAGAACCACAGAGCGACTCCTTGATTTTAAACAGAAGCGTGCGATCGCTCGCCGTGTCATCCGTGACGCTAAACGCACTTGCTGGCGAGATTATGTCTCCACCATCACCTCTGCTTCCTCTATGAGTGCAGTCTGGAAAAAAGTACGAAAACTGAGTGGTAAATATTCTCCTGACCCGGCTCCTGTTCTGCGGGTTGCCGGTGTTGATATAGCAAACCCACTAGATGTTGCCAATGAAATTGGCAATCATCTGGTCCGTATTTCTCAGGGACTCCATCTATGCCCCTCATTTCTTTCCTCAAAGTCTGCCAGAGAGTTAGCACCCTTGGACTTTTCTTCTCTCAGAGAAGAACAGTATAATGTGCCTTTTACACTTCAAGAACTGGAGGCAACACTCTCAGCTTGTCGATCATCGGCAGCTGGGCCCGACGACATTCATATTCGTATGCTACAACATTTACATCAGTCAGCCCTTGCAGTCCTATTACACCTTTACAATCTTATTTGGTCACAAGGAGTTCTTCCACAGCTGTGGAAATCCGCCATTGTTCTCCCTTTCCGCAAACCAGGCACTACGGGACATGAAACCTCCCACTATCGTCCCATTGCTCTTACCAGTGCAGTTTGCAAAGTAATGGAACGTCTAGTAAATAGACGTTTAGTGTGGTATTTAGAGACACACAACAGTCTCTCCACTCGTCAATATGGCTTTCGTAAGGGACGTTCTACCATAGACCCCTTACTGCGCTTGGATACGTATGTTCGTAATGCCTTTGCGAATAACCACTCAGTTATTGCCATATTTTTTGACCTTGAGAAGGCATATGACACAACTTGGAGGTATAATATTTTAGCCCAAGCCCACTCCTTAGGCCTTCGAGGCAATCTACCATCCTTCCTTAAGAACTTTTTAACTGACAGGCATTTCCGTGTTCGGGTTAATAATGTGCTCTCCCCGGACTTTGTCCAAGCTGAAGGTGTCCCCCAGGGATGTGTTCTGAGCACAACACTTTTTCTCCTTGCTATTAATGATTTGGCCTCTAGTCTTCCATCAAATATTTGGTCATCACTCTATGTTGATGACTTTGCTATTGCCTGTGCAGGCGCTGACTGTCACCTCCTTACAGTTTCTCTCCAGCATGCAGTCGACCGTGTTTCCAATTGGGCCACCACACATGGGTTTAAATTTTCCAGCACTAAAACCCACCAAATCACTTTCACTAGACGCTCTGTCATCTCTGATCATCCTTTGTACCTCTATGGCTCACGTATCCCTGAACGTGATACAGTCAAGTTTCTGGACCTCCTCTTTGATCGTAGGTTATCCTGGAAACCTCACATTACCTCTCTGAAGGCAACTTGTCACAGCCGGCTGAACCTTCTTAAAACCCTTGCTCATCTTTCGTGGGGAGCTGATCGTCGAACCCTCCTTCACCTACATTCCACCCTTATTTTATCGAAACTTGATTATGGTGACCAGATCTATTCAGCGGCATCTCCTGCTACTCTCTCTAGCCTTAACCCCATTCATCACCAAGGATTACGTTTATGCCTTGGCGCTTTTCGCTCTTCCCCTGTCGAAAGCCTCTATGCAGAAGCGAACGTTCCATCCTTATCCGATCGCCGTGATGCCCATTGCCTGCGCTACTATGTACGCTCTCATGATCTCCGCAATCCTTCCATTTATAGAATGGTCACTGATATTAGTAGACATTCTTTATTTGTTCGCCGCCCCTGCTTACTCCGTCCCTTCTCTCTTCGCCTTCATTCGCTCTTGTCTTCTCTTCAACTACCACCTTTCTATGTACATGTAGCATCTCACTTTTCCCTACCCCCCTGGGAGGTCCCAGCTGTTCGAGTCTGTTCTTTCTCCCTCCCTTGCTCGAAAGCCCAACTGTCTACGGTCGCTTCCCGCTCTCTTTTTCTTGACCACTTTCACTCTCATTCTCATGCCATTGCTGTGTACACAGATGGCTCTAAGTCTTCTGACGGCGTAGGATTCGCAGCAGTGTTTCCGGACAGCGTCGTACAAGGGCATTTACTATCTTCAGCTAGTATTTTTACTGCTGAATTATATGCCATCCTTACAGCACTTATCCGTATTGCATCTATGCCTGTGTCATCATTTGTGGTTGTCTCAGACTCCCTTAGTGCTTTACAGGCTATACAAAAATTTGATACACCTCACCCCTTAGTCCTCCGTATCCAACTTTGGCTACGCCGCATCTTTACTAAGCATAAAGATATTGTTTTTTGTTGGGTCCCTGGTCATGTTGACGTACATGGCAATGAACAGGCAGACACTGCTGCGCGGTCAGCAGTACATGACCTACCAGTTTCTTACAGAGGTATTCCATGTACGGACTATTTTGCTGTAATATCTTCCCACCTTCACACCCGTTGGCAACAACGTTGGTCTACTATGCTCGACAACAAACTTCAGTCTATTAAACCGAGTATAGGTTACTGGCCGTCTTCTTATCACCAGTGTCGAGGTTGGGAGACTACTCTCTCCCGTCTTCGCATTGGCCATACTCGTCTTACTCATGGATATCTCATGGAGAGGCGTCTTGCTCCTCTCTGTGAGAATTGCCAAGCTCCATTATCAGTCAGCCACATTCTGTTGGACTGCCCACTTTATCAACGAGCACGCAGAATTTACCTCTGTCGTCGTCTTCGCCCCGCTGCTCTCTCTTTACCTTCCCTTCTCGCTGATGGACCCACCTTTCATCCGGACTCTCTTATTGACTTTTTGACAACGACTGACTTACTTCACAAATTCTGATACTTTCAGCCCTTTCTACTTGTATCTCTTGCTACCCTCTACCCCCGTACTATCCCCTGCCCCGCTGTTTTCTGTAACCTGCTGATCATCCCCCCTCCCTCCTGCCATCCAATTCCCTTGCTTCCTTCCCTACCCTGCAGCGCTGTATAGCCCTTGTGGCTTAGCGCTTCTTTTTGATTATAATAATAATAATAAACACACATTTAGCCCTCCGTCTCAAATCCATCAACCCCAACCCACCCTGACTTACAGGTAACATTACAACTTCCCTCTGTAACCAATCACAACGTGAACCCCACAAAAATTTGTACACCCGTCTTAGAATTCCTGCAATCGCTGTCCCTGTAATTGGGAACACAGCTGCAACATGCCAAATCTTACTATACAATAAAATGTTTACGACTATCACTCGCTGCATAAGAGTTAGGTGCTGGGGTCTCAGAACACCTAGACGCCCCACGATCCTTTCCAATAACCTATCCGAGTTTTCCTCCCGCGCCGCAACCATGTCATCCTTATAAATAATACCACAAATCTTCAAAGACATCGCCCATTCTTTAACAACATTACATCTCCCCCCCACCCAAGAACCCAACCCCATGCACCTTGACTTCGCACTATTTACCTGCATACCTGTGGCACTTCCAAATAATTGCACAACCTCGTCCAACACTCCCATTGGCATCCCTTCACGAATGAGCACAGTGGTGTCGTCAACATATCCAATTAAACCCGGCCAGGACCTCCCACCCCCCACACTTCCCTCACAAGGTGTACATAAGCTGCGGTCAACCATTCTATAAAAGGGGTCCTGGAAACACGCAAACAATATTTGGGACATGGGGCATCCCTGTCTAAGGCCTCTACCCATTGCAATATCCATCCCCATACACCCATTAATCTGTATCTTCATTTTCGCCCCCTTGTATAGCGTATTTACCCACTCGACTATTTCCTCCCCAAAACCCTGTCTCGTAAGTATAACCTGCAAAGCTCCCCCTTCCACTCTATCATATGCTCCCTGCCAATCTAGAGCCAACAAAGCTGCCCCTTCACCCCCACCCTTAGCTTCCACAAAACTTCTCAGTATCCCATGTCCTTCAATCATCGACCTTCCCAGCAACCCAAACTGAGATTTTGACACGACCCTTCCCACAACACATTTGAACCTATTACCTAAAATTTTTGCGAACACCTTATAGTCTGCACACAGCAGTGATATGGCTCGGTACTCCCGAAGGGTGGGCTGCCCCTTGACCTTCGGGACCAACACTACAACTGCTGTTACCTGCTTCTCCCCCAACGTACCCTTCTCCTTCATACGATTAAATAACCTAACTATAAATCCCCTTATTAACGTCAAATGTTGTAAATAAAATTCTACTGGGAGACCGTCAATACCCTGCGCTTTCCCCTTCCTCATTCCCCTTAACGCATTCTCTATTTCCTCTGCCGTAATAGTCCCACCTAAAGCCTTTCTATCACTATATCCTAAATTACACGTCACATACGTACACACCTTGTTCAACGCCATGTCACCCCCCCTCCCCACTGTTCCAGTACTTCTCGTACCAAGCCTCCGCATACGCACACATCCCCTTCGTGGTTCGTATCTCCTGCCCTGCTCTATAATTCCCAACCATCTCCGTTACCTCTAAACATGGGATAGCTGTCACCGCCTGCCTTTGCTTTTGATGCCGCAAAACACACGCTGACGGCTTGTCGCCCCAAAGCACTTCCTCCACTCCTGCCTGCACCCTTACAGCTTGAAACCTTTCATTTTGCAACACCCTCAACCTCCCCTTTATTTCTGCTATTTCATCCATAGGAAAATTATTCCCACCTACCCCCCGCCCATAGCAACCTCTTAACCTATCCTCTAAATAGTTAGCCAGTCCATATTTTAAATTATTAATACGTTTTCCTTCTCTCACATAAAACTTTCTAATCCTTTCCTTTGCAACACTATCCCACCATGTCACAATGTCATCCACTCCCTGTTCTTCCACACTAAGCTCCCTCCATAGGACTGAAAACCCCTCCAACCCCTCCTCATCACCTAATACACTTATATTTAATTTCCAATAACTTTTATATATGTCCGCGAGCATCCCCCACCCAACCTCCACCACCACTGCCCAATGATCTGACATTGTAGCCTCCACAGTACTGAAAGATCTCACATCCACTCCCTGAGAAAGGTACACTCTATCTAGTCTCGCAGCATATCCACTCCTAACAAACGTATATTCAGTCTCCCACACCGCCCCCCCGAAGGCATCACGTAACCTAACATTCCTTAATAAATCCCTAAGAGCCACAGACATATATCCAGCCCCTTTTGGGTCCACATCAGCCACCTTGATTACACTATTCCAATCCCCACCAACAATTGCTACCTCTGGCAGTGCACTTAAGAAAAACACAAGATCCTCACACACAAAATCATTCTTTACCTTGATGTTATTTTCTGCCGGCGCATACACACTCATAAAAGACACACGCTTACCCACCCACCACCCATCTACATGCAACACCCTCCCTCCCCCTCCTCCCTCGCTTCTCTGCAAAACAAACGGGCTTGTCTCCCTTATTAAAATTCCCACACCACCTTTTAGACGAGGAGATGGCAGGGTAACTACTCGAAATCCTGCCACCTCCAACACCCTACCCTCTTTAAAATTGTGCTCCTGCAGGAACACAACATCCACTCTAGATTTGTTCAGGAACTTAGGAAACCAATCTCTCTTCATACCGCTACATAACCCATTAACATTTACAGACATACACCTAAGGCCTATTAAAGTTTCCACCCCTGCTTCCTCTCATCACTCTTTACAACTCCAGAGCTTGAATTTAAGTTTGACACCTTCAGAGTGCTCTCTTTCCCTCCCCCCTTCTTCCGGTGCCTCCTATCATGGCTACCACCACCTACACCACTACCTTCACACTTCACCTCAGTCTGTTTCCCAGGCCTTTGTGCAGGCGTAAGGACGTCATCAGAATCTGACGTAGCCGCCCTCTTTCTCGTGACCATCATGTTACACATATCTTGATCAGATGTTGCCTCTCGATGAACCTCCACCTCTACCTGAGAATGGTTTAATGATTCAACGGACGACTCCAAACCACCATCACGTCTCAAATTATCATGTCTCCGACTTTCTGGAAGCGACGGCTCTCCGATGACACCACGCCCAGATGTAACGTCCCTCTCTGGTGGTGACAAAGTCTTCAACACCTCCACCAATTCTTCCTCAATCTCGAGAACCTTCTCCTGTAATTGCTGCTCCTCCTTATCCACAGGAGACGATACCTGATCAGGCAGCTGGGGGAGGGACTCCAACTCGCCGCCAGTCCTGTGTGCCCGATCCACTATCTCGCTCCACAAAACACCACGCCCTCCTTCCGATGTTTGTTTTTCACCTGCCACCTTTGAAGCAGGGACTGCGACATCCACCACAGGTCCAGGTACACGTCTTCGCTTGTCACAGGTCGCCACTATGTGATCATACTCACCACATAGGCGGCATGTACGTCGTTTTCCTGGGTACATTACCATTACCTGCGTCCTGAAATCTTGTAGATACACATATGACGGTATTGGGTGCCTCAACGTCATTTTGAGGTTGAAAGAACCCTCTGGATAACCAGCATAGGCACCTGCCGCCCACGTACCATGTTGAGCATAATGCACCGTCCCATATGTCTCAAAAACTTTCCTTATATCCGCCTCGTCCGCCTCAAAGGGAACGTTGCGAAACTTGATCCACGTATAATGCCGTGAAACATCTATCAATCTTACACTGACAGCTGGTGTGACGCTAAGACTTACATCCTGAAACCTGGTGACTAACGATTCATAAACCGTAGCTGATAGCAGTTTCACGAATATTCTTTCACTTCCGATTAATGCTACACCATACTAGTCACTATCTTGTATGCCATATGTCTCCCGGATGATCTTTGGCAACAAGACTTGCGCAGAACTAGGCGTTATCGTTCCTTGAAGTAGCTCAATGCCTACAGTATTTATCCTGCGTCTCACCGCCATCTTGACACTCGCAGTGCACCTATGTTGTTAACAGAGGCGTGACAGCACCACTTCACACCGCTGCAGCCAGGTAACTGACAAGGGAGCTCGCCTACAAACAGCAGAGGGGTGCAGAGCACAACCGCACTCTACCGTGGTCAGGCAGCGAATATGTATATATTTAATCTGATGAGGAAATGGGTAACGACCAACTTGTTTGTCCTGACGTCTACACCACTCGCCTGAAGCGAGCTAACGTCAGGTGTGAGTGGGGTAGATTAAGCAGGACAGCACCTCTCTCTGTATTGAGAAGATCTCCACAGCTTACTCACCTTAACCTAAGCAGTGAAGCTTTTGCACTAGTTTTACTCGCTTAAGTCACCAGAAATTGTGAAATTTTCCTTATACAGAAGTTCTCGTCTGTAGAGACGAGAACTTCTGTATAAGATGGAAGATAATGTAACTTTTGTTCAACTGTATATGAAAGGTTTATTCAGCCAAAATTGAAGGTCTTCATATTTAAGTGGTATATAAAGTCTTTATATATTATTTAGAATAAGGTACAACAAAATACTGTCTATAACAATATCTATTCTATATTAAAGATACATTTTAAAAAGTTTTTCGATCTCCCTACAACCTTATTACGATAGAACTAGAGAACAATTCTCCTTGAAAAGTCCCCTAGACTGACAACATCTAGGGTTTATAAAGTTTATCGTAATAAACACATATAAAGCCATTGTTGATCTCAAGGATGGTGAAGGTCCATATCCAGGTGTAAAAGTTGACAAAGAGGAATGTATCAATCACTATGTTAAACGTCTCAAGAATAGACTAACAAATGTTGTCCAGTCACATTATGTTGAAAAAGAATTGAAAACTGGCAAGAAGAGGAAGCAGTATGCCATGAAGAAAAAAGGCGTTCTGACAGACTTCATCATCGAAAAGTTGGCATATTACTTTCAGAAGAACCTGAGAGAGAATGTTGGGACTGATGTTGCAAGCATGAGGAATGGTATCCTTGCAAGCTTCTTCCATTGTTCCTCAAGTGACGAGAAGCCACAGCATCACCTTTGCCCAACATGTGATGATTCCTGGTGTTTCTACCAGAAAGCAATAGCAGCAAACCTCCCACCACCATCTCACACTACAATGAAAGTACAGTTCCAGTTCGATCCTGCATACATGGAAGAGGTATATAATATTTACCAAGACCTAACAAGAGATGAAATGATGCAGCGTTGTCTAAAAGGCAGAACTCAAAACCCTAATTAAAGTCTGCATCAGCGCATATGGTCCTACTGCAGTAAAGCACTATTTCGAACCAAGTGGCAAGCTGATTTCTCTGTCAGCCATGCTGTTGCAGAGTACAATAGTGGATATGTAAGGAGCTGTCTAGACATACCACTTGGCTATGGACGTTTAGCATTGACTCAAAGATAGCTTGAATCAATGGACAAGAACATGCAGGCAGCACGGACCCCAAAATACAAGAAGAGGAAAAGGGGGACGGACACGTCCTACGAGCCTGGAGGACATTAAATAATCATCTATGTCCACCTACTCCTAGTCAAAGGTACGTAATTCATGTGAATTTTTGGTGTATTTATATACTTTTTTGCATATAAATATATATGTGTGCAGTTACATGTATCAGTGAACATAATATCTGGGAATAGGATTTTGAGCATTTATTTCTTTCTTTTCAGTTTGATTGGGATGGATCGTCATGATTGGCCGGCTGCCAGAGAACTTCAGGATGAAGGGATCTTCATGGAACTTCAGGAATATTGTCCATACAACCAGTTCTACTCTCAATAAACGTATAAATGCACCAGGAGTATTTTTACCCACTCTATATTAAGGCTCAATGCATTTCTTAATCTAGAAAATACATTTTTTGGCATATCTAATGATAATGTACCATTATTTATGAACTGATCATTATGAGTTTTGTACAGTTTATTCAGGGACATTGTTTGACTTTTTGGTAAATAACCATTGGGAAATAATTCCTTCCATTTTCTCATACCATGGGTGTACAGTGCAAAAAAAATTATGATAAATTAGACACATGTGCAACACTTGGGTATCTTTATTGAGGAAACGTTTCGCCACACACTGGCTTCATTCATCTACAAAAAAAAAAAAATGTGAAGACGTCTTTCTTTGTACCATAAAACATATTACATTACTTCCTTTCACCAGAAAATCAATTTGTAATTGCTTTATCATTTATGATTATCAAAAACATTTTCGAGATTGCCAATATTGACCATCATTGCTATAATTGTTGCAATGTCCAACTGTTCACAGTTTCATTATATATAGCTTGATTTACTGGTCAATATTGATGCAACTTTAACTATATAAATTTCAACATGCCTAGAGTCTGTGGTAAAAATTTCAACGAAATCGTACGAAGGAAAAAAAAAAGTGTGAACAAGCCCCTGAATAACTATTTGAAACTGTGAGTGATTCCAAATATCGAAATATGGAATGAAACTTCTAGACAGTTGGTGCAACACGAAAGTATGCAAACACTTTCAAACAGAAGTATTGCATAATTGATCTTGCTACCATCTAGCCCTGACACTATCCACTGCAAGCCTGAATAAATTCCATCCCCCACCCCACATGTGCCGTATAATCCTACTGGTTTAGCTCTCCGCATAATTATAATAATAATCTCCCGCTACACTCCATGCCCTAATAATGATCCCTCTCTCTCCGGCATTCAAGTACCAGACCTGCTGCCAGACGTGAACCAGACATGAGACGTTTTCCACTACAATGAAATAACTGACCTCCATATCAACCGCACCAGTGTTCAACGGGAAGACAACATTGCAGAAAACCTGATCAACTAAATCTCCAAGGAAATGACAGGTCTGTAGGAATTTTTTCTTCAGTGCCAAACGAGGGAAAGAATTGAGCCTTTAAACATGGCTGACCGGCATCCAAACAGCAGCTACTGCCAGACGTACAACTAGCGAAGTTAAATTCTCATCTTTACTGACGTTCATCTGTTGACAGTTGCATCATATCTGTACCTCCATCATATCACCTGTACCAGTGCTAACGAGAGGGAAACACAGGAGACATCGTCAAATCAACAGTACAAAACTCCAAGGTTATAGGACGGTTATCCCTCAGTGCCAGTCGTGGGAAAGAAGTGAATAGTTAAATAGTCAAGGTTAATGTTTTAGTAGCTGACCTATATTCAGCTGACTAGTGTTCAGTGAGAGAATCATAGCAGAAAAAGCCAAATATATCTATAAGCTCAAGGAAAGTCAGGTTGTAGGTGGCGTTACTCCCCTCAGTGTTTTAAAAATGGCTGAGTCAGCAGAACAGGTCAGGAGACAACAACACGACACAACCCCCGATAAATGGAATTGAGGGGGATTTGGAAGGATAAAACCATTGATTAAACCTTTCTGGTCTACCAGAATGGAAAGGAGTTAGAAGTTAATTGGTGAAGCCAGACTGTGAAGTGAGGTGGGAAGGGGAGTGTGTAATAAGGGGTTAACTGTAAGGGGTTTGTGAAGTTAAAGGAAAAGTGAGCAGTGAAGAGGGTTTTGAAGAGGAAATTTTACTAGTAATTCAGTGGTGATTGATAAAGCAGATACTAAGTGTAATAGGGACTGGAAAAGAGAAATAAATATTATTGTATATGAGTAAAAGAGCGAAGAGTGAAAATGGCAGGCATTAGGGGGGTACAGGCTGCCATAATTATATTTATCTTTCTTCTTCAATTCCATGAAGAAAGAAATCAGTCATGGGGGCTGGAAAAGGTGAATGGAGTAACAGCGCCCTGGACAGTAAAAGCCCAACAGTTGCCATCCTACCAAAAAAGTAAATCTCACTATCGCCGCAAGGTATGGCAACACCGCATACCCAAACAAAAACAGTGGCACACAGCTCTTATTGTAGCGCTCTTAAGTGGTGATATCCAAATTAATCCAGGACCTCAAACTATTGTGCAGAGGCAAAACAGACAGATAAATGACGGTGATAATGACGGTCTAGTAGCTAGGAATGATAACCTTAACTCCATATGTAATGCATACATAGGTCAATGTGAGACAATACAGCCATTATTATCTCAAACACTAC
This sequence comes from Cherax quadricarinatus, assembly GCF_038502225.1. Classification (NCBI taxonomy): domain Eukaryota; kingdom Metazoa; phylum Arthropoda; class Malacostraca; order Decapoda; family Parastacidae; genus Cherax; species Cherax quadricarinatus. The sequence continues at coordinate 29,597,331 of NC_091336.1, read as the reverse complement.
CAAACAGGTGCATACGCTGTACTAAAGTACGCATGAAAAACAGAAAAGGCACCTTATGTAAAATGTGCAAGGGGTGGGTGCATGATGGATGTATGTACAATTATAGCAACGGTGCCAGAATTCATTTTGTGTGTAACAAATGCACTTTGGCACAGTTATCCTTTAGCAGTGATGACATTGATTTACCTAATTTTAATACAAATGACCCATTGCCATATATTGATGATTATGATTGTTTTATGAAAACAGGCCTTCACTTTATTTATGTCAACGCAAGATCACTTCTTCCTAAACTGGCAGAGATTAGGATTCTAGCTAACAAAATTAGGGCGGCAGTTATATCCATCTCTGAATCCTGTTTGGATGATATGGTGACTGACGACGAGGTCAAAATAGATAGTTACAATATAAAATGCTTAGATAGGAACAGAAAGGGTGATGGAGTATGTGTCTACATTAGAAATGACTTAGCTTACAACCCAAGACCTGATTTAAATAACAATAAACTGGAGATTCTATGGTTTGAAGTGCTGCTTCCCAAGACCAAACCATCTTAGTAAGAACTAGTTACCGCCCTCCTACCCAGGACCAGTTCTTAGAAGACTTTTCCAGAGTCTTGTCCGGAGTTGAAAACAATTGCGAGACAATACTGGGCGACTTCAATATCTGTTTTCAGCAGCACAATAACGGGCTATGCAAAAGGTATAAGCAAATTCTAGGATTAAATAGTTACACTCAACTAATTAATACACCAACCCGGATCACACAGTTCTCAGCCACCCTAATTGACCACATACTTTGTAACCGCTCTGAGAACATTAGTCAGTCAAGCGTCATTACCACAGGTCTTAGTGATCATTTCATCATTAGCTGCACCAAGAAAATCACTAGGGATAGGATAGGCATACACAGGACAATAAAAATGAGGTCAACTAGAAACTACAGTAAAGAAACACTGGTAAATAGGCTACACAATTGTGACTGGACAGAGATAACAAGTTGCACGGACGTAAACGATGCCTGGGAAATATTTAAAACAATGTTCACTACCATCCTTGATAATATTGCACCAGTTAAAGAGGTTAGGATTAAACGAAGAACCGAACCCTGGATGACTACTGAGATATTAGATAATATGAAATTCAGAGACCAGCTGCTGAAAAGATTTAAAGCAAACAGACAGGATATTGCAGCACTAAATGAATTCCAAAGGATGAGGAACAGAGTACAGAGACTTATAAAAGGAGCAAAGGCAAAGCACTATTGCTCAAAAATTGAAGAGAATAAGCATAACCCCAGAAATCTCTGGCAACAACTAAAACAGTTGGGGTATAGCCATAAGCCAGTAGATAGGTCTAACATAGTACTCACTATCGATAATGAGGTATGCCACAAAACATCTAAGGTGGCAAATTGCTTTAATTCATACTACACATCTGTTGCATCAACACTAGTAAGTAAACTACCAGCTGCATCAAATACCTTTAACACAGACTCTGATAAGTTTCAAACATACTATACCAATAAAGGGGTAACCCCAAACAGTTGTCAACTAGTAAGTGTATCTCATGACTTCATTCAAAAAGAACTAAGCAGGTTAAACCCAACTAAGAGCACAGGCCCTGATAACATCCTGTCTAAGTTCCTAAAAGATGGTGCTTCTGAACTGTCAATCCCTATTGCTCACATAATGAATCTATCAATCACCACTAATACCGTACCGGAGGGGTTCAAGGAGGCCAGAGTTACTCCTATCTTCAAGAAAAATAATAGGTCTGATGTAAGCAACTATAGGCCTGTTAGTATACTCAGTATAATATCTAAAATTCTGGAGAGGGCAGTGTATTCTCAAGTAGTTAAGTACCTTAATGAAAATAGCATTCTCTATAGCTATCAATCGGGCTTTAGAAGATCCTACTCAACCGACACCTCCCTTATTAATCTGATGAATTACCTGAGAACTGAAATGTCAAAGGGGAACCTCATAGGTATGGTAACCTTAGACCTGCAAAAGGCCTTCGATACTGTCAACCACAATATATTATGTAAGAAACTTCAAGCTATCGGTATAGGTTCTGTAGACTGGTTTAAGTCCTACCTTAGCAACAGGAGACAAATAGTCAAAATCAACAAAACGGAATCAGAACTTCTGCCGATATCATGTGGAGTTCCCCAAGGTAGTATTCTGGGTCCCTTATTATTCTTATGTTATGTCAATGATATGCCTATCAGTGTCAAGTGCAAACTCCTACTGTATGCAGATGACAGTGCTCTGTAAGTGACAGGTAAAGTCCCACAAGATATTGCTAATGTTTTAACACTGGAACTGGAGTCCTGTAGCAAATGGTTAGTAGACAACAAACTATCATTACACCTAGGGAAAACTGAAGCCATTCTCTTTGGCACGAAACATAAACTGTGAAGGGTAAATAATTTTAATGTTCAGTGTAATGGGGAGTCCATCACTTTGGTTTCATCAGTAAAATATCTGGGAATCCCCTTTGACTCATGCATGTCAGGAGAATTGATAGGGAACAGTGTAGTAAAGAAAGCGAATGCCAGACTGAAGTTCCTGTATAGACAAGCACAGTGTCTACCTACTGAGGCTCGCAGGACCCTATGTCTAGCCCTTATACAATGCCATATGGATTACGCTTGCTCTTCATGGTACTCTGCCTTGACAAAAAAACTGAAAGATAGACTGCAAATCACCCAGAACAAAATCGTAAGATTCATCCTGGGGCTGGGACCAAGAGAACATGTAGGCCAGGATGAATTACAGCAGTTGGATATGCTGAATGTTGAAGACAGAGTAAAACAACTGAAGCTAAATCATGTTTATAAAATTGCTCACGAACAGTGTCCAGAATATCTTGCTGTCAATTTTGTCAAGGTTGGGAACCAAAGCAATCATAGTACTAGGGGGAGAGAGCACAACTTTGTAGTACCCACAGTCATTGGCCAGGCGTCAAACTCCTTTTATTGTACAGCAATAAAGGAATGGAACAGACTACCCGCACATGTCAAAGCCAGTCATAGCATGAACCAGTTCAAGAAGAGTGCCAAAAGGTGTCTGATGAATGTAGCTACAGAAAAGGAGGGGAATGATTTTCTATTTATTAGCTAACATACGTTTAAATTTTACCTTATTCCTAGTAATGACCCTCGTATTGTAGATAGTCTTAATGACCCTCGTGTAGTAGATAGTCTTTTTAGTATGATAATAAGATGTTATCTTCATTGTAGAATAATAAAATATTATAATCTTTATATTATAATAATAAGGTAAAAAGGACCCCAATGGAAATAAGTCACTCTGTCTGACTTTTTTGGGTTATCCCAGGTTTTCTACACATATGCTGCTATGTATGATAATTCTATGTAACTGTATTTGTGTATACCTGAATAAACTTACTTACTTACTTACTTACTTACTACTCAGTATCTCTGCATCCTTCCTTGCCCTGCTGCACTGTATGACCCTTGTAGGTTTAGCGCTTCTTTTTGATTATAATAATGATTGCATAATTGATTAAACTACTGGACAATGTTTTAAGTACAAAGACAATGAAATCATTTAAGAACGAGGTCCCATCAGGAAAGGATCCTTGATGCTGGTGAGGGACTCTTGATTTAGGGAATTGGATCGGTGCTCCGGTCCCCCGAATTAAGCCTGCATGCCTTCCACATCCCCCCCCCCAGGCGTTGTATAATCCCGTAGCATTGTCCTCATCGCTCCCGGGCTGTGTGGACAGGCTGCACAGTAGCTCCCGAATCATCTGGTTTTCTGCGCAGTTTTCCTGTTTTGAGCAATCAAAATGGCGGACAGACATGGACGCAGGGTAAATACTGTCTGTGTGGAGCCGGTACGTGGTACCCTGAGTAGTTCTGCAATGCAGGTGCTTCTGCCAAGTATCATACGCGATGTATACAGCATACCGAACGACGAGTTGTATGGTGTAGCAGTGAATGGAGTGTCCAGGATCTTCATCAAGTTCAAGAGTGCTGGGTTTTATTTACTCCAGCATAGTCGACGCGTTCCAAGAAAAGAGGATGACCGTTAATTCTGCAGTGGAGGTCTGCCTACATGACGTATCAAGCTGTGTAACGTGGATAAAGGTGAGAAATGTCCCCTTCGAGGCCTTGGAATATGATGTTTTGAAGGTATTCCGTAGGTATGGCAAGATCCATTCGGCAGAGTTGGGAGTGTGGAAGGATGGGCCTTATATGGGGCTGCCAGAGGGATCTTTCACCTTGAAGATGACATTGAGACAACCTATACCATCGTACGTTCTGATGGAAGAGTTCAGAACACAGGTTTATGTATATTATGCAGGACAACGTCGGACATGTAGGCTGTGCGGGTCTTATGGCCATATGGCGGCCCAATGTCATCAAAGGCAGGGACAGAGGGAACAGGCGCCAACAACTGTGGAACGACAGCTGGGCTCCTTGGCACCTGGGACAGGTGAAGCTGCAAGCCAGGCGTCTGGAAGTTGGAGTGAAGAAGTAGACAGAGCGGAGTCGGAGTTGGGAGCGTGTGTCTGAGCGACCATCTACGGATGCGATTGTTGACAGAAGTGACTTACAACAGGATGGTCTGTTGGACGAGGTCTTGAAAGACTTCTTGGGGGAGGTGAAAGACAGTCAGGAAGGGGAGAAGGACGGGAGGGTATTGGAGGGGGTAGCAGCTGCACAGGAGTGTGAGGACACCTTGTGCAACGAGAGTAAGCAGCACACGGTGATGGTTGAGGTGCACCAGGAGGAAATGGATGCTCAGGCAACGTGGCACACGTAAGCGAGCAGCTGGGACATCTGATACGGAAGATGTCTTAACGCCAGGGCAGAGATCTGGAAAGAAACCTTGGAAGACCGTGCCAGATCTCCCGGGGAATGGTGGCACCGGTTCTGTGGTGCTGCAAGGGTCAAAGGAAAAGGGGGGGATCGGAGGTCTGGATAGACCAAGTGACAAACGTGGCTATAGTCAACAGCCACGTCTTTCGAGCAACCTTCAAAAGCGGCGGGGGAAGCCACCTTTATTGTAATAATTCAAGGTGGCCACCATTAATGTTAACGGCCTTAGAGCTGAGGTTAAGAGAGTGTGGATGGAATGGTTTTTGAGGAGATTTTATGTGGATATATGTTTCATACAGGAGCATAATTACAAGTTTGGATGTGAGTTGCGTTTGAAGGGATATAAGTTATATGTGAGTGGATCGGTGAGGTTGAAAGGGGGGGGGTTGCTGTGGCTGTGAAGGAAACTAGTCCCTTGCGTGTGTTGGGGTGGGGGGTGGGGGTGGGAGGGTGGTGCGGGTATAGGGAGAGTGGGGTGAGACAAGGGTTTGTTTTATAGGAGTATACATGCCGGCGGATGGAAATGCAACAGTTAAGGTAACTTTCGCGAGGGATGTTTTGCTTTTTTATTTGAGGGAATTGCCTTTAGTCACTGTGATAGGAGGAGATTGGAATTTTTTTTTTTTTTTTTATTTATAACCAATACAGTACACATAAAAATAAAAATAAAAGGAAACAGTATGGATCTCAATCCTGAAGGTTCGGCCATTGACATAAGAAACCAAAATAAACTAACACAAATGGATTGCACCTATATTCTTGCAAGATATAGCTGTATAACATACAACAATAACTTACGGCAAGAACATAGCTACAAATAACCACAGTAACAGGTTCGTGAACTAACATATATAAACATTCAATGACTCAAAACCTAACTTACATATAAAATTACAATTGAAAATAATATATACAAGAAAATGTAACAATTACTTCCAGCCTTCTCATTAATCAATAAACCAAAACCTAACATCATAATCCTGCTAGAACATCTACATACTTATCCCTAACATTACAGCTTTACATATACCAAAATACAAATAAACATACAAAGAAAACAGCTTAAATCTCCGAACCGACTCATTACAGTTACAATAAACCCGTACACAAAAATCTCAGACACAAAAGGAATGCGTCTATAAACTGGCTAGATATATCTGTATACCATACAGCCAAACTTACGTTAAGAACATAGCCATGAAAAACCAATATCAGGGTGCTGACAGTCTATAAGTACATCTTAACATACAAAAACCTAGAACATAACATAACCTAAAGAAAAAAAACCCCTTCATATGGCAAAGAACAATACCGTTGTATAATACTATACAAAGTACATTGAAATGACAATTAAAGCAAAGTATCTAAAAGGGAACATACAACAAGCATGTTGAATACCAATAAACCTACACATCACATACACCACAGTATTATCTTTGTATAACACATTTGAGGACAAAAAGAAAAACCAAACATACTTAGATGATGCCTTGTGTCACCTCAAACCTTCAAACACAAATACTGTGAGATGTACCCTCTCACACATACACACAATGTAGTGCAACAACACTACTTACATATTATATTCAATACCTTCTGAACAATACCTTCTGAAAAACAATGTGAAAAACATATCTTACACAACTACCACGACCAAACTCACATCACAAAAGAAGCTTATTTATTATATTACCAAACATACCACACACGCTAACATCCATACACATTTCCATACTCAAGAAAACTAGCCCGCCGCAACCCCTTACTTTACACTTAAATCTCTTAAATCCTTCAACCTGAATCTACGATAACCTTCAGTAAATGCTGTCTCCCATCTTCCCCCATAAAGATCCCTATTGCGGCACTTTGTTCTATACATCGTGGCCCCTAACACTCTTATCCTTTCCTCGACTCCCACCTCCCTCATTGCCCAAGATATATAAATAAAATCTGTGACCACATACGCAACCGCATTCACCACCTGCTGACTCCACCCACCTATATCTAAACTTAACACCCGCAACACCTGTAACCCTTCCCCACCCACTAACCTAACTACCCTACATAGCCAGACCCTCACATCTTCTAAACAAGTACAAAAGTACACAGCGTGAAATATGGTTTCCGGACATCCACACGCTTTGCACTCCCCACCCTCCCTTAATCTCCTATTAAATAACACAACCCCAGACGGCAAAATCCCATGTAAAAACCTAAACATAACCTCCCTGACACTTGGTTTTACATGTATTTGTTGAAGACATTTCCATACAGAACCCCATGCATACATAGGGTATGCCCCCTCAACTGCCGCCACCACAGACCCACCCCCCACCCTCTCAAGAACCTTCAATTTAAGCTGTTTCGGATCCCTTACCGTCAGTAAAACTCGCAACATAGCCTCCCCAAACATTAAATCCCTACCCCTCCACCACCGTTGCATATCCATGCGCAGTCTTTCAAGGCCCCCCCCGCTCACCCCCTCCCTCACAAACCCCCTTTTCAGAAACACACTCAACATACGTTTCTCAAGAGGTATAAGCCCCAGCCCCCCCTGGCTAACGGGAAGCAACACCACCCCTCTACTTAGCCAGTCACAACCTGATCCCCATATAAATCTGAATACCCGCAGTTGCAACCGTTGCACCTCACACCTTCGTAACGGATATATTGCCACCACGTGCCATAACTTGCTATACAACAGGACATTCGTGACTATAACCCTTTGATGCAACGTTAATTGCTCTGCCCTCAAACCTCCCAATCTTTTCAAAACTCCATCCACGGTGCGCCTCGAATTTGCCTCTTGTGCATCCCTATCATTCCGCATGTACACTATCCCACATATCAACAACTGATCCACCACACGCCACCCACCCTCAACAGTCTCACCATTATGTACACTATCCCCTAGATCCAAATACTTGGACTTTACTACATTAATTTTCATCCCCGTAGCCTCACCAAAAACGTCTATCACCCTTCCTACCTTATGTAAATCCCTCACATCCCTCACCAAGACAGTCGTATCATCCACGTAACCCACTCTACCCTCTTCCCCTTCTCGTGCAAAACCAACCCTCGCTCTAGCCATACTCCACCTAACTGCCCTATAAAAGGGTTCCTGAAGACATGCAAACAAAATTTGCGACAGAGGACATCCCTGTCGCAAACCCCTTCCCATCTGTATGCTATCACCTAGTCGTCCATTAACCTGAATTCTCATAACTGCACCCAGATACAAAGTTTTTGCCCAAGAAACAATTTCCCTCCCGAAACCCAACCAACGCATAAAACTCCATAATGCATCCCTTTCTACGCTATCATAAGCAGCTCTCCAATCCAGAGCCAAAACACCCCCTCCCCCCTCCCCCCTATGCTCTATAAAACTCCTAATAGCTCCATGCCCTTCATACATTGATCTACCCGGTATGCCATATTGTCCTCTATCAATTACTTTACCTAAAACCTGTTTGATTCTGTTCCCTAATACCCTTGCAAATAACTTATAATCACCGCACATAAGTGATATTGCACGGTAATCTTCTACCATGGTCTGTCCACCCTTCGGCACTAATACAACAACAGCAGTCCTTTGCTGCTCACCCATTGCCCCATCTTCCTTCATTACATTGAACAATCTGACTAAAAATCTCCTCAATACTTCCCAATTCTTAACATAAAAATCATTAGGCAACCCGTCTACACCCGGTGCCTTACCTAAACTTGCACCTGCTATAGCTTGCCAAATTTCCCCTTCCGTAATCTGTCCTTCCAAAGTCTCCCTATCTCTACCATCAAGCTCGCATTGCACATAACCACCCATTTCCCTTAAAGCATCATCTCGTATACCCACATGTTGTGCATATGACCTAAACCATACATCAAGATATCCACTCATACCTTCAGTCGACATCAATACCTGCCCTTCCCTATACCCTCCCATCCCCACATGAACAGTTAATCCCATCATCTCCGTCGCCGCTCTCCTCTTACGCTGTCCTCTCAATACACACGCCGATGGCCTATCTCCCCATAACACCTCCTCCAACCCCGCCAAAACGCGTGCACCATCAAATCTTTCATTTTGCAAATCCCTAATGCTCTCCTTTAATCCCTCAATATCTCCCACCGGGTAACTAACCCTCCCACGTTCGTAGCAAGCCCTCAACTGCCCCTCAAGATAAGATTGAAACCCATACTTTAACCTATTATATTCCCTCCCATTACGTACATAAAAATCCTTAATACCTGATTTCGCCACCGAGTCCCACCATCTAACCAGATCACCATTCCCAGGCGCTTCTGCCTCCAACCCCTCCCAAAACTGTTTAAATGACTGTCTATATTCTTCTTCATGCAGCAACTTTACATTTAACTTCCAATACCCCCTACCCCTTCGTGGCAACCCCTCCCAACCCAAATCCACCATAACACCCCTATGATCAGAAAATACCACATCCAACACCCTCACCCTATGTATTACTTCCCTTCTGGGGACGTACAAACGATCGAGCCTAGCAGCATACCCGCGCCTAATAAATGTATGCTCTACCTCCCCCCCCCCACAGATATCGATTAAACCCACCCCTGATAACAATTCTCCCAATGTTCCTATACAATGTCCCGCCCCCCTCGGTTCCACATCCTTACTCCTTATCACACAGTTCCAATCACCTCCTATCACGGCTACCCCTGGCAATCCACGCAAGTAGTAAACCAACACGTCCCTCACAAATTTATTCTTAACGCGTACGTCTCCCTCTGCCGGTCCATACACACACACCAACGTCATCTGTACCTGACCCCATAATCCATCCACACGTATCACCCTCCCCTCCCCCCCTTCACAATGCCTGACAACCAACGGGCTAGTTTCCTTTACCAATATAGCCACACCGCCTTTCAATCTGACCGCATGTTCAACATACACCTTATATCCCTCCACCTTTAACTCATAACCATGTCTATAATTATGCTCCTGCAAGAACACAACGTCAACACCATGACGCTCCAAAAACTCCCTAAACCACTCACTTTCTCTGCGACCTCAAACCATTGATGTTCAATGTCAAGCACTTAAAACCGACAAAGGTGGTTTCCCTCTTGACACAACCTTTTTGTCACCTGATCGCCTCATTGCACTCTTATCCCTCCCCCCCCCTTTTTGTGCACTCTTACTCGATCCCTGTCCCTGAGTGTCTTTTGAACCCCTCTGCGTGACATCCGCCCATGTTTTCTTCCCTGAACGTTGTGCGGGCGTAAGCACTTCATCTGAATCATAAAGCACTGCTGCGCGCTTTCGCGTCGTACCGTCGACCTGCATCTCGTCATCAAGCTCATCACCACAATGAACCTCAACCTCCACCGTATTCACCGACAAGACAGCCTTGTCACACACCTTAGGACGAACTACCTTCGCCCCTCCGTCCTCCATAATAGTCCCAAGATCCAGGATCGTGCCTTCTTCCTGATACGGCCCCGTGCCCGAAATATCCACAAGCGTCGTCGATGCTTCCTCCTTGCTATCATTCACTTCTGCGATGATCTCCTCCAATGCCTGAACCACGTCCAAGGAAGGGGAGTCCCCCCCACTCGTAGCACCTGCCATCTCTGCCTTCTCAACCTCCTCACTCCATGACGCACTCTGCTGAGTCAGTGTCGAAAAAGGCTGTTCTTGCTCCACTCTCCTCACCTCTACGTTTCTTCGTTGTTGCAGGTCGTTGTCTCCACGTCCTCTACCACATTGCGCTGCCAGGTGTTCATACGACCCACACAAACGACAAGTGCGTCGTTGCCCTGCGTATGTCACAAATACCTGAGTTCTGAATTCTTCCATCACCACATACGACGGTATAGGATGTCGTATCGTCATCTTTGCAGAGTACGTACCCTCAGGTATTCCCATATACGTACCAGCTGACCATCTTCCGGCAGTAACCGTGTGTACCGTCCCATATTTACTCATGGCAAACCTTATGTCAGATGCATCCGCCTCAAATGGCACATTCCTGATCTTCACCCAAGTGAAGTAACTTGATACATCATGCATCCTCACCGTGACAGCATAATTCACAGGTATGGCCACTTCCTGAAACTTGTTAACCACTGTCTCATACATACTCGTCGAATTGAATTTAAGAAATATCCTCTTCGTGCCATTCAAGGAAAGTCCACAAATCTCTTCAGTAGCTACGCCGTAGGTGTCTCTAATTATTGCTGGTAGAAGTAGCTCCATAGACGGCCCCGTGATAGCTCCACTGGTTAATTCAATACAGACTGTATTAACTCTCCGGCGACAAGCCTGCGCCATATTGTGAAAATATTACTGCACCCAGTCAACACCAGGGGGTAGCAGCAGCACACGTCCTCTCTACTCAAGGGCTGAGAGACGAATGACATTGGAATTGTGTCATACGACAGGGTGATGTGGAACCGAGGGGGGCGGGGTGTGTGTTGGGGTTTTTATGCAATGTGTTGGGGGATGTGGGAGTTTTAGATGTAGTGGGGAGGGGTGGTTGGAGGGTTGAGTATACATTTGTACGAAGGGGTTATGCTGCACGACTGGATAGGCTCTATGCTACGGAGGCAATATACGTTCTGGGAGTTAGGACTTTCGATGTGGGGTTTTCTGACCACAGGGCGGTTATTGCGGAGGGTATTGTTGGGATGTCACATTACAGCAGAGGGCGGTAATAGTTAATTCGCTGGTTTACAGTAAGGTTTGGGGTATAGCGGAAGTGAATCCTTTGAGAACACAGGACGTACAAGAAATACAGAGACGAGCTATACGTTATGTTTGGGGTTTTGGGAGGGCATGGCTGAGCAAGGAAGTGGTGATGTCGAATGTGCGCAGAGGGGAAGTGGGTCTTTTAGCATTGGGGCCGAGGGTGAAAGCCACATATGTAAAACAGTCATTCGTCAGGGCTGGAGGGGAAAGAGGGGTAAGAGTGGGGAAGGTGAGGGGGATGTGCAGAGATGGTGGGGAGGTAAAGAGTTAATTGAATGTGAGGATATGCTGAGGGTTTTGTTATTGGTTAAAGATGTTGAGCGACTTAAAGTGGGGCGTTTGGTATCATTGAGTGAGAGGACAGAAATCCTGCAGGGCGTATCGGTCTATCCATTGTATGATTGGGGGACGATATGGGAAGACTTCCAGAGGCTCAGGTACATGCCTAGGGTACATGAGTTGGTATACAGATTCATGATGGGGATCCTAGCTTCAAAAGCAGTTTTGAGTTTAATGGGTTTGGTGAGGGAACCGTCCTGCAGTCAGTGTGGTGAGCTGGAAACGGCATTTCATGCGGTTTATTTTTGTGAAGAATTGAGGGAGGTACGGATGTGGTTGGCGAGGGTTTTTTGTCTGCTAGGTGGGGGTAATGTAGAGACCCTGCGAGATTTAACATTAGAGGTAAAAGGGGTATCACAGGAGGTAAAAAGGGCGATTATGTATGTGGTAGTGGATTTTCTGTATATTTCCTGGGGAATGAGAGATGCTGGGGGTAGGATTCGAAATAAGGCAATTGCAGCGCGTATATACAGGACTGCTGGTAGGAACAAACTTATATATGGGAGTCATTGGGGAGCTTGTTTTCCAGAGAACTACAGAGAGCTTACAGTCAGTCGTCTCCTGCAACTGGTACAGTGATAACCATGTAGGGGACTGGTTTTCTTTGGTAGTCGGGTTTTCACGGGTTTTCAGTGGTGGTGGCGTGTATGGGAATGGTTTCAGCGAATGACATGGGTGGATGGTATGTAGTGTAACGGATTATGGTTGGGTGGTAACTAGTCTGATTCCGGTTGCTGTTGCAGGAGTGGGATAAGTAAAACTGTGTGCAAGTGTGAATTGCTTTGGGTATGGAAGTGAATGTGTATGAATGTAGTGTGTGTGTGTGTGTGTGTGTGAAAGTAATGTTCTTTAAGATAAAAGAAAAAATTGGAGAGTTTTCTTGTGAATGAATGTTTTAGTTTAGCCATGTGTTAAAAAACAAGGTCATTGATGAGCATAGTTTTAATAAGGTAAATGATCTTTGTAAGTGAGACAACTACAAAAGGGAACAATCAAAGCATTGTTAACATTTTTGTATAAAAAAGTGCTGAAAGAAAGGGAAGTTGTGTGTGTGGTATGATCAGGTGTTACTACAGTTAAGAGGAATTTTAATTGTGTCAGAGTTTATTTTGTAGTTTAGTTAGCACATATCATGTGTAAATGTTAGGGATCATCAGAAATCTTCCATTTACAATGGACTTTTGTTATTGAAGCAGATTAAGAAAATGTGGTGGCAGTATGATGATGTGGAACCAACTGTTAAGAAGTATGTGATAATTGATGAAATGTTACTTGTAGAGTGTGCTGTTATAAATTGTGGTGGGGAGGGATAGGGAAGTGTAACCTTATTGGTTACTAACAGAACAACACCTTTGTTGGTCGTTATGACTAGGGTGGGGTAATGTAATTGTGATAGTGTATATAGACAATGTTAAGGCATTTGTAGGTTGGTATGCAGATACTAACATGGTTTGGAAAAACAACTGTCTTAAAATAACATTATACTTCATGGATTTGTTAATTGGTAGAGTTTTCATATTATGTATATGTATATTGGGGAAAAGTGTGTTTAGTTGCTTGCTATGTTAGGGAGAAAGTGGTTGTGCCAATATTGTGTGGCGGCAGCAAGGGTTTCCTCATCCTGCATATTGCAGGTTTTGAGTGCGTGTAATCAGAGTGTATAGTTTAGTGTTCTCTGGATTGGGATAGATTATGTTGATGTTGTATTGTGAATAAATTTTGATGTTGGGCCATATGTTGGACAACATTTGGACGTTTATGTACATATTGTGTATACTGTAAGTTTTTATATAAATTATAACAATAAATGTAGTTGGGATAGTGCATATAGACAATGTTAAGATTTTTGTTAGTTGGTATGTAAATAATCAAATTGTTGGACAAAAACTGTCTTACAATAACATGATACTTAATGATTTAGTTTATATAGAGTTTTCATATCAAGTATCTATATATATTGGGAGAAAAGTGTTTTTTTTAGTTGCAAACTAAGTTAAGGAGTAGGTGGTTGTGCCAGTAATGTGTGGCAGCAAGGGTGCCTCATCCTGCACTTGGCAGGTTCTGAGGGAGTGTTATCAGTGTGTATGGGTTTAGTGTTCACTGGAGTGGAATGGATTGTGTTGATGTTGTAATTTGTGTAAGTTTTGACAATGGTCCATATGTAGGACAACAATTTTGTTTGTATACATTTTTGTATTCTGTAAGTTTCTAAATAAAAAAAAAAAAAATCCTTCGGGGTTAGCGCTCCCCTTTGATTATAATAATAATATTTAACAACGAGGTGGACTCGCACTTCGCAGGTTTAGAAGTAAACTAGAAACATCGACCTTCAGTCACAACAGTAAAATAAGATGAAATTTATTGGGATTTTTAATCCGAAACGTTAGCCAAAATGGATAAACTACTTTATATGTATGAAAACGTGATGTTACAGTTAACTAGTAAGATATTATAAACTGTGAGGGAGGACAAAAGCGAGCAGTTACCTAGGACCCTTGATACTTCATGCAACTACTGACTGTACCTACACTAAACAGTTACCCTGGACCCTTGAAACTTCATGCAACTACTGACTATACCTACACTAAACAGTTACCCTGGACCCTTGATACTTCATGCAACTAACCACTATACCTACACTAAACAGTTACCCTGGACCCTTGATACTTCATGCAACTACCGACTATACCTACACTAAACAGTTACCCTGGACCCTTGATACTTCATGCAACTACTGACTGTACCTACACTAAACAGTTACCCTGGACCCTTGATACTTCATGCAACTAACCACTATACCTACACTAAACAGTTACCCTGGACCCTTGATACTTCATGAAACTACTGACTATACCTACACTAAACAGTTACCCTGGACCCTTGATACTTCATGAAACTACTGACTATATCTACACTAAACAGTTACCCTGGACCCTTGATACTTCATGAAACTACTGACTGTACGTACACTAAACAGTTACCTAGGACCCTTGATACTTCATGCAACTACCGACTATACCTACACTAAACGGTTACCCTGGACCCTTGATACTTCATGCAACTAATGACTATACCTACACTAAACAGTTACCTAGGAGCCTTGATACTTCATGCAACTACAGGCTATACCTACACTAAACAGTTACCTAGGAGTCATGATACTTCACGCAACTACTGACTGTACCTACACTAAACAGTTACCCTGGACCCTTGATACTTCATGCAACTACTGACTATACCTACACTAAAGAGTTACCCTAGACCCTTGATACTTCATGCAACTACTGACTATACCTACACTAAACATTTACCTAGGACCCTTGATACTTCATGCAACTACTTACTATACCTACACTAAACAGTTACCCTGGACCCTTGATACTTCGTGCAAGTACTTTCTATACCTACACTAAACAGTTACCCTGGGCCCTTGATACTTCATGCAACTACTGATTATACCTACACTAAACAGTTACCTAGGGCCCTTGATACTTCATGCAACTACTGACTGTACCTACACTAAACAGTTATTCTGGACCCTTGATACTTCATGCAACTACTGACTATATCTACACTAAACAGTTACTTATGGCCCTTGATACTTCAAGCAACTCCTGACTATACCTACACTAAACAGTTACCCTGGACCCTTGATACTTCATGCAACTACTGACTGTACCTACACTAAACAGTTACCAAGGAGCCTTGATACTTGATGCAACTACTGACTGTACCTACACTAAACAGTTACTTAGGACCCTTGATACTTCATGCAACTACTGACTGTACCTACACTAAACAGTTACTATGGACACTTGATACTTCACGCAACTACTGATTATACTTACAATAAACAGTTACCTAGGACCCTTGATACTTCATGCAACTACTGAATATACCTTCACTAAACAGTTACCCTGGACCCTTGATACTTCATGCAACTACTGAATATACCTACACCAAACAGTTACTATTAACCCTTGATACTTCATGCAACTACTGAATATACCTTCACTAAACAGTTACCTAGTACCCATGATACTTCATGCAACTACTGACTATACCTACACTAAACAGTTACCCTGGACCCTTGATACTTCATGCAACTACTGACTATACCTACACCAAACAGTTACTATTAACCCTTGATACTTCATGCAACTACTGACTGCACTTACACTAAACAGTTACCCTGGACCCTTGATGCTTCATGCAACTACTGACTATACCTACACTAAACAGTTACCCTGGACCCTTGATACTTCATGCAACTACTGACTATACCTACACTAAACAGTTACCCTGGACCCTTGATGCTTCATGCAACTACTGACCATACCTACACTAAACAGTTACCCTGGACCCTTGATACTTCATGCAACTACTGACTATACCTACACTAAACAGTTACCCTGGACCCTTGATACTTCATGCAACTAATGACTATGCCTACACTAAACAGTTACCTAGGAGCCTTGATACTTCATGCAACTACTGACCTTACCTACACTAAACAGTTACCTAGGACACTTGATACTTGATGCAAATACTGACTATACCTACACTAAACAGTTACCTAGGGCCCTTGATACTTCATGAAACTACTGGCTGTAAATACACTAAACAGTTACATGGGCCCTTGATACTTCATCCAACTACTGACTGTACCTACAATAAACAGTTACCTAGGACCCTTGATACTTCATGCAACTACTGACTATACCTACTCTAAACAGTTACCCTGGGCCCTTGATACTTCATGCAACTACTGACTTTACCTACACTAAACAGCTACTTAGGTCCCTTGATACTTCATGCAACTTCTGACTATACCTACACTAAAGAGTTACCCTGAACCCTTGATATTTCATGCAACTACTGACTATACCTACAATAAACAGTTACCTAGGACCCTTGATACTTCATGCAACTTCTGACTATACCTTCACTAAACAGTTACCTAGGACCCTTGATACATCATGCAACTACTGACTATACCTACACTAAACAGTTACAAAGGACCCTTGATACTTCATGCAACTACTGACTACGACTACACTAAACAGTTACCTAGGACCCTTGATACTTCATGCAACTACTGACTATACCTACACTAAACAGTTACAAAGGACCCTTGATACTTCATGCAACTACTGACTATACCTACACTAAACAGTTACCCTGGACCCTTGATACTTCATGCAACTACTGACTATACCTACACTAAACAGTTACCTAGGAGCCTTGATACTTCATGCAACTAATGACTATGCCTACACTAAACAGTTACCTAGGAGCCTTGATACTTCATGCAACTACCGACTATACCTACACTAAACAGTTACCTAGGAGCCTTGATACTTCATGCAACTACTGACCTTACCTACACTAAACAGTTACCTAGGACACTTGATACTTGATGCAAATACTGACTATACGTACACTAAACAGTTACCCTGGACCCTTGATACTTCATGCAAAAGCTGACTGTACCTACACTAAACAGTTACCTAGGACCCTTGATACTTCATGCAACTACTGAATATACCTACCCTAAACAGTTAACTAGAACCCTTGATACTTCATGTAATTACTGACTGTACCTACACTAAACAGTTACCCTGGGCCCTTGATACTTCATGCAACTACTGACTGTACCTACACTAAACAGTTACCTAGGGCCCTTGATACTTCATGCAACTACTGACTGTACCTACACTAAACAGTTACCCTGGACCCTTGATACTTCATGCAACTACTGACTGTACCTACACTAAACAGTTACCTAGGGCCCTTGATACTTCATGCAACTACTGACTGTACCTACACTAAACAGTTAACTAGAGCCCTTGATACTTCATGCAACTACTGACTATACGTACACTAAACAGTTACCCTGGACCCTTGATACTTCATGCAAAAACTGACTGTACCTACACTAAACAGTTACCCTGGACCCTTGATACTTCATGCAACTACTGACTGTACCTACACTAAACAGTTACCTAGGGCCCTTGATACTTCATGCAACTACTTATTGTGCCTACACTAAACAGTTATCCAGGACCCTTGATACTTCATGCAACTACTGACTGTACCTACACTAAACAGTTACCTAGGACCCTTGATACTTCATGCAACTACTGACTATACCTACACTAAACAGTTACCTTGGACCCTTGATACTTCATGCAACTAATGACTATTCCTACACTAAACAGTTACGTAGGAGTCTTGATACTTCATGTAACTACCGACTATACCAACACTAAACAGTTACCTAGGACCCTACCTTGGACCCTTGATACTTCATGCAACTACTGACTATACCTACACTAAACAGTTACCTAGGACCCTTGATACTTCATGCAACTACTGACTATACCTACACTAAACAGTTACCTAGGACCCTTGATACTTCATGCAACTACTGACTATACCTACACTAAACAGTTACCCTGGACCCTTGATACTTCATGCAACTACTGACTATACCTACACTAAACAGTTACCTAGGACCCTTGATACTTCATGCAACTACTGACTATACCTACACTAAACAGTTACCTAGGACCCTTGATACTTCATGCAACTACTGACTATACCTACACTAAACAGTTACCTAGGACCCTTGATACTTCATGCAACTACTGACTATACCTACACTAAACAGTTAGCTAGGACCCTTGATACTTCATGCAACTACTGACTATACCTACACTAAACAGTTACGCTGGACCCTTGATACTTCATGCAACTACTGACTATACCTACACTAAACAGTTACCCTGGACCCTTGATACTTCATGCAACTACTGACTATACCTACACTAAACAGTTACCCTGGACCCTTGATACTTCATGCAACTACTGACTATACCTACACTAAACAGTTACCCTGGACCCTTGATACTTCATGCAACTACTGACTATACCTACACTAAACAGTTACCTAGGACCCTTGATACTTCATGCAACTACTGACTATACCTACACTAAACAGTTTCCTTGACCCTTGATACTTAATGCAACTACTGACTATACCTACACTAAACAGTTACCTAGGACCCTTGATACTTCATGCAACTACTGACTATACCTACACTAAACAGTTACCTAGGACCCTTGATACTTCATGCAACTACTGACTATACCTACACTAAACAGTTACCTAGGACCCTTGATACTTCATGCAACTACTGACTATACCTACACTAAACAGTTACCTAGGACCCTTGATACTTCATGCAACTACTGACTATACCTACACTAAACAGTTACCTAGGACCCTTGATACTTCATGCAACTACTGACTATACCTACACTAAACAGTTACTTAGGACCCTTGATACTTCATGCAACTACTGACTATACCTACACTAAACAGTTACCCTGGACCCTTGATACTTCATGCAACTACTGACTATACCTACATTAAACAGTTTCCTAGGTCCCTTGATACTTATTGCAACTTCTGACTATACCTTCACTAAACACTTACCTAGAACCCTTAATACATCATGCAACAACTGACTATACCTTCACTAAACAGTTACCTAGGACCCTTGATACATCATGCAACTAATGACTATACCTACACTAAACAGTTAGCTAGGACCCTTGATACTTCATGCAACTACTGACTATACCTGCACTAAACAGTTAGCTAGGACCCTTGATACTTCATGCAACTACTGACTATACCTACACTAAACAGTTACCTAGGACCCTTGATACTTCATGCAACTACTGACTATACCTACACTAAACAGTTACCTAGGACCCTTGATACTTCATGCAACTACTGACTATACCTACACTAAACAGTTACCTAGGACCCTTGATACTTCATGCAACTACTGACTATACCTACACTAAACAGTTACCTAGGACCCTTGATACTTCATGCAACTACTGACTATACCTACACTAAACAGTTACAAAGGACCCTTGATACTTCATGCAACTACTGACTACAACTACACAAAACAGTTAACTAGGACCTTTGATACTTCATGCAACTACTGACTATACCTACACTAAAGAGTTAACCTGGACCCTTGATACTTCATGCAACTACTGACTATACCTACACTAAAGAGTTAACCTGGACCCTTGGTACTTCATGCAACTACTGACTATACCTACAATAAACAGTTACCTAGGTCCCTTGATACTTATTGCAACTTCTGACTATACCTACACTAAACAGTTACCTAGGACCCTTGATACTTCATGCAACTTCTGACTATACCTACACTAAACAGTTACCTAGGACCCTTGATACTTCATGCAACTACTGACTATACCTACACTAAACAGTTACCTAGGACCCTTGATACTTCATGCAACTACTGACTATACCTACACTAAACAGTTACCCTGGACCCTTGATACTTCATGCAACTACTGACTATACCTACACTAAACAGTTACCTAGGACCCTTGATACTTCATGCAACTACTGACTATACCTACACTAAACAGTTACCTAGGACCCTTGATACTTCATGCAACTACTGACTATACCTACACTAAACAGTTACCCTGGACCCTTGATACTTCATGCAACTACTGACTATACCTACACTAAACAGTTACCTAGGACCCTTGATACTTCATGCAACTACTGACTATACCTACACTAAACAGTTACCCTGGACCCTTGATACTTCATGCAACTACTGACTGTACCTACACTAAACAGTTACCTAGGACCCTTGATACTTCATGCAACTACTGACTATACCTACACTAAACAGTTACCTAGGACCCTTGATACTTCATGCAACTACTGACTGTACCTACACTAAACAGTTACCCTGGACCCTTGATACTTCATGCAGCTACTAACTATTCCTACATTAAACAGTTACCCTGGACCCTTGGTACTTCATGCAACTACTGATTATACCTACACTGTACAGTTACCTAGGACCCTTGATACTTCATGCAACTACTGACTATTTCTATACTAAACAGTTACCCTGGACCCTTAATACTTCTTGCAACTACTGACTATACTTTCACTAAACAGTTACCCTAGGCCCTTGATACTTCATGCAACTACTGACTATACCTACACTAAACAGTTATTAGGTCCCTTGATACTTCATGCACCTGCTGACTGTACCTACACTAAACAGCTACCCTGGACCCTTGATACTTCATGCAACTACTGACTGTACCTACACTAAACATTTTCCTAGGGCCCTTGATACTTCATGCAACTACTGACTATACGTACACTAAACAGCTACCCTGGACCCTTGATACTTCATGCAACTACTGACTGTACCTACACTAAACATTTTCCTAGGGCCCTTGATACTTCATGCAACTACTGACTCTACATACACTAAACAATTACCTAGGACCCTTGATACTTCATGCAACTGCTGACTATACCTACACTAAACAATTACCTAGGACCCTTGATGCTTCATGCAACTAATAACTATACCTACATTAAATAGTTACCTAGGACCCTTGATACTTAATGCAACTACTGACTATACCAACACTAAACAGTTACCTGATACTTCATGTAATTACTGACTGTACCTACACTAAACAGTTTCCTAGAACCCTTGATACTTAATGCAACTACTGACTATACCTACACTAAACAGTTACCTAGGACCCTTGATACTTCATGCAACTACTGACTATACCTACACTAAACAGTTACCTAGGACCCTTGATACTTCATGCAACTACTGACTATACCTACACTAAACAGTTACCTAGGACCCTTGATACTTCATGCAACTACTGACTATACCTACACTAAACAGTTACCTAGGACCCTTGATACTTCATGCAACTACTGACTATACCTACACTAAACAGTTACCCTGGACCCTTGATACTTCATGCAACTACTGACTATACCTACACTAAACAGTTACCTAGGACCCTTGATACTTCATGCAACTACTGACTATACCTACACTAAACAGTTACCTAGGACCCTTGATACTTCATGCAACTACTGACTATACCTACACTAAACAGTTACCTAGGACCCTTGATACTTCATGCAACTACTGACTGTACCTACACTAAACAGTTACCTAGGACCCTTGATACTTCATGCAACTACTGACTATACCTACACTAAACAGTTACCCTGGACCCTTGATACTTCATGCAACTACTGACTGTACCTACACTAAACAGTTACCTAGGACCCTTGATACTTCATGCAACTACTGACTATACGTACACTAAACAGTTACCCTGGACCCTTGATACTTCATGCAACTACTGACTGTACCTACACTAAACAGTTACCTAGGGCCCTTGATACTTCATGCAACTACTGACTGTACCTACACTAAACAGTTACCTAGGGCCCTTGATACTTCATGCAACTACTGACTATACCTACTCTAAACAGTTACCCTGGACCCTTGATACTTCATGCAACTACTGACTATACCTACACTAAACAGTTACCTA
The DNA here is from genome assembly GCF_038502225.1 of Cherax quadricarinatus. Lineage (NCBI taxonomy): Eukaryota > Metazoa > Arthropoda > Malacostraca > Decapoda > Parastacidae > Cherax > Cherax quadricarinatus. The sequence continues at coordinate 29,574,944 of NC_091336.1, read as the reverse complement.
GGACCCTTGATACTTCATGCAACTACTGACTATACCTACACTAAACAGTTACCTAGGACCCTTGATACTTCATGCAACTACTGACTATACCTACACTAAACAGTTACCTAGGACCCTTGATACTTCATGCAACTACTGACTATACCTACACTAAACAGTTACCTAGGACCCTTGATACTTCATGCAACTACTGACTATACCTACACTAAACAGTTACCTAGGACCCTTGATACTTCATGCAACTACTGACTATACCTACACTAAACAGTTACCTAGGACCCTTGATACTTCATGCAACTACTGACTATACCTACACTAAACAGTTACCTAGGACCCTTGATACTTCATGCAACTACTGACTATACCTACACTAAACAGTTACCTAGGACCCTTGATACTTCATGCAACTACTGACTATACCTACACTAAACAGTTACCCTGGACCCTTGATACTTCATGCAACTACTGACTATACCTACACTAAACAGTTACCTAGGACCCTTGATACTTCATGCAACTACTGACTATACCTACACTAAACAGTTACCTAGGACCCTTGATACTTCATGCAACTACTGACTATACCTACACTAAACAGTTACCTAGGACCCTTGATACTTCATGCAACTACTGACTATACCTACACTAAACAGTTACCTAGGACCCTTGATACTTCATGCAACTACTGACTGTACCTACACTAAACAGTTACCCTGGACCCTTGATACTTCATGCAACTACTGACTATACCTACACTAAACAGTTACCCTGGACCCTTGATACTTCATGCAACTACTGACTATACCTACACTAAACAGTTACCCTGGACCCTTGATACTTCATGCAACTACTGACTATACCTACACTAAACAGTTACCCTGGACCCTTGATACTTCATGCAACTACTGACTATACCTACACTAAACAGTTACCTAGGACCCTTGATACTTCATGCAACTACTGACTATACCTACACTAAACAGTTACCTAGGACCCTTGATACTTCATGCAACTACTGACTATACCTACACTAAACAGTTACCCTGGACCCTTGATACTTCATGCAACTACTGACTATACCTACACTAAACAGTTACCTAGGACCCTTGATACTTCATGCAACTACTGACTATACCTACACTAAACAGTTACCTAGGACCCTTGATACTTCATGCAACTACTGACTGTACCTACACTAAACAGTCACCTAGGGCCCTTGATACTTCATGAAACTGCTGGCTGTACCTACACTAAACAGTTACCTAAGGCCCTTGATACTTAATGCAAGTACTGACTATACCTACACTAAACAGCTACTTAGGTCCCTTGATAGTTCATGCAACTTGACTGAACCTACACTAAACAGCTACCCTGAACCCTTGATATTTCATGCAACTACTGACCATACCTACAATAAACAGTTACCTAGGACCCTTGATACTTCATGCAACTTCTGACTATACCTACACTAAACAGTTACCTAGGACCCTTGATACTTCATGCAACTACTGACTATACCTACACTAAACAGTTACCTAGGACCCTTGATACTTCATGCAACTACTGACTATACCTACACTAAACAGTTACCTAGGACCCTTGATACTTCATGCAACTACTGACTATACCTACACTAAACAGTTACCTAGGACCCTTGATACTTCATGCAACTACTGACTATACCTACACTAAGTTACCCTGGACCCTTGATACTTCATGCAACTACTGACTGTTCCTACACTAAACAGTTACCTAGGGCCCTTGATACTTCATGCAACTACTGACTATACCTACACTAAACAGTTACCTAGGACCCTTGATACTTCATGCAACTACTGACTATACCTACACTAAACAGTTACCTAGGGCCCTTGATACTTCATGCAACTACTGACTGTACCTACACTAAACAGTTACCTAGGACCCTTGATACTTCATGCAACTACTGACTATACCTACACTAAACAGTTACCTAGGACCCTTGATACTTCATGCAACTACTGACTATACCTACACTAAACAGTTACCTAGGACCCTTGATACATCATGCAAATACTGACTATACCTACACTAAACAGTTACCTACGACCATTGATACTTCATGCAACTAATGACTCTTCCGACATTAAAGAGTTACCTATGACCCTTGATACTTCATGCAACTACTGACTGTACCTACACTAAACAGTTAACTAGAGCCCTTGATGCTTCATGCAACTACTGACTATACCTACACTAAACAGTTACCCTGGACCCTTGATACTTCATGCAACTACTGATTATACCTACATTGTACAGCTACCTTGGACCCTTGATACTTCATGCAACTACTGACTATTCCTATGCTAAACAGTTACCCTGGACCCTTGATACTTCATGCAACTACTTACTATACCTACACTAAACAGTTAACTGGAACCCTTGATACTTCATGCAAAAGCTGACTGTACCTTCACTAAAAAGTTACCTAGGACCCTTGATACTTCATGCAACTACTGACTATAATTACACTAAACAGTTACCCTGGACCCTTGATACTTCATGCAACTACTGACTATACCTACACTAAACAGTTACCTAGGACCCTTGATACTTCATGCAACTACTGACTATACCTACACTAAACAGTTACCTAGGACCCTTGATACTTCATGCAACTACTGACTATACCTACACTAAACAGTTACCTAGGACCCTTGATACTTCATGCAACTACTGACTATACCTACACTAAACAGTTACCTAGGATCCTTGATACTTCATGCAACTACTGACTGTACCTACACTAAACAGTTACCCTGAACCCTTGATATTTCATGCAACTACTAACCATACCTACAATAAACAGTTACCTAAGACCCTTGATACTTCATGCAACTACTGACTATACCTACACTAAACAGTTACCCTGGACCCTTGATACTTATAGCAACTACTGACGATACATACACTAAATAGTTACCTAATACCCTTGATATTTCATGCAACTTCTGATTATACCTACACTAAACAGTTACCTAGTGCCCTTGATGCTTCATGCAACTACTTGCTATACCTACACTAAACAGTTACCTAGGACCCTTGATACTTCATGCAACTACTGACTATACCTACACTAAACAGTTACCTAGGACCCTTGATACTTCAAGCAAAAACTGACTGCACCTGCACTAAACAGTTACCTAGGACCCTTGATACTTCAAGCAACTACTGACTATACCTTCTCAAAAGAGTTAACTAGAACCCTTGATACTTCATGCAACTACTGACTGTACCTACACTAAACAGTCAACGAGGGCCCTTGATACTTCATGCAACTACTGACTGTACCTACACTAAACAGTTACCTAGGGCCCTTGATACTTCATGCAACTACTGACTGTACCTACACTAAACAGTTACCTAGGACCCTTGATACTTCATGCATCTAATGGCTATACCTTCACTAAACAGTTACCTAGGGCCCTTTATACATCATGCAACTGCTCACTATACCTACACTAAACAGTTACCCTGGACCCTTGATACTTCATGCAACTACTGACTATTCCTACAATAAACAGTTACCTAGGACCCTTGATACTTCATGCAACTTCTGACTATACCTACTCTAAACAGTTACCCTGGACCCTTGATACTTCATGCAACTACTGACTATACCTACACTTAATAGTTACCTAAGACCCTTCAACTTCATGCAACTACTGACTATACCTACACTAAACAGTTACACTGGACCCTTGATACTTCATGCAACTACTGACTACACCAACACTAAACAGTTACTTTGGACTCTTGATATTTCATGCCACTACTGACTATACCTACACTAAACAGTTACCCTGAACCCTTGATATTTCATGAAACTACTGGCTATACCTACACTAAACAGTTACCTAGGACCCTTGATACATCATGCAACTACTGACTATTCCTACACTAAAAAGTTACCTAGGACCCTTGATACTCCATGCAACTACTGACTATACCTTCACTAAACAGTTACCTAGGACCCTTGATACATCATGCAACTACTGACTATACCTACACTAAACAGTTACCCTGGACCCTTGATACTTCATGCAACTACTGACTGTACCTACACTAAACAGTTACCTAGGACCCTTGATACTTCATGCAACTACTGACTATACCTACAATAAACAGTTACCTAGGACCCTTGATACTTCATGCAACTACTGACTATACCTACTCTAAACAGTTACCCTGGACCCTTGATACTTCATGCAACTACTGACTATACCTACACTAAACAGCTACCTAGAACCCTTGATTCTTCATGCAACTACTGACTATACCTACACTAAACAGTTACCTAGGACCCTTGATACTTCATGCAACTACTGACTATACCTACACTAAACAGTTACCTAGGACCCTTGATACTTCATGCAACTACTGACTATACCTACCCTAAACAGTTAGCTAGGACCCTTGATACTTCATGAAACTACTGACTATACCTACACTAAACAGTTTCCTAGGACCCTTGATACTTCATGCAACTACTGACTGTACCTTCGCTAAACAATTACCTAGGACCCTTGATACTTCATGCAACTACTGACTATACCTACACTAAACAGTTACCTAGGAACCTTGATACTTCATGCAACTACTCTATACCTACACTAAACAGTTAACTAGAACCCTTGATACTTCATGCAACTACTGACTGTACCTACACTAAAAAGTTACCCTAGGCCCTTGATAATTCATGCAACTACTGACTGTACCTACACTAAACAGTTACCTAGGGCCATTGATACTTCATGCAACTACTGACTATACCTACACTAAACAGTTACCCTGGACCCTTGATACTTCATGCAACTACTGACTATACCTACACTAAACAGTTACCTAGGACCCTTGATACTTCATGCAACTACTGACTATACCTACACTAAACAGTTACCTAGGACCCTTGATACTTCATGCAACTACTGACTATACCTACACTAAACAGTTACCCTGGACCCTTGATACTTCATGCAACTACTGACTATACCTACACTAAACAGTTACCTAGGACCCTTGATACTTCATGCAACTACTGACTATACCTACACTAAACAGTTACCTAGGACCCTTGATACTTCATGCAACTACTGACTATACCTACACTAAACAGTTACCTAGGACCCTTGATACTTCATGCAACTACTGACTATACCTACACTAAACAGTTACCTAGGACCCTTGATACTTCATGCAACTACTGACTATACCTACACTAAACAGTTACCTAGGACCCTTGATACTTGATGCAACTACTGACTATACGTACACTAAGCAGTTACATTGGACCCTTGATACTTCAAGCAAAAACTGACTGTACCTACACTAAACAGTTACGTGGAGCCCTTGATACTTCAAGGAACTACTGACTATACCTTCACAAAACAGTTACCTAGAACCCTTGATACTTCAAGCAAAAACTGACTGTACCTACACTAAACAGTTACCCTTGGCCCTTGATACTTAATGCAACTACTGACTATACCTACACTAAACAGTTACCTAGGACCCTTGATACTTCATGCAACTACTGACTATACCTACACTAAACAGTTACCCTGGACCCTTGATACTTCATGCAACTACTGACTATACCTACACTAAACAGTTACCCAGGACCCTTGATACTTCATGCAACTACTGACTATACCTACACTAAACAGTTACCCTGGACCCTTGATACTTCATGCAACTACTGACTATACCTACACTAAACAGTTACCTAGGACCCTTGATACTTCATGCAACTACTGACTATACCTACACTAAACAGTTACCTAGGACCCTTGATACTTCATGCAACTACTGACTATACCTACACTAAACAGTTACCTAGGACCCTTGATACTTCATGCAACTACTGACTATACCTACACTAAACAGTTACCTAGGACCCTTGATACTTCATGCAACTACTGACTATACCTACACTAAACAGTTACCTAGGACCCTTGATACTTCATGCAACTACTGACTATACCTACACTAAACAGTTACCTAGGACCCTTGATACTTCATGCAACTACTGACTATACCTACACTAAACAGTTACCTAGGACCCTTGATACTTCATGCAACTACTGACTATACCTACACTAAACAGTTAACTAGGACCCTTGATACTTCATGCAACTACTGACTATACCTACACTAAACAGTTACCCTGGACCCTTGATACTTCATGCAACTACTGACTGTACCTACACTAAACAGTTACCCTGGACCCTTGATACTTCATGCAACTACTGACTACACCAACACAAAACAGTTACCCTGGACCCTTGATATTTCATGCAACTACTGACTATACCTACACTAAACAGTTATCCTGGACCCTTGATACTTCATGCAACTACTGACTATACCTACACTAAACAGTTACCCTGGACCCTTGATACTTCATGCAACTACTGACTGTATCTACACTAAACAGTTACCCTGGACCCTTGATACTTCATGCAAATACTGACTTTACCAACACTAAACAGTTACCCTGGACCCTTGATATTTCATGCAACTACTGACTATACCTACACTAAACAGTTATCCTGGACCCTTGATACTTCATGCAACTACTGACTATACCTGCACCAAACAGTTACCCTGGACCCTTGATACTTCATGCAACTAATGACTATGCCTACACTAAACAGTTACCTAGGAGCCTTGATATTTCATACAACTACCGACTATACCTACACTAAACATTTACCTAAGACACTTGATACTTGATGCAAATACTGACTATACCTACTCTAAACAGTTACCCTGGACCCTTGATACTTCATGCAACTACTGACTGTACCTATACTAAACAGTTACCTAGGAACCTTGATACTTCATGCAACTACTGACTGTACCTACACTAAACAGTTACCTAGGAGCCTTGATACTTCATGCAACTACTGACCTTACCTACACTAAACAGTTACCTAAGAGACTTGATACTTGATGCAAATACTGACTATACGTACACTAAACAGTTACGTTGGACCCTTGATACTTCATGCAAAAGCTGACTGTACCTTCACTAGAAAGTTACCTAGGGCCCTTGATAATTCATGCAACTACTGACTGTACCTACACCAAACAGTTACCTAGGTCCCTTGATACTTCATGCAGCTACTGACTATTCCTACAATAAACAGCTACCTAGGTCCGTTGATTCTTCATGCAACTTCTGACTGTTCCTACACTAAACAGCTACCCTGAACCCTTGATATTTCATGCAACTACTGACTATACCTACAATAAACAGTTTCCTAGGACCCTTGATACTTCACGCAACTTCTGACTATACCTTCACTAAACAGTTACCTAGAACCCTTGATACTTCATGCAACTACTGACTATACCTACACTAAACAGTTGCCTAGGACCCTTGATACTTCATGCAACTACTGACTATACCTACAATAAAGAGTTACCTAGGTCCCTTGATACTTATTGCAACTACTGACTATACATACACTAAATAGTTACCTAAGACCCTTGATACTTCATGCAACTACTGACTATACCTACACTAAACAGTTACCTACGACCCTTGATACTTCATGCAACTAATGACTATACCTACACTAAACAGTCACCTAGTGCCCTTGATGCTTCATGTAACTACTTGCTATACCTACACTAAACAGTTACCTAGAACCCTTGTTACTTTTTGCAACTACTGACTATACGTACACTAAACAGTTACCCTGGACCCTTGATACTTCACGCAAAAACTGACTGTACCTACACTAAACAGTAACCTAGGACCCTTGATACTTCATGCAACTACTGACTATACCTACACTAAACAGTTACCCTCGGCCCTTGATACTTCATGCAACTACTGACTGTACCTACACTAAACAGTTACCTAGGGCCCTTGATGCTTCAAGCAACTACTGACTGTACCTACACTAAACAGCTACCTAGGGCCCTTGATACTTCATGCAACTTCTGACTGTACCTACACTAAACAGTTACCCTGGACCCTTGGCACTTCATCCAACTACTGACTGTACCTACACTAAACAGTTACCTAGGGCCCTTGATACTTCATGCAACTGCTGACTATACCTACACTAAGTTACCCTGGACCCTTGATACTTCATGCAGCTACTGACTATACTTGCACTAAACAGTTACTTAGGACCCTTGATACTTCATGAAACTGCTGACTATACCTACACTAAACAGTTACCCTGGACCCTTGATACTTCATGCAACTACTAACTATTCCTACATTAAACAGTTACCCTGGACCCTTGATACTTCATGCAACTATTGACTGTAACTGCACTAAACAGTTACCAAGGGCCCTTGATACTTCATGAAACTACTGACTATAAGTACACTAAACAGTTACCTAGGACCCTTGATACTTCATGCAACTACTCACTATACCTACACTAAACAGTTACCCTGGACCCTTGATACTTCATGCAACTACTGACTGTACCTACACTAAACAGTTACCCTGGACCCTTGATACTTCATGCAACTAATGACTATGCCTACACTAAACAGTTACCTAGGAGCCTTGATACTTCATGCAACTACTGACCTTACCTACACTAAACAGTTACCTAGGACCCTTGATACTCCATGCAACTACTGACTATACCTACACTAAACAGTTAACTAGGACCCTTGATACTTCATGCAACTACTGACTATACCTACACTAAGTAGTTAACTAGGACCCTTGATACTTCATGCAACTACTGACTATACCTACACTAAACAGTTACCCTGGACCCTTGATACTTCATGCAACTACTGACTACACCAACACTAAACAGTTACCCTGGACCCTTGATATTTCATGCAACTACTGACTATACCTACACTAAACAGTTATCCTGGACCCTTGATACTTCATGCAACTACTGACTATACATTCACTAAACAGTTACCCTGGACCCTTGATACTTCATGCAACTAATAACTATGCCTACACTAAACAGTTACCTAGGACACTTGATACTTGATGCAAATACTGACTATACGTACACTAAACAGTTACCCTGGACCCTTGATACTTCATGCAAAAGCTGACTGTACCTTCACTAAAAAGTTACCTAGGACCCTTGATACTTCATGCAACTACTGACTATAATTACACTAAACAGCTAACTAGAACCCTTGATACTTCATGTAATTACTGACTGTACCTACACTAAACAGTTACCCTGGGCCCTTGATATTTCATGCAACTAGTGACTGTACCTACACTAAACAATCACCGAGGGCCCTTGATACTTCATGAAACTACTGGCTGTACGTACACTAAACAGTTAACTAGAACCCTTGATACTTCATGCAACTACTGACTGCACCTACACTAAACAGTTACCAAGAGCCCTTGATACTTCATGCAACTACTGACTGTACCTACACAAACAGTTACCCTCGACCCTTGGTACTTCATGCAACTACTGACTATACCTACACTAAACAGTTACCTAGGGCCCTTGATGATTCATGCAACTACTGACTGTACCTACGCTAAACAGTTACCCTGGACCCTTGATTCTTCATGCAACTACTGACTATACCTTCACTAAACTGTTACCTAGGGCCCTTGATACTTCATGCAACTCCTGACTATACCTACACTAAACAGTTACCCTTGACCCTTGATACTTCATACAACTTCTGACTATACCTACACTAAACAGTTACCAAGTAGCCTTGATACTTTATGGAACTACTGACTATACCTACACTAAAGAGTAACCCTTGACCCTTGATACTTCACGCAAATAATAAGTATACATACATTAAACAGTTACCTAGGACCCTTGACACTTCATGCAACTACTGAATATACCTACACTAAACAGTAACCTAGGGCCCTTGATACTTCATGCAACTACTGACTATACCTACGCTAAGCAGTTACCTAGGCCCCTTGATACTGTCACCCTTGGCCCTTGATATTTCAGGCAACTACTGACTGTACCTACACTAAACAGTTAACTAGGGCCCTTGATACTTCATGCAACTACTGACTAACTATACTAAACAGTTACATAGGATCCTTGACACTTTATGCAACTACTGACTATTTCTTCACTAAAGAGTTACCCTGGTCCCTTGATGCTTCATGCAACTACTGACTATACCTACACTAAACATTTACCCTGGGCCCATGATACTTCATGCAACTACTGACTGTACCTATTCTAAACAGTTACGTAGGGCCCTTGATACTTCATGCAACTACTGACTATGCCTGCACTAAACAGTTACCTAGGACCCTTGATACTTCAAGCAACTACTGACTCTACCTACACTAAACAGATTCCCAGGACTCTTGGTACTTCTTGCAACTACTGACTATACCTACACTAAACAGTTAACTAGAACCCTTGATACTTCAAGCAACTACTGACTGTACCTACACTAAACAGATATATAGGGCCCTTGATACTTCATGCAACTACTGACTGTACCTACACTAAACAGATTCCCTGGACTCTTGGTACTTCTTGCAACTACTGACTATGCCTACACTAAACAGTTAACTAGAACCCTTGATACTTCATGCAACTACTGACTGTACATACACTAAACAGTTACCAAGGGCCCTTGATACTTCATGCAACTACTGACTGTACCTACACAAACAGTTACCCTCGACCCTTGGTACTTCATGCAACTAATGACTATACCTACACTAAACAGTTACCTAGGGCCCTTGATGATTCATGCAACTACTGACTGTACCTACGCTAAACAGTTACCCTGGACCCTTGATTCTTCATGGAACTACTGACTATACCTTCACTAAACTGTTACCTAGGGCCCTTAATACTTCATGCAACTCCTGACTATACCTACACTAAACAGTTACCCTTGACCCTTGATACTTCATGCAACTTCTGACTATACCTACACTAAACAGTTACCAAGTAGCCTTGATACTTTATGGAACTACTGACTATTATTTATTTATTTATTATCACACCGGCCGATTCCCACCAAGGCAGGGTGGCCCGAAAAAGAAAAACTTTCACCATCATTCACTCCATCACTGTCTTGCCAGAAGGGTGCTTTACACTACAGTTTTTAAACTGCAACATTAACACCCCTCCTTCAGAGTGCAGGCACTGTACTTCCCATCTCCAGGACTCAAGTCCGGCCTGCCGGTTTCCCTGAATCCCTTCATAAATGTTACTTTGCTCACACTCCAACAGCACGTCAAGTATTAAAAACCATTTGTCTCCATTCACTCCTATCAAACACGCTCACGCATGCCTGCTGGAAGTCCAAGCCCCTCGCACACAAAACCTCCTTTACCCCCTCCCTCCAACCCTTCCTAGGCCGACCCCTACCCCGCCTTCCTTCCACTACAGACTGATACACTCTTGAAGTCATTCTGTTTCGCTCCATTCTCTCTACATGTCCGAACCACCTCAACAACCCTTCCTCAGCCCTCTGGACAACAGTTTTGGTAATCCCGCACCTCCTCCTAACTTCCAAACTACGAATTCTCTGCATTATATTCACACCACACATTGCCCTCAGACATGACATCTCCACTGCCTCCAGCCTTCTCCTCGCTGCAACATTCATCACCCACGCTTCACACCCATATAAGAGCGTTGGTAAAACTATACTCTCATACATTCCCCTCTTTGCCTCCAAGGACAAAGTTCTTTGTCTCCACAGACTCCTAAGTGCACCACTCACTCTTTTTCCCTCATCAATTCTATGATTCACCTCATCTTTCATAGACCCATCCGCTGACACGTCCACTCCCAAATATCTGAATACGTTCACCTCCTCCATACTCTCTCCCTCCAATCTGATATTCAATCTTTCATCACCTAATCTTTTTGTTATCCTCATAACCTTACTCTTTCCTGTATTCACCTTTAATTTTCTTCTTTTGCACACCCTACCAAATTCATCCACCAATCTCTGCAACTTCTCTTCAGAATCTCCCAAGAGCACAGTGTCATCGGCAAAGAGCAGCTGTGACAACTCCCACTTTGTGTGTGATTCTTTATCTTTTAACTCCACGCCTCTTGCCAAGACCCTCGCATTTACTTCTCTTACAACCCCATCTATAAATATATTAAACAACCACGGTGACATCACACATCCTTGTCTAAGGCCTACTTTTACTGGGAAAAAATTTCCCTCTTTCCTACATACTCTAACTTGAGCCTCACTATCCTCGTAAAAACTCTTCACTGCTTTCAGTAACCTACCTCCTACACCATACACTTGCAACATCTGCCACATTGCCCCCCTATCCACCCTGTCATACGCCTTTTCCAAATCCATAAATGCCACAAAGACCTCTTTAGCCTTATCTAAATACTGTTCACTTATATGTTTCACTGTAAACACCTGGTCCACACACCCCCTACCTTTCCTAAAGCCTCCTTGTTCATCTGCTATCCTATTCTCCGTCTTACTCTTAATTCTTTCAATTATAACTCTACCATACACTTTACCAGGTACACTCAACAGACTTATCCCCCTATAATTTTTGCACTCTCTTTTATCCCCTTTGCCTTTATACAAAGGAACTATGCATGCTCTCTGCCAATCCCTAGGTACCTTACCCTCTTCCATACATTTATTAAATAATTGCACCAACCACTCCAAAACTATATCCCCACCTGCTTTTAACATTTCTATCTTTATCCCATCAATCCCGGCTGCCTTACCCCCTTTCATTTTACCTACTGCCTCACGAACTTCCCCCACACTCACAACTGGCTCTTCCTCACTCCTACAAGATGTTATTCCTCCTTGCCCTATACACGAAATCACAGCTTCCCTATCTTCATCAACATTTAACAATTCCTCAAAATATTCCTTCCATCTTCCCAATACCTCTACCTCTCCATTTAATAACTCTCCTCTCCTATTTTTAACTGACAAATCCATTTGTTCTCTAGGCTTTCTTAACTTGTTAATCTCACTCCAAAACTTTTTCTTATTTTCAACAAAATTTGTTGATAACATCTCACCCACTCTCTCATTTGCTCTCTTTTTACATTGCTTCACCACTCTCTTAACTTCTCTCTTTTTCTCCATATACTCTTCCCTCCTTGCATCACTTCTACTTTGTAAAAACTTCTCATATGCTAACTTTTTCTCCCTTACTACTCTCTTTACATCATCATTCCACCAATCGCTCCTCTTCCCTCCTGCACCCACTTTCCTGTAACCACAAACTTCTGCTGAACACTCTAACACTACATTTTTAAACCTAACCCATACCTCTTCGACCCCATTGCCTATGCTCTCATTAGCCCATCTATCCTCCAATAGCTGTTTATATCTTACCCTAACTGCCTCCTCTTTTAGTTTATAAACCTTCACCTCTCTCTTCCCTGATGCTTCTATTCTCCTTGTATCCCATCTACCTTTTACTCTCAGTGTAGCTACAACTAGAAAGTGATCTGATATATCTGTGGCCCCTCTATAAACATGTACATCCTGAAGTCTACTCAACAGTCTTTTATCTACCAATACATAATCCAACAAACTACTGTCATTTCGCCCTACATCATATCGTGTATACTTATTTATCCTCTTTTTCTTAAAATATGTATTACCTATAACTAAACCCCTTTCTATACAAAGTTCAATCAAAGGGCTCCCATTATCATTTACACCTGGCACCCCAAACTTACCTACCACACCCTCTCTAAAAGTTTCTCCTACTTTAGCATTCAAGTCCCCTACCACAATTACTCTCTCACTTGGTTCAAAGGCTCCTATACATTCACTTAACATCTCCCAAAATCTCTCTCTCTCCTCTGCATTCCTCTCTTCTCCAGGTGCATACACGCTTATTATGACCCACTTCTCGCATCCAACCTTTACTTTAATCCACATAATTCTTGAATTTACACATTCATATTCTCTTTTCTCCTTCCATAACTGATCATTTAACATTACTGCTACCCCTTCCTTTGCTCTAACTCTCTCAGATACTCCAGATTTAATCCCATTTATTTCCCCCCACTGAAACTCTCCTACCCCCTTCAGCTTTGTTTCGCTTAGGGCCAGGACATCCAACTTCTTTTCATTCATAACATCAGCAATCATCTGTTTCTTGTCATCCGCACTACATCCACGCACATTTAAGCAACCCAGTTTTATAAAGTTTTTCTTCTTCTCTTTTTTAGTAATTGTATACAGGAGAAGGGGTTACTAGCCCATTGCTCCCGGCATTTTAGTCGCCTCATACGACACGCATGGCTTACGGAGGAAAGATTCTTTTCCACTTCCCCATGGACAATAGAAGAAATAAAAAAGAACAAGAGCTATTTAGAAAAAGGAGAAAAAACCTAGATGTATGTATATATATATATGCATGTGCGTGTCTGTGAAGTGTGACCAAAGTGTAAGTAGGAGTAGCAAGATATCCCTGTTATCTTAGCGTGTTTATGAGACAGAAAAAGAAACCAGCAATCCTACCATCATGCAAAACAGTTACAGGTTTTTGTTTCACAGTCATCTGGCAGGACGGTAGTACTTCCCTGGGTGGTTGCTGTCTACCAACCTACTACCTATTACTACTGACTATACCTACACTAAAGAGTAACCCTTGACCCTTGATACTTCATGCAACTACTGACCATACCTACACCAAACAGTAACGCTGGACCCTTGATACTTCTTGCAACTACTGACTATACCTACACTAAACAGTTACTCTGGACCCTTGATACTTCATGAAACTACTGGCTATACCTTCACTAAACAGTTACCTAGGACCCTTGATAAATCATGCAACTACTGATTATACCTACACTAAAAAGTTACCTAGGACCCTTGATACTTTATGCAACTTCTGACTATACCTTAACTAAACAGTTACCTAGGACCCTTGATACATCATGCAACTTCTGACTGTACCTACACTAAACATTTACCTAGGACCCTTGATACTTCCTGAAACTACTGACTATACCTACACTAAACAGTTACCTAGGACCCTTGATAAGTCATGCAACTACTGACTATACCTACACTAAACATTTTCCCTGGACCCTTGACACCTAATGCAACTACTGAATATACCTACACTAAAGAGTTACATTAGACCCTTGATATTTCATGCAACTACTGACTGTACCTACACTTAATAGTTACCTAGACCCTTGACACTTCATACAACTACTGACTATACGTACAATAACAGTTACCTAGGGCTCTTGATGCTTCATGCAACTACTTTCCATACCTTCACTAAAAAGTTACCTAGAGCCCTTGATACTTTATGCAACTACTGACTTTACCTACACTAAACAGTTACCCTGGACCCTTGATACTTCATGCAACTACTGGCTATACCTGCCCTAAACAGTTACCTAATACCCTTGATACTTCATGCAACTACTGACTGAACCTACACTAAACAGTTACCTATGACCCTTGATACTTCATGCAACTACTGACTATACCTACACGAAACATTTACCTAGGACCCTTGATACTTCATGCAACTACAGACTATACCTACACTGAACAGTTACCCTGGACCCTTGATACTTCATGCAACTACTGACTATTTGTACACTAATAAGTTTCTATGGACCCTTGATACTTCTTGCAACTACTGACTATACTTACACTAAACAGTTACCCTGGACCCTTGATACTTCATGCAACCACTGACTATTCCTGCACTAAACAGTTACTATGGACCCTTGATACTACATGCAACTACTGACTATACTTACACAAAACAGTTACCCTGCACCCTTGAGGCTTCTTGCAACTACTGACTAAACCTACACTAAACAGTTACCTATGGCCCTTGATACTTCATGCAACTACTGACTGTACCTACGTTAAACAGTTACCTAGGGCCCTTGATACTTCATGCAACTACTGACTATACCTACACTAAACATTCACCCTTGGCCCTTGATACTTCATGCAACTACTGACTGTACCTACACTAAACAGTTACCTAGGGCCCTTGATACTTCATGCAACTACTGTCTACCTACTCTAAACAGTTACATAGGATCCTTGATACTTTATGCAACTACTGACTATTCCTTCACTAAACAGTTACCCTGGTCCCTTGATACTTCATGCAACTACTGACTATACCTATACTAAACAGTCACCCTTGGCCCATGATACTTCATGCAACTACTGACTGTACCTACACTAAACAGTTACCTACGGCCTTTGATACTTCATGCAACTACAAAATATGCATGCACTAAACTGTTACCTAGCACCCTTGATATTTCATGCAACTACTCTATACCTACACTAAACAGATACCCTGGGCTCTTGGCACTTCTTGCAACTACTGACTGTACCTACACTAAACAGTTAACTAAAACCCTTGATACTTCATGCAACTACTGACTATACATACACTAAACAGTTACCTAGTGCCTTTGATACTTCATAAAACTACTGACTGTACTTACACTAAACAGATACCTAGGGCTCTTGATGCTTCATGCAACTACTGACTGTACCTACACTAAACAGTTACCTAGGGCTCTTGATACTTCATGCAACTACTGACTGTACCTACACTAAACAGTTACCCTGGACCCTTGGTACTTCATGTAACTACTGACTATACCTACACTAAACAGTTACCTAGGGCCCTTGATGCTTCATACAACTACTGACTGTTCCAACGGTAAACACTTACCCTGGACCCTTGATTCTTCATGCAACTACTGACTATACCTTCACTAAACTGTTACCTAGGGCCCTTGATACTTTATGCAACTCCTGACTATACCTACACTAAACAGTTACCCTTTACCCTTGATGCTTCATGCAACTACTGACTATACATACACTAAACAGTTACCAAGTAGCCTTGATACTTCATGGAACTACTGACTATACCTGCACTAAAGAGTAACCCTGGACCCTTGATACTTCATGCAACTACTGACTATACCAACACTAAACAGTAATCCTGGACCCTTGATACTTCTTGCAACTACTGACTATACCTACAGTAAACAGTTACTCTGGACCCTTGATACTTAATGCAACTTCTGGCTATACCTTCACTAAACAGTTACCTAGGACCATTGATACATCTTGCAACTGCTGACTATACCTACACTAAAAAGTTACCTAGGACCCTTGATACATCATGTAACTACTGACTGTACCTACACTAAACAGTTACCTAGGACCCTTGATACTTCTTGCAACTACTGACTATACCTACAATAAACAGTTACCTAGGACCCTTGATACGTCATGCAACTACTGACTATACCTACACTAAACATTTTCCCTGAACCCTTGATACTTCATTCAACTGCTGACTATACCTACACGAAACAGTTACCTAGGACCCTTGATACGTCATGCAACTACTGACTATACCTACACTAAACATTTTCCCTGAACCCTTGATACCTCATTCAACTGCTGATTATACCTACACGAAACAGTTACATAGGACCCTTGATACTTCATGCAACTACTGACTATACCTACACTAAAGAGTTACCTACAATAAACAGATACCCTGAACCCTTGATACTTCATGCAACTACTGACTATACCTACAATAAACAGTTACCTAAGACCCTTGATACTACATGCAACTACTGAATATACCTTCATTAAACAGTTGCCCTGGGCCCTTTATACCTAATGCAACTTATGACTATACCTGCACTAAAGAGTTACCTAAGGCCCTTGGTGCTTTATGTAAATACCTGCTACTCCTACACTAAACAGTTACCTAGAACCCTTGTTACTTCATGCAGATAAAGACTATACCTACACTAAACAGTTACCCTGGACCCTTGATACTTCATGCAAGTACTGACCTTACCTACACTAAACAGTTACCTAGGACACTTGATACTTGATGCAAATACTGAATATACGTACACTAAACAGTTGTCATGGACACTTGATACTTCATGCAACTACTGACTGTACCTACACTAAATAATTACCCTGGGCCCTTGATACTTCATGCAACTAATGACTGTACCTACACTAAACAATTACCATGGGCCCTTGATAATTCATGCAACTACTGACTGTACCTATACTAAACAGTTACCAAGTGCCCTTAATACTTCATGCAACTACTGACTGTACCTGCTCTAAACAGTTACCTAGTTCCCCTGAATCTTCATGCAACTACTGACTGTACCTACACTAAACAGTTGCCTAGGGCCCTTGATACTTCATGCAACTGCTGACTATGCCTCCACTAAGTTACCCTGGACCCTTGATACTTCATGTAGCTACTGACTATACCTACACTAAACAGTTATTTAGGACCCTTGATACTTCTTGAAACTTCTGACTATACCTACACTAAGCAGTAACCCTGGGCCCTTGATACTTCACGCAACTACTGACTATACGTTCACTAAACAGTTACCCTGGACCCTTGATACTTCATGCAACTACTGACTATACCTACACTAAACAGTTACCTATGACCCTTGATACTTCATGCAACTACTGAATATACCTTCACTAAATATTTACCTAGGACTCTTGATACTTGATGCAACTACTGACTATACCTTCGCTAAACAATTACCTAGGACCCTTGATACTTCATGAAACTGCTGATTATACCTACTTTAAATATTTACCTAGGACCCTTGATACTTCATGCAATTACTGACAGTACCTACACTAAACATTTACCTAGGGCCCTTGATACTTTATCCAACTACTGACTATTCCTTCTCTAAAGAGTTACCCTGGTCCCTTGATGCTTCAATCAACTACTGACTATACCTACACTAAACATTTATCCTAGGCCCTTGATACTTCATTCAACTACTGACTGTGCCTACACTAAACAGTTAACTAGAACACTTGATACTTCTTGCAACTACTGATTGTACCTACACTAAACAGTTACGCTGGACCCTTGATACTTCATGCAACTATTGACTCTACCTTCATTAAACAGTTACCTAGGGCCCTTGATACTTCATGCAACTTCTGACTGTACCTACACTAAACAGTTACCCTGGACCCTTGATACTTCATGCAACTACTGACTATACCTTCACTGAACAGTTACCTAGGGCCCTTGATACTTCATGCAACTTCTGACTGTACCTACACTAAACAGTTACCCTGGACCCTTGATACTTCATGCAACTACTGACTATACCTTCACTGAACAGTTACCTAGGGCCCTTGATACTTCATGCAACTCCTGACTATACCTACACTAAACAGTTGCCCTGGACCCTTGATACTTCATGCAACTGCAGACTGTACCTACACTAAACATTTACCAAGGAGCCTTGATACTTAATGCAACTACTGGCCGTACCTACACTAAATAATTACCTAGGACCCTTGATACTTCATGCAACTACTGCCTATACCTACAATAAACAGTTACCTAGGACACTTGATACTTCATGCAACTACTGACTAAAAATACACTAAACAGTTACAATGGACCCTTGATGCTTCATGCAACTACTGACTATACCTACACTAAACAGTTAACCTGGACCCTTGATACTTCATGCAACTACTGACTATACCTACACTAAACGGTTACTCTGGACCCTTGACACTTCATGCAACTACTGACTATACCTACACTAAACAGTTAACCTGGACCCTTGATACTTCATGCAACTACTGACTATACCTACACTAAACAGTTAACCTGGACCCTTGATACTTCATGCAACTACTGATTATACCTACACTAAACAGTTACTATGGACCCTTGATACTTCATGCATCTTCTGACTATACTTACACTAAACATTTGCCTTGGACCCTTGATGCTTCATGCAACTACTGACTATACCTTCACTAAAGAGTTGCTCTGGACCCTTGATACTTCTTTCAACTATTGACTATACCTACACTAAACAGTTACCTATGACCCTTGATACTTTATGCAACTAATGACTATTCCTATGCTAAACAGTTACCCTGGACCCTTGATGCTTCTTGCAACTACTGACACTACATACACTAAACAGTTAACTAGAGCCCTTGATACTTCATGCAACTAGTGACTATACGTACACTATACAGTTACCCTGGACCTTTGATACTTCTTACAACTACTGACTCTACATACACTAAACAGTTACCTAGGATCCTTGATTCTTCATGCAACTACTGGCTATTCCTTCACTAAACAGTTACCTAGGATCCTTGATACATCATGCAACTACTGACTATACCTAGAGTAAACAGATAGCTAGGTCCCTTGATACTTCATGCAACTACTGAATATACCTTCACTAAATAGTTACCTAGGACACTTGATACTTGATGCAACTACTGACTATACCTTCGCTAAACAATTACCTAGGACGCTTGATACTTCATGAAACTGCTGATTATACCTACACTAAACTGTTTCCCTGGACCCTTGATACTTCATGCAACTACTGACTATACCTACACTAAACAGTTTCCCTGGACCCTTGATACTTCATGCAACTACTGACTATACGTACAATAAACATTTGCCCTGGACCCTTGATACTTCACGCAACTACTGATTATACCTACACTAAACAGTTACCTAGGACCCTTGATAATTCATGCAACTAATAACTATACCCACATTAAAAAGTTACCTAGGACCCTTGATACTTCATGCTGCTACTGACTATACCTACAATAAACAGTTACCTAGGACCCTTGACACCTAATGCAACTACTGAATATACCTTCAATAAACAGTTACATAAGACCCTTGATACTTCATGCAACTACTGACTATAAGTACAATAAACATTTGCCCTGGACCCTTGATACTTCACGAAAATACTGATTATACCTACACTAAACAGTTACCTAGGACCCTTGATAATTCATGCAACTAATAACTATACCCACATTAAAAAGTTACCTAGGACCCTTGATACTTCATGCTGCTACTGACTATACCTACAACAAACAGTTACCTAGGACCCTTGACACCTAATGCAACTAGTGAATATACCTACACTAAACAGTTACATAACACCCTTGATACTTCATGCAACTACTGACTGTACCTACACTGAATAGTTACCTAGGACCCTTGATACTTCATGCAACTACTGACTATGCCTACACTAAACAGTTGCCTAGGGCCCTTGATGCTTCACGCAACTACTTTCTATACCTACACTAAACAGTTACCTAGAACCTTGATACTTCGTGCAACTAGTGACTTCACTTACACTGAACAGTTACCCTGGACCCTTGATACTTCATGCAACTATTAACTATTCATGCACTGAACAGTTACCTAGGACCCTTGATACTTCATGCAACTACTGACTATAACTACACTAAACAGTCACCCTGGGCCCTTGATACTTCATGCAACTACTGGCTGTACCTACACTAAACAGTTACCTAGGGCCCTTGATACTTTATGCAACTACTGACTATTCCTTCTCAAAACAGTTACCCTGGACCCTTGATGCTTCATGCAACTACTGACTATACCTACACTAAACAGTTACGCTGGACCCTTGATACTTCATGCAACTACTGACTGTACCTTCACTAAACAGTTACGTAGGGGCATTGATGGTTTGTGCAACTACTGGCTGCACCTACACTAAACAGTTACCTAGGACCCTTGATAATTCATGCAACTAATAACTATACCCACATTAAAAAGTTATCTAGGACCCTTGATACTTCATGCTGCTACTGACTATACCTACAATAAACAGTTACCTAGGACCCTTGACACCTAATGCAACTACTGAATATACCTACACTAAACAGTTACATAACACCCTTGATACTTCATTCAACTACTGACTATACCTACACTAAACAGTTGCCTAGGGCCCTTGATGCTTCACGCAACTATTTTCTATACCTACACTAAACAGTTACCTAGAACCTTGATACTTCTTGCAACTACTGAGTATACTTACCCTAAACAGTTACTATGGACCCTTGATACTTCATGCAACTAGTGACTATACTTACATTAAACAGTTACCCTGGACCCTTGATGCTTCATGCAACTACTGACTATACCTACACTAAACAGTTACTATGGACCCTTGATACTTCATGCAACTACTGACTATACTTACATTAAACAGTTACCCTGGACCCTTGATACTTCATGCAACTACTGACTATACCTACACTAAAAAGTTACTCTGGACCCTTGATAGTTCATGCAACTACTGACTATACCTACACTAAACAGTTACTATGGACCCTTGATACTTCATGCAACTACTGACTATACATACACTAAACAGATACCTTGGACCCTTGATGCTTCATGTAACTACTGACTATACCTACACTAAACAGTTACCCTGGACCCTTGATACTTCTTTCAAAAACTGACTATACCTACACTAAACATGACTTACCCTGAGCCCTTGATACTTCATGCAACTACTGACTGTACCTACACTAAACAGTTTACCTTGGGCCAGTTATATACTTCATGCAACTACTGCAAAAACACGCTTGTACCTACACTAAACAGTTACCCCTAGACTGACTGTACCTTGATACTTGATTTCATGCAACTACTGACTATACCTACACTAAACAGTTACCCTGGACCCTGTGATACTTCATGCAACTACTGATTATATACATTGTACACTAAACTTGTTATGCCTACTGACTATTCCTATTGATACCCTTCATGCAACTACTGACTATACCTACACTAAACAGTTACCCTAGGCCCTTGATACCCTTGATACCTTCATGCAACTACTGACTGTACCTACACTAAATAGTTACCCTGGATCCTTGATACTTCCTGCAACTACTGACTGTACCTACACTAATCAGTTACCTAGGATACTTCATGCACTACTGATACATTCATGACCCTTGAACTACATCTAATGGCTATACCTTCACTAAACAGTTACCTAGGGCCCTTGATACTTCATGCAACTGCTCACTATACCTACACTAGTTACCTGGACCTATGCAACTACTCTTGATATTCCTACACTAAACAGTTACCCTGGACCCTTGATACTTCATGCAACTAATGACTATGCCTACACTAAACAGTTACCTAGGAGTTACCTAGGGCCCTTGATACTTCATGCAACTACTGACTATACCTACACTACTACTGACAGTTAAACATTTGCCCTGGACCCTTGATACTTCATGCAACTACCTAGGACTAATTCATGCAACCTACACTAAACAGTTACCTAGGACCCTTGATACTTGCTATGCAACTACTGTTACCTAGGACCCTTACCTAATGCACTAAATATACCTTTACAGTTACTGGACCCTTGATACTTCATGCAACTACTGTAAATACACTATACCTACATACTTAAACTAGACTTACCTACCTAAACAGGAGGGTCCCTTGATACTTCATGCAACTACTGACTATTCCTACACTAAACACTTACCCTGGACCCTTGATACTTCATGCAACTACTGACTATTCCTACACTCATGCAACAGTTACCCTGGACCCTTGATACTTCATGCAACTACTGACTATACCTACACTAAACTAGTTACAGTTACCTAGGACCCTTGATACTTCATGCAACTACTGACCCTTGATACTTCATGCAACTACTGACTAAACCTACACTAAATAGTTACCTAGGACCCTTGATACTTCATGCAACTACTGACTATACCTACACTAAACAGTTACTATGGACCTTTGATATTTCTTTCTACTACTGACTATACCTACACTAAACAGTTACCAATGACCCTTGATACTTCATGCAACTACTGACTATACACCTACACTAAACAGTTAAACCCTATGGACCCTTGATACTTCAGTTACTATGGCAACTACTGACTATACCTACACTAAACAGTTACCTATGACCCTTGATACTTCATGCAACTACTGACTATACTTACACTAAAGAGTTACCTTGGATCCTTGATGCTTCATGCAACTACTGACTATACCTACACTAAACAGTTACCCTGGACCTTTGATATTTCTTTCTACTACTGACTATACCTACACTAAACAGTTACCTATGACCCTTGATACTTCATGCAACTACTGACTATACCTACACTAAACAGTTACTATGGACCTTTGATATTTCTTTCTACTACTGACTATACCTACACTAAACAGTTACCTATGACCCTTGATACTTCATGCAACTACTGACTATACTTACACTAAAGAGTTACCTTGGATCCTTGATGCTTCATGCAACTAGTGACTATACGTACCCTAAACAGTTACCCTGGACCCTTGATACTTCATGCAAAAACATACTGTACCTACATTAAACAGTTATCTAGGACCCTTGATACTTCATGCAACTACTGACTATACCTACACTTAACTCTTACACAGACTGCCACATGCTTTCAATAGAAGGGGCAATGTGAATTCAACGTATTCCTCTCTGTCTGTCTGTCTGTTTGTTTGTCTGTTTGTCTGTCTGTCTCTCTTTCTTTCTCTCTCTCTCTCTCTCTCTCTCTCTCTCTCTCTCTCTCTCTCTCTCTCTCTCTCTCTCTCTCTCTCTCTCTCTCTCTCTCTCTCTCTCTCTCTCTCTCTCTCTCTCTCTCTCTCTCTCTCTCTCTCTCTCTCTCTCTCTCTCTCTCTCTCTCTCACTCTCTCTCTCTCTCTCTCTCTCTATCTCTCACTTTCTCTAATCTAACTTGTTTTCAAAGCCTCACAGCGAAATACAACATAAAATACCATAACGGTAAATAGCCTATTGTTGTTGCTGCTGCTGTTGTTGTTGTTATTTCCGCTTCTGCTGCTGGTTCTACTGATTCTGCTGCTGCTGCTGCTGCTGCTGCTGCTGCTGCTGCTGCTGCTGCTGCTGCTGCTGCTGCTGCTGCTGCTGCTGCTGCTGCTGCTGCTGCTGCTGCTAGTACTACTATTGCTGCTGCTGCTGCTGCTGCTGCTGCTGCTGCTGCTGCTGCTGCTAGTACTACTATTGCTGCTGCTGCTGCTGCTACAACTCTTCCTACTTTTACTACAGCCAATGTTTCCACTGCTGCTGTTGTTGCTGCTGATGACAATGTTACTGCAGCTACCGTTTATGTTGTGGTTCCTGTTGTTTTTTGTTGATGCCGCTGTTACTGCTGTTGCTTGATAATGTTTCTCCTTCTGCTACTGTTGTAGTTTGTTCTCCCTGCTGTGGCTACTATTGTGGTTTGTTCTCCCTGCTGTGGCTACTATTGTGGTTTGTTCTCCCTGCTGTGGCTACTATTGTGGTTTGTTCTCCCTGCTGTGGCTACTATTGTGGTTTGTTCTCCCTGCTGTGGCTACTATTGTGGTTTGTTCTCCCTGCTATGGCTACTATTGTGGTTTGTTCTCCCTGCTGTGGCTACTATTGTGGTTTGTTCTCCCTGCTGTGGCTACTATTGTGGTTTGTTCTCCCTGCTCTGGCTTCTATTGTGGTTTGTTCTCCCTGCTGTGGCTACTATTGTGGTTTGTTCTCCCTGCTGTGGCTACTATTGTGGTTTGTTCTCCCTGCTGTGGCTACTATTGTGGTTTGTTCTCCCTGCTATGGCTACTATTGTGGTTTGTTCTCCCTGCTGTAGCTACTATTGTGGTTTGTTCTCCCTGCTGTAGCTACTATTGTGGTTTGTTCTCCCTGCTGTGGCTACTATTGTGGATTGTTCTCCCTGCTGTAGCTACTATTGTGGTTTGTTCTCCCTGCTGTGGCTACTATTGGTTTTTGTTCTCCCTGCTGTGGCTACTATTGTGGTTTGTTCTCCCTGCTGTGGCTACTATTGTGGTTTGTTCTCCCTGCTGTGGCTAGTATTGTGGTTTGTTCTCCCTGCTGTGGCTACTATTGTGGTTTGTTCTCCCTGCTGTGGCTACTATTGTGGTTTGTTCTCCCTGCTGTGGCTACTATTGTTGTTTGTTCTCCCTGCTGTGGCTACTATTGTGGTTTGTTCTCCCTGCTGTGGCTACTATTGTGGTTTGTTCTCCCTGCTGTGGCTACTATTGTGGATTGTTCTCCCTGCTGTGGCTACTATTGTGGTTTGTTCTCCCTGCTGTGGCTACTGTTGTGGTTTGTTCTCCCTGCTGTGGCTACTATTGTGGTTTTTTCTCCCTGCTGTGGCTACTATTTTGGTTTGTTCTCCCTGCTGTGGCTACTATTGTGGTTTGTTCTCCCTGCTGTGGCTACTATTGTGGTTTGTTCTCCCTGCTGTGGCTACTATTATGGTTTGTTCTCCCTGCTGTGGCTACTATTGTGGTTTGTTCTCCCTGCTGTGGCTACTATTGTGGTTTGTTCTCCCTGTTGTGGCTACTATTGTGGTTTGTTCTCCTTGTTGTGGCTACTATTGTGGTTTGTTCTCCCTGCTGTGGCTACTATTGTGGTTTGTTCTCCCTGTTGTGGCTACTATTGTGGTTTGTTCTCCCTGCTGTGGCTACTATTGTGGTTTGTTCTCCCTGCTGTCGCTACTATTGTGGTTTGTTCTCCCTGCTGTGGCTACTATTGTGGTTTGTTCTCCCTGCTGTGGCTACTATTGTGGTTTGTTCTCCCTGCTGTGGCTACTATTGTGGTTTGTTCTCCCTGCTGTGGCTACTATTGTGGTTTGTTCTCCCTGCTGTGGCTACTATTGTGGTTTGTTCTCCCTGCTGTGGCTACTATTGTTGTTTGTTCTCCCTGCAGTGGCTACTATTGTGGTTTGTTCTCCCTGCTGTGGCTACTATTGTGGTTTGTTCTCCCTGCTGTGGCTACTATTGTGGTTTGTTCTCCCTGCTGTGGCTACTATTGTGGTTTGTTCTCCCTGCTGTGGCTACTATTGTGGTTTGTTCTCCCTGCTGTGGCTACTATTGTGGTTTGTTCTCCCTGATGTAGCTACTATTGTGGTTTGTTCTCCCTGCTGTGGCTACTATTGTGGTTTGTTCTCCCTGCTGTGGCTACTATTGTGGTTTGTTCTCCCTGCTGTGGCTACTATTGTGGTTTGTTCTCCCTGCTGTGGCTACTATTGTTCTTGTTTATTTTTATGCTGCTGCTGTTGATGCTACTATTACTACTGCTGCTGGTACTACTACTACTACCACCACCACTGTTACTAATGCTGCTGCTGTTGCTGCTACTATTACTACTACTGCTGCTACTACTACCACCACCACTGTTACTAATGCTGCTGCTGTTGCTGCTACTATTACTACTGCTGCTGCTACTACTACTACTACCACCACCACTGTTACTAATGCTGCTGCTGTTGCTGCTACTATTACTACTACTGCTGCTACTACTACTACTACTACCACCACTGTTACTAATGCTGCTGCTGTTGCTGCTACTATTACTACTGCTGCTGCTACAACTACTACTACCACCACCACTGTTACTAATGCTGCTGCTGTTGCTGCTACTATTACTACTACTGCTGCTACTACTGATACTACTACCACCACCACTGTTACTAATGCTGCTGCTGTTGCTGCTACTATTACTACTGCTGCTGCTTCTACTACTACTACCACCACCACTGTTACTAATGCTGCTGCTGTTGCTGCTACTATTACTACTGCTGCTGCTACTACTACTACTACCACCACCACTGTTACTAATGCTGCTGCTGTTGCTGCTACTATTACTACTACTGCTGCTACTACTACTACTACTACCACCACCACTGTTACTAATGCTGCTGCTGTTGCTGCTACTATTACTACTGCTGCTGCTACTACTACTACTACTACTACTACCACCACCACTGTTACTAATGCTGCTGCTGTTGCTGCTACTATTACTACTGCTGCTGCTACTACTACTACTACTACTACTACCACCACCACTGTTACTAATGCTGCTGCTGTTGATGCTACTATTACTACTGCTGCTACTACTACTACTACTACCACCACCACTGTTACTAATGCTGCTGCTGTTGCTGCTACTATTACTACTGCTGCTGCTACTACTACTACTACCACCACCACTGTTACTAATGCTGCTCCTGTTGCTGCTACTATTACTACTACTGCTGCTACTACTACTACTACCACCACCACTGTTACTAATGCTGCTGCTGTTGCTGCTACTATTACTACTGCTGCTGCTACTACTACTACTACCACCACCACTGTTACTAATGCTGCTGCTGTTGCTGCTACTATTACTACTGCTGCTGCTGCTACTACTACTACCACCACCACTGTTACTAATGCTGCTGCTGTTGCTGCTACTATTACTACTGCTGCTGCTACTACTACTACTACTACCTCCACCACTGTTACTAATGCTGCTGCTGTTGCTGCTACTATTACTACTACTGCTACTACTACTACTACTACTACCACCACCACTGTTACTAATGCTGCTGCTGTTGCTGCTACTATTACTACTGCTGCTGCTACTACTACTACCACCACCACTGTTACTAATGCTGCTGCTGTTGCTGCTACTATTACTACTGCTGCTGCTACTACTACTACTACCACCACCACTGTTACTAATGCTGCTGCTGTTGCTGCTACTATTACTACTGCTGCTGCTACTACTACTACTACTATCACCACCACTGTTACTAATGCTGCTGCTGTTGCTGCTACTATTACTACTACTGCTGCTACTACTACTACTACTACCACCACCACTGTTACTAATGCTGCTGCTGTTGCTGCTACTATTACTACTGCTGCTGCTACTACTACTACTACTACCACCACCACTGTTACTAATGCTGCTGCTGTTGCTGCTACTATTACTACTACTGCTGCTACTACTACCACCACCACTGTTACTAATGCTGCTGCTGTTGCTGCTACTATTACTACTGCTGCTGCTACTACTACTACTACTACCACCACCACTGTTACTAATGCTGCTGCTGTTGCTGCTACTATTACTACTGCTGCTGCTACTACTACTACTACTACCACCACCACTGTTACTAATGCTGCTGCTGTTGCTGCTACTATTACTACTGCTGCTGCTACTACTACTACTACCACCACCACTGTTACTAATGCTGCTGCTGTTGCTGCTACTATTACTGCTGCTGCTGCTACTACTACTACTACTACCACCACTGTTACTAATGCTGCTGCTGTTGCTGCTACTATTACTACTGCTGCTGCTACTACTACTACTACTACCACCACCACTGTTACTAATGCTGCGGCTGTTGCTGCTACTATTACTACTGCTGCTGCTACTACTACTACTACTACCACCACCACTGTTACTAATGCTGCTGCTGTTGCTGCTACTATTACTACTGCTGCTGCTACTACTACTACTACTACCACCACTGTTACTAATGCTGCTGCTGTTGCTGCTACTATTACTACTGCTGCTGCTACTACTACTACTACTACCACCACTGTTACTAATGCTGCTGCTGTTGCTGCTACTATTACTACTGCTGCTGCTACTACTACTACTACTACCACCACTGTTACTAATGCTGCTGCTGTTGCTGCTACTATTACTACTACTGCTGCTACTACTACTACTACTACCACCACTGTTACTAATGCTGCTGCTGTTGCTGCTACTATTACTACTGCTGCTGCTACTACTACTACTACTACCACCACCACTGTTACTAATGCTGCTGCTGTTGCTGCTACTATTACTACTGCTGCTGCTGCTACTACTACTACCACCACCACTGTTACTAATGCTGCTGCTGTTGCTGCTACTATTACTACTGCTGCTGCTACTACTACTACTACCACCACCACTGTTACTAATGCTGCGGCTGTTGCTGCTACTATTACTACTGCTGCTGCTACTACTACTACTACTACCACCACCACTGTTACTAATGCTGCTGCTGTTGCTGCTACTATTACTACTGCTGCTGCTACTACTACTACTACTACCACCACCACTGTTACTAATGCTGCTGCTGTTGCTGCTACTATTACTACTGCTGCTGCTGCTACTACTACTACCACCACCACTGTTACTAATGCTGCTGCTGTTGCTGCTACTATTACTACTGCTGCTGCTACTACTACTACTACTACCACCACCACTGTTACTAATGCTGCTGCTGTTGCTGCTACTATTACTACTGCTGCTGCTGCTACTACTACTACTACTACCACCACTGTTACTAATGCTGCTGCTGTTGCTGCTACTATTACTACTGCTGCTGCTGCTACTACTACTACTACTACTACCACCACCACTGTTACTAATGCTGCTGCTGTTGCTGCTACTATTACTACTGCTGCTACTACTACTACTACTACCACCACCACTGTTACTAATGCTGCTGCTGTTGCTGCTACTATTACTACTGCTGCTGCTACTACTACTACTACCACCACCACTGTTACTAATGCTGCTGCTGTTGCTGCTACTATTACTACTGCTGCTGCTACTACTACTACCACCACCACTGTTACTAATGCTGCTGCTGTTGCTGCTACTATTACTACTACTGCTGCTACTACTACTACTACTACTACTACCACCACCACTGTTACTAATGCTGCTGCTGTTGCTGCTACTATTACTTCTATTGCTGCTGCTACTACTACAACTACAACTACTACTACCACTACTACTGATTTTGCTTTTATTGTCTGTTTTTGCTGCTGTTATTAATATTGCTGCTGTTTTAGCTGCCTCTACTCCTCTAGCTGACTCTACTGTTGTAGCTGCCTCTACTGCTGTAGCTGCCTCTACTGCTGTTGCTGCCTCTACTGCTGTAGCTGCCTCTACTGCTGTAGTTGCCTCTACTACTGTAGCTGCCTCTACTGCTGTAGCTGCCTCTACTGCTGTAGTTGCCTCTACTGCTGAAGCTGTCTCTAATTCTGTAGCTGCCAATACTGTTGCAGTTTTCTCTCCTGTTGTAGCTGATTCTACTGTTGTAGCTGCCTCTACTGCTGTAGCTGCGTGTACTGCTGTAGCTACCTCTACTGCTGTAGTTGCCTCTGCTGTACCTGCCTCTACTGCTGAAGCTGTCTCTAATTCTGTAGCTGCCTCTTCTGCTGTAGCTCCCTCTACTGCTGTAGCTGCCTCTACTTCTGTTGCTAACTCTGCTGCTGTAGCTGCTTCTTTTGCTGGAGCTGCGTCTACTATTGTAGATGTTCTTTTATCTGTAGCTGACTTTACTGTTGTAGCTGCCTCTACTGATGTATCTGCCTTAGCTGCTGCAGCCGCTTCTACTGTTGTAGGTGTCTCTATTGCTGTAAATGCCTCTACTGCCGAAGCAGCCTAGTCTGTTGCAGCTTCCTCTTCTGCTGTAGCTACTCTACTCCTGTAGCTGCCTCTACTGTTGCAGCTGCCTCTACTGCTCTAGCTGCCTCTACTGCTGTAGCTGCCTCTACTAGTATAGTTCCCATTATTGCTGTAGCTTCCTCTACTTCTGTAGCTGCCTCTACTGTTGTAGCTGCATCCACTGCTGTAACTGCCTCCACTGTTATAGCTGTCTATGCTGTTGCAGCTTCCTCTACTGCTGTAGTTGCCTCTACTGCTGTAGGTGCCTCTTACGTTGTTGCTGCAGTTACTGCTGTAACTGCCTCTGCTGTTGTAGCTGCCGTTACTGCAGTAGCTGCCTCAAATGTTGAAGCTGCCTGTAGTGCTGTAGCTGCATCTACTTCTGTAGCTGCCTCTTCTGCTGTAGCTGCCTCTACAGCTGTAGCTGTAGAGGCCCAACTCTGGATGTTGTTCTCGACTTGGTTTGGCATAGGAGAAGAAATACTTTTGGTTTCTTTCGATTTCATTTATGGCTTTTAGTTCTTCCCGCGATTCCTGACTATTATAAGATTCCTTTAGCTTAAGTTCGATGCTTGCTATTTCTCTGACCAGTGTCTCCCTACGCATTTCAGATATATTGACCTCTTTTAGCCGCTCTGTTATTCATTTCCGTCGCCTGTAAAGGGAGAACCTGTCTCTTTCTATTTTACATCTACTCCTCCTTTTTCTTAGAGGAATAAGTCTTGTGCATACATCGAGTGCCACCGAGTTAATCTGTTTTAGGCATAAGTTGGGGTCTGTGTTGCTTAGTATATCTTCCCAGCTTATATCGGTTAGGACTTGGTTTACTTGGTCCCACTATGTTTTTGTTATTGAAGTTGAATTTTGTGAATGCTCCCTCGTGACTAATCTCATTATGTCGGTCTGGGGCTCCGCGCATACATGTCTGAACCTCAATTATGTTGTGATCTGAGTATATTGCTTTTGATATGGTGACATTTCGTATCAGATCATCATTGTTAGTAAAGATGAGGTCTAGTGTATTCTCCAGTTTAGTAGGCTCTATTATTTGCTGGTTTAAATTGAATTTTGTGCAGTGATTTAAAAGCTCGTGTGAGTGTGAGTTTTCATCAGAGCTGCCTCCTGGTGTTATTACTGCAACAATATTATTTGCTATATTCCTCCATTTTAGGTGCCTTAAGTTGAAATCCCCCAGGAGCAAGATGTTGGGTGCAGGAGCTGGAAGATTTTCCAGACAGTGGTCAATTTTTAACAGCTGTTCCTGGAATTGCTGGGATGTTGCATCCGGAGGCTTGTAGACTACCACAATGACTAGGTTTTGGTTCTCGATCTTTACTACTAAAACTTCCACTACATCATTTGAGGCATTAAGCAGTTCTGTGCAAACAAGTGACTCTGCAATGTACAGACCAACCCCCCCCCCCTTTTGCCTGTTCACTCTGTCACATCTGTATAGGTTGTAACCTGGGATCCATATTTCGTTGTCCAAGTGATCCTTTATGTTGGTCTCAGTGAAAGCCACGAACATTGCCTTTGCCTCTGCAAGCAGTCCACGAATGAAATGTATTTTGTTGTTTGTTGCTGGCTTTAGACCCTGTATATTTGCAAAGAAGAATGTTATCGGACTGGTGGTATTGTTGGTACTGGGGGGGGGGATTTTTTTCCGGCATTAGTATCTGTATCTGTTGGTTTGGAGTGGAGGCCATCGACTGTGGTTCCACTCCAGGAATGACTGGATTTGGTGTACGATTTCTGCCATTTCCTGCCAGTTTTTTTCCTTCCTGGCAATAAAAAACCTCTCCCTCTTGAGTGGCTGTGGCTACCCAGGTTTTCCCATGGCCTGGATGTTTTGTATCTTTTTGTTCCCTTTAGATGGTTTGCCTGGCAATTTAAGTTATAGCATAGTCTTTCCTGTACTGAAGAGGTACACATTTCAGGGTGAAAAAGCTTACAGGAAGAGAGTTTACATTTTCCTGTTGTCATATGGGCAAGGCATTTTCTAGGGTGGTCATAGTTGCACGTCCCATCTGTTTTTCCAGATTTCCCATGCGTGCAGATACCAAGCGCATAGTATGTGCACAGGCTTGGTTTCCGTTTGCCTTGGGTTTCTATGATTGTATTCCCTGTTGGTGCATGTTTACCTGTCTTATTCCTATCCTCCCTAGCACCAACAATGGAGCTCCCACCAGTTGCTTTTGGTAATATATCCTCACTATTGCTAGTGGAGTCCTCTTGTTTGCTATCTCCTGTGGTATTTCTAGTTTGCAATATTGGTTTTATCTTATCTTTGACTACACCTGATTCCCCACTACGGCTTCTTTCTCCCATGAGGTCATTTATATGCATTATTTCCTGCGTATAATTCCCGACTACCTGGAAAAAATCTCGAGCTTCACCATTACTGTCTCCCAGGACAGCACCTCCAGCTTCACCATTACTGTCTACCAGGACAGCACTATCAGCCCCACATTTACTGACTAACAGGACATCACCTCCAGCCTTACAGCTTCTGACTATATGGCCAGTATCAAGGGCAGTACCATTCAGCCCAGACTTTTTATGTTCCCATTTGCTGTAGAAAGCTTCCAGGTTTTCAATGAAAGCAGCTTTGATGTTATCCTCTCTTATACATATACATATATATATATATATATATATATATATATATATATATATATATATATATATATATATATATATATATATATATATATATATATATATATATATATATATATATACATATATATATATATATATATATATATATATATATATATATATATATATATATATATATATATATATATATATATATATATATATATATATATATATATATATATAAACATGACAAAAGGATTTAAATAAAATTTGTGGGAAAAGAAGGGTAGGGCTCAAGTCTTTCAATTAAGAATGTTTGCTGCAGTAGTAGTTGTAGTAGTAATAGTAGTAGTAGTAGTAGTAGTAGTAGTAGTAGTTGTAGTAAGAGTAGTAGTAGTAGTAGTAGTTGTAGTAAGAGTAGTAGTAGTAGTAGTAGTTGTAGTAAGAGTAGTAGTAGTAGTAGTAGTTGGAAAAGTAGTAGTAGTAGTAGTAGTAGTAGTAGTAAGAGTAGTAGTAGTAGTAGTATCAGTAAGAGTAGTAGAGGAAGTAGTAGCAATCGTAGTAGTAGTAGCAGTAGTAGTAGTAAGAGTAGTAGTAGCAGTAGTTGGAAGAGTAGTAGTAGTAGTAAGAGTAGTAGTAGCAGTAGTAGGAATAGTAGTAGTAGTAGTTAGAGTAGTAGTAGTAGTAATAGAAGTACTGGTAAGAATAGTAGTAGTAGTAAGAGTAGTAATAGTAGTAAGTGCGTAGTAGGAGTAGTAGTAGTAAGAGTAGTAGTAGTAAAAGTAGTAGTAGTAGTAAGAGTAGTAGGAGTAGTAAAAGTAGTAGTAGTAGAAGTAGTAAGAATAGTAGTAGCAGTAAAAGTAGTAGTAGTAGTAGTAGTAGTAGTAAGTGTAATAGTAACAGTAAAAGTAGTAGTAGTAGTAGTAGTAGTAGTAGTAGTAAGAGTAGTAGTAGTAGTAAAAGTAGTAGTAGTAGTAGTAGTAAAAGTAGTAGTAGTAGTAGTAGTAGTAGTAGTAGTAGTAAGAGTAGTAGTAGTAGTAAGAGTAGTAGTAGTAGTAGTAAGAGTAGTAGTAATAGTTGTAGTAGTAGTAAAGTAGTAGAAGTAGTAGTAGTAAGAGTAGTAGTAAGAGAAGTAGCAGTAGTAAAAGTAGTAGTAGTAGTAAGAGTAGTAGTAGTAGTAGTAAAAGTAGTAGTAGTAAAGTAGTAGTATTAGTAAGAGAAGTAGTAGTAGTAAAAGTAGTAGTAGTAAAGTAGTAGTAGTAAAGTAGTAGTAGTAGTAAAGTAATAGTAGTAGTAAAGTAGCAGTAGTAGTGGTAAGAATAGTAGTGAGAGTAGTAGTAGTAGTAAAGTAGTAGTAATAGTAGTAAAGTAGTAGTAGTAGTAGTAAAGTAGTAGTAGTAGTAATAAAAGTAGTAGTAATAAAAGTAGTAGTAGTAGTGGTGGTGGTGGTGAAAAAATAGATTTGGTATGTTTTTTGACATTCACCAAACATCTGCATTTTAACCCCCACAAAATAAAAATATTTGAGATATTCCAAAAACATTATCATGATAAATTCAAACATACTTTGTTTTATATTGTCTGTTAAAATAATTTCAGTACAATCATTAATAGTGGAGCACCTTCAAGCAGTAGACAAAAATCTTACTTTCGAGATATTCAGGTAAAGGCGCCGACGAGCAAGAAATTATAAAAAAAATCGTGAAAATCGCGCTACTTTGATCTTTTTTATGCATTATGAGTGATTTCATGTTGTGTCCCATGTATATTATGCTGTTTCCTGTAGTTCTACCAGAGGTAACACAGAAAACACTTCTCTTATAGTGAGGAACTGGCGTAATTATTTCATCAAGGTCAGCCACCACATCCGGGTATAATATACAAATAATATTATTTTGGCCGGGTTTCTTATGCATTTATCCAAGTTATCTTCTGCATACTATCACTACTGAATAAACGATATAAGCAGAAAAATGATATTAGTAATAATAGCGTCATTATAAGACATCTTGTGAGAAGTGATCAGACTGATGTCATCGGCAACTGGTTGTTGCACCATCATGCAAGCTTCTCCCACTCTGATGTAAGCTCCTCCCTCATTGTAATGATATTAAGTGTTAAATTTAGTGTATTAGAAAGAAAAACAGACGGAAATTAATATATATATATATATATATA
Source organism: Cherax quadricarinatus (assembly GCF_038502225.1). NCBI lineage: Eukaryota > Metazoa > Arthropoda > Malacostraca > Decapoda > Parastacidae > Cherax > Cherax quadricarinatus. The sequence continues at coordinate 29,539,014 of NC_091336.1, read as the reverse complement.
TATATATATATATATATATATATATATATATATATATATATATATATATATATATATATATGTGTGTGTGTGTGTGTATACATATATAAACACTGATCTCTGGCTGAAGAAGACTCGAACCTACGAACCTTGGAACAAGGTACGCAGTGCTTTACCAATCTACCCACACTGGACCAATACCTTGGAGTCCAGCTTGCGCTAGACTTTGATCCAAGGCTGCCAGCTTTCAGGGAGAAGGCTTACAGCTTTTCATCTCATCCCCTGCATGCACCAGCCTTACTAAAGATATTAACAATGCAAGGAATTCGCAAGAGCAGGCGAATTATACACAAACACTGATCTCTGGCTGAAGGAGACTCGAACCTACGAACCTTGGAACAAGGTATGCAGTGCTTTATCAATCTACCCACGCTGGACCAATACCTTGGACATCGACACCATGCCTAACCCTTCTAGGGTAGGGTAGGTGCCTGAGCCCGAGCCTTTAGCTCATAAGACTGTCATTCCCATTAGCCCCCTTGGGGCGGGGATGGCAGACCAGAGAGGCCTAGCTTGTGGCAAGGCCTGGGGACAGTTGGTCCCAAAGATGAGGAGGTACTTGTGCCTCCTTCCATGGGAGACTTAGGTCTCAGACACTCCCTAAAGAGGGAGCCAAGGCCAGGCCACCACTTGGAAAAGGCCCGGGCCGGGAGAATACCAGCGAATCTTTAATAATAATAATAAATACCTTGGAGACCAGCTTGCGCTAGACTTTGATCCAAGGCAGCCAGCTTTCAGGGAGAAGGCTTACAGCTTTTCATCTCATCCCCTGCATGATGGTGGAACAACCAGTTGCCGATGACATCAGTCTGATCACTTCTCACAAGATGTCTTATACTGACGCTATTATTACTAATATAATTTTTCTGCTTATATCGTTTATTCAGTAGTGATAGTATGCAGAAGATAACTTGGATAAATGCATAAGAAACCCGGCCAAAATAATATTATTTGTATATTATACCCGGATGTTGTGGCTGACCTTGATGAAATAATTACGCCAGTTCCTCACTAAAAGAGAAGTGTTTTCTGTGTTACCTCTGGTAGAACTACAGAAAACAGCATAATGTACACGGGACACAACATGAAATCACTTATAATCCATAAAAAAGACCAAAGTAGCGTGATTTTCATGATTTTTTTTTAATTTCTTGCTCGTCGGCGCGTTTACCCGAATATCTCGAAAGTAAGATTTTTGTCTACTGCTTGAAAGTGCTCCACTATTAATGATTATCCTGAAATGATTTTAACAGACAATATAAAACAATGTATGTTTGAATTTCTCATGATAAAGTTTTTGGAATATCTCAAATATTTTTATTTTGTGGGGGGTTAAAAGGCAGATGTTTGGTGAATGTCAAAAAACATACCAAATCTATTTTTTCACCACCACCACCACTACTACTACTACTACTACTTTTACTACTACTACTACTACTACTACTACTACTAATAATAATAATAATAATAATTTTACTACTACTACTACTCCTCCTCCTACTACTACTACTACTACTACTACTATTACTACTATTACTACTACTACTACCACTTTTACTACTACTACTACTCTTACTACTTGTTAAAGAAAACGCGATTTCTAATAAGCTTAGAGACCTCCAGTGAATACTAGGAAATACTGCCAGCATCCTGCCTGTTACTTTGTTTTCGTAACAATTAGTCAGTATCCTGGTCCATTTATCCATTAGAATTCAATCAGAATTATTAGTGTTTTAGGATTACAACTGGTAGGCTTCTAAATAGAGAAATTAAAATTTTCATTGTCTGCATCGCTCTTGGGCCGTGTAGACTTCCTGCGCAAACGCACTTCAGTTCCCTTACTGCAGTAGTGGGAGGTGGTGCTTGTCGCGCCTCTGTCGTCAGCCCAGGAGAACTACCATTCCATTAGTCAACATGGCGTTCAGTTATAGACGCAGGATCAACACTGTCGGCGTTGAACTTCTCAGTGGGGCAATAACGCCAGCTTCAGCCCAGGTATTACTACCTAAAATCATCAGAGACACGTATGGTATTCAGGATGGCGAGTTGTACGGAGTAGCATTGAACGGAGCACGTAGATTTTTTGTGAAACTGCTCTCAGCAATGGTTTATGAGTCGTTGGTCAACCGTTTTCAGGACTTAAGTCTTGATGCAACACCAGCTGTGCGTGTGAGGATGATCGATGTATCCAGACATTATACATGGATTAAACTGCGTAATGTCCCCTTTGAGGCTGATGAGACAGATATCAGAAAAGTTTTTGAGGAATATGGAACTGTTCATTTGGCCCAGCATGGTAAGTGGGTGACGGGTGCCTACACAGGTATGCCGGAGGGCACTTTTAACCTAAAAATGACATTGCGACACCCCATACCGTCTTACGTGTACCTAAAGGAATTCAGGACACAGGTCATGGTGTCATACGCTGGGCAAAGGCGTACATAAGAACATAAGAACGAAGGAACACTGCAGCAGGCCTACTGGCCCATGCGAGGCAGGTCCAAGTCTCCTACCGGCTTAAGCCAATGCACCCAACCTAGTCAGGTCAGGTCACTTTGACTTAAGGGAGGAACACGGCAACCGACCTGGTAGCACAAGCTACCAGGTCGGTTGTATTTATCCAACCTATTTTTAAAGCTACACATCGTTCTGGCCTCTATAACTGTACTTGTGAGTTTGTTCCACTCATCCACAACTCTATTACCAAACCAGTACTTTCCTATATCCTTCCTGAATCTGAATTTTTCTAACTTAAAACCATTGCTGCGAGTCCTGTCTAGGCTAGATATTTTCAGCACACTATTTACATCCCCTTTATTTATTCCTGTCTTCCATTTATACACCTCAATCATATCCCCCCTAATTCTACGTCTTTCTAGAGAGTGCAGATTCAGGGCCCTTAGTCTATCCTCATAGGGAAGGTTTCTGATACATGGGATCAACTTTGTCATCCTCCTTTGTACATTTTCCAGAGCATTTATATCCATTCTGTAATACGGTGACCAAAACTGTGCAGCATAATCTAAATGAGGCCTAACCAAGGATGTATAGAGTTGAAGAACAACCTTAGGACTCCTATTATTTATGCTTCTTGATATGAAGCCAAGGATTCTATTAGCTTTATTGCGAACACTTATGCACTGTTGTCTTGGTTTCAGATTACTGCTAACCAGAACTCCTAAATCTTTTTCGCAATCCGTTATTTTTCGCAATCCGTTATTGTCCTGTCCAACATTTAGAACTTTGCATTTGTCTATATTAAACTGCATCTGCCACCTCTCCGACCACTGCATCAGTCTATTCAAATCTTCCTGGAGTGCTCTAATGTCCTCGTCAGAATGAATTCGACGGCCTATTTTGGTGTCATCGGCAAACTTGCTGATGTCGCTCTTTATGCCCTCATCTATGTCGTTTATGTATATTGTGAACAGCAGGGGGCCCAACACTGACCCCTGTGGAACACCGCTCGTGACGCTTCCCCACTCTGATTTCTCCCCATTTATGCAAACTCTCTGCTGCCTATTTGTCAACCATGCCTCTATCCAGGAAAAAATTTCTCCTCCTATTCCATGTGCCTTAATTTTCCTCAATAGTCTCTGATGTGGGACCCTGTCAAAAGCCTTACTGAAGTCCATATACACAATATCATATTCATTACCATGATCTACCTCCTCAAATACCTTAGTGAAAAAAGTTAATAAATTCGTAAGGCAGGAACGCCCCTTTGTAAAACCATGCTGAGATTCGTTGATTAATTTATGCTTTTCAAGGTGGCTACGAACTGCCTCGGCAATTATTGATTCCATAAATTTTCCCACTATGGAGGTTAGGCTTATTGGTCTATAGTTCGAAGCTAAGGACCTGTCACCTGCTTTGAAAATAGGTATCATATTTGCCATTTTCCACTTATCTGCCGCTTCCTCACTTATCAGTGGGGAAGCGGCAACGAGCTCCTGGCCCAGGGGCGGAGACATCTGCTTCTACACCGGGGGAAGCTGGTGATGATCAACGACGTGAAGGAGGGCGTGGTCGTCTATGGAGCGAGATAGTGGATGAGGCGCATAAGGCTGGGGGAGAGGGTGAGGCCCTTGACCAGTTACCTGGCCTGAGACACTTCCAGTGGATCGGGTTGAGCAAAAAGTACAGGAGGAAGTGTTGGAAATTGAGGAGGTATTAGCCGAGGTTCTGAAGTCATTGTCACCGCCTGAGGAGGTGGCTGCTCCTGGAAAGGTGGTAGAAGACGAGTTGAAGGCTGTGGTGCATCAACAACAGAACTATTCGGACGACGGGAGTGACAGCGTGACTGAGGTGTCACCGAGATCATTGCCACTGTGTACAGTAAAGGTTGAGGTACATTGTGAGGCATCCCCAGACCAAGCCATGGAGGATGCGCCTGTCACAAGAAAGAGAGCCGCTGCGTCGGATTCAGATGATGTCCTAACGCCAGCGCAGCGGACTGGGAAGCAAATATGGGTAGAAGGTGAAGGTAGTGGTGGCCATGACAGGAGGCACCGAAAGAAGGGGGGGGGGAGAGAGGGAAGTGTGCAGGTGAGAAGTGGTCCCACACGTTCTGGTGCCCATCGGAAGAGTGAAGAGAGAAGGCAGGGGTGGAAACTTTAATAGGCCTCCGGTGTATGACAGTAAACGTTAATGGCTTGTGTAATAGTGTAAAGAGAGAATGGTTTCGAATGTTTCTGAATAAATTTAGAGTGGATGTTGTGTTCCTTCAGGAGCATAATTTTAAGGAGGGGAGGGTGTTGGAGATGGAGGGGTTTCGGGTGGTAACCCTGCCATCTGCCCGTTTGAAAGGAGGGGTGGGTATATTAATTAGGGAGGCGAGCCCGTTTGCTTTGCAGAGAAGTGAGGGGGGGGGGAGGGGGAAGGGTGTTGCGCATAGATGGTTTGTGGATGGGAAAATGTGTGGCCTTTATTAGCGTATATGCGCCTACAGAGAATAACGTACAGGTGAAGCAGGAGTTTGTGTATGAGGACCTTGTGTTTTTTTCCATGCATTACCGGAGGTGGCAATAGTAGGAGGTGATTGGAACTGCATCATTGGGAGGGCTTATGTGGAACCGAAAGGGGCAGGTTATGTGTCGGTGGCCCTACGAGATTTATTGAGGGATATTAGGTTAAGGGATGCATTTGAGGGGGGGGGCATGGGAGACAGAGCATACATTTGTTAGGAGAGGGTATGCAGCGAGATTAGATAGAGTGTATCTTTCTCACGGGGTTGTAGTGAGATCTTTCAAAACTGTAGAAGTAGCATGGTCGGATCATAGAGCAGTGTTGGTGGAGGTTGGGTGGGAGGCGCTTGCGGAAATATACAGGAGTTACTGGAAATTAAATATAAGTGCATTGAGTGATGAGGAGGGGTTAGCGAGATTTTCTGTCCTATGGAAGGAGCTTAGCAAGGAGGCACAGGGAGTGGAAGATGTCGTACAATGGTGGGATTGTGTAGCCAAGAAAAGGATTAGGAAATATTATGTGCGGGTGGGCAAATGTATAAATGATTTAAAATATGGCCTTTCAAATTATTTAGAGGACAGGTTAAGGGGCTGTTATGGGAAGGGGGCTGTGGGGGGCAACTATCCTATGGATGAAATTGTCGAGGTCAAGGGGAGACTGAGGGAGTTACAAAATGAGAGGTTTCAAGCGGTCAGGGTGCAGGCAGGGGTAGAGGAGGTGCTTTGGGGAGACAAGCCATCGGCGTGTGTGTTGCGACGTCAAAAACAAAGACAGCTGGTTACAGCTATTCCGAGGTTAGAGGTACATGAGATGGCGGGGGGTTATAGGGTGGGTCAGGAGATACGAACTACGAAAGGAATGTGTGCGTATGTGGATAAATGGTATGAAGGGTATTGGACAAGTGGGAAGGTGGGAATGTGGATTTAGAGAAGGTGTGTGAGTATGTGACGTAATTTAGGGAATAGTGATAGAACATAAGAAAATAAGAACATAAGAAAGGGGGAACACTGCAGGAGGCCTGCTGGCCCATACTAGGCAGGTCCTTTACAATTCATCCCACTAACAAAACATTTGCCCAACCCAATTTTCAATGCCACCCAAGAAATAAGCTCTGATGTGAAAGTCCCACTCAAATCCAACCCCTCCCACTCATGTACTTATCCAACCTAGATTTGAAACTACCCAAAGTCCCAGCCTCAATAACCCAACTAGGTAGACTGTTCCACTCATCAACTACCCTATTTCCTAACCAATACTTTCCTATGTCCTTTCTAAATCTAAACTTATCTAATTTAAATCCATTACTGCGGGTTCTCTCTTGGAGAGACATACTCAAGACCCTATTAATATCCCCTTTATTAATGCCTATCTTCCACTTACACACTTCGATCAGGTCTCCCCTCATTCTTCGTCTAACAAGTGAATGTAACTTAAGCAGGACAGCACCCCCCACTGTATAGAGAAGATCTCCACAACTTACTCACTTTAACCTAAGCGGTGAAGCTTTTGCACTAGTTTTACTCGCTTAAGTCACCAGAAATTGTGAAATTTTCCTTATACAGAAGTTCTCGTCTGTGGAGACGAGAACTTCTGTATAAGATAGAAAATAATGTAACTTTTGTTCAACTGTATATGAAAGGTTTATTCAGCCAAAATTGATGGTCTTCATATTTAAGTGGAATATAAAGTCTGTTTATATATTATTAAGAATAAGGTACAACAAAACTGTCCATAACAATATCTATTCTATATTAAAGATACATATTAAAAAGTTTTTCGATCTCCCTACAACCTTATTACGATATAACTAGAGAACAATTCTCCTTGAAAAGTCCCCTAGACTGACAACATCTAGGGTTTATAAAGTTTATCATAATAAACACATATTAAGCCATTGTTGATCTCAAGGATGGTGAAGGTCCATATCCAGGTGTAAAAGTTGACAAAGAGGAATGTATCAATCACTATGTTAATCTACCCCACTCACACCTGACGTCAGCTCGCTTCAGGCGAGTAGTGTAGACGTCAGGACAAACAAATTGGTCGTTACCTATTTCCTCACCAGAATAAATATATACATATAATGAAAAATGGGAAAGGTGAAAATGAATATTTAATATTATAAAGCTGATTACTCTCGTTTTAGCATTTAACGATGGTAATCGCAATATAATATTAGAAAGATGAACAAATATGAAAGACATATATCATAACTGCATCTCTGCGTAACAGTGTTACTATCACCATCACTCACTATAGCTTTGTATCTCAATTTATTTTCAAGGGATCGTTGCCACATCATTACTGCTGCTTCACTTTCCATCTTTGCAGATGTTCCTGAATAGTTTTTGTGGCACTGAGGTTTTTGTCCTTCTACCAATTCTTCACATTTTGCATCAGATATTATCTTTTTGTTCCAACAACTTTTGCGATAAGAACATATATTACAAAACTTAAAAAAACCTGATAATCAATCACTAAATTTGTTAAAGGCATCAATAATGACACCAATGCCTATATATGAGTGATGTCCCCTTGTGTGCCATGTTCTGTCATACGTCACATCATTCCATTGTCATCTGGTACAATGTTCAGTTTGGCATATTCCTGAACAATAATGTCCTTAGATTCAGCAAGTATTTTCATACATGACTCAATAGATTTTTCTGTTATCATTGTAGTATACTTATTATAAGCAACTTGAGTGATATGTGGGAAATTGCACATTGCATTTCTACGAATAAATGAACAGTACCCACGACCTGCTAACATTTCCCCATACACCATCCTGCCAGTTAATTCATTCAGTATTTTATACGAACCTGGTTTTTCCCCCAACTGATATCCACACTCAGGACACATTACACAAGCAACTGTCTCTAGATGTTGTTCATAATATGTAACCTCCATTTTTCCACCCCTCAGGGAAGGTTCCTTGATGTTGGTGAGGGGCTCTTGATTTAGGGAATTGGATCTGTGCTCCAGTTCCCCTAATTAAGCCTGAATGCCTTCCACATCCCTCCCAGGCGCTGTATAATCCTACGGGTTTAGCGCTTCCCCTTGATTATAATAATCCATTTTTCCAGAAAAACACTGCATACAAATTATAAGCGATAAGATGTCATGTGTAAAGTAAAAGGACACAAGTGCAACTAACGGCTTGATAAAGCTCCTGGAGAGCGAAACGTTGCCACAATAAAATGTCACATTAGTTGCACTTGTGTCCTTTTACTTTACATATTGTCGGTAATTCTACCAACTTTATTACAAGATGTCATGTATTTTAATATATTCCATTCCCCAGCAGGTGCAGGTGTTGACTCCCCAGCAGGTGCAGGTGTTAACTCCCCAGCAGGTGCAGGTGTTGACTCCCCAGCAGGTGCAGGTGTTGACTCCCCAGCAGGTGCAGGTGTTGACTCCCCAGCAGGTGCAGGTGTTGACTCCCCAGCAAGTGCAGGTGTTGACTCCCCAGCAAGTGCAGGTGTTGACTCCCCAGCAAGTGCAGGTGTTGACTCCCCAGTAAGTGCAGGTGTTGACACCCCAGCAGGCGCAGGTATTGACTTAACAGCGGGTGCAGGTGGTGATACCCCAGCAGGTGCAGGTGTTGACACCCCAGCAGGCGCAGGTGTTGACTTAACTGCGGGTGCAGGTGGTGATACCCCAGCAGGTGCAAGTATTGACACCCCAGCAGGTGCAGGTGTTGACACCCCAGCAGGTGCAGGTGTTGACACCCCAGCAGGTGCAGGTGTTGACACCCCAGCAGGTGCAGGTGTTGACACCCCAGCAGGTGCAGGTGTTGACACCCCAGCAGGTGCAGGTGTTGACACCCCAGCTGGTGCAGGTGTTGACACCCCAGCAGGTGCAGGTGTTGACACCCCAGCAGGTGCAGGTGTTGACACCCCAGCAGGTGCAGGCGTTGATACCCCAGCAGGTGCAGGTGTTGACACCCCAGCGGGTGCAGGTGTTGACACCCCAGCGGGTGCAGGTGTTGACACTGAAATGTCACTGGCAACATTAGTATCAATATCAGTGATGTCTATGGAGCTGGTGGCCACATCTAGGGTAGCAATGGAGGCCATACGAGATGAAGTGGCCATGGAGGTGCTGGTGGCGACATCTGGGGTGGCGGCGTAGGTGCTGGCCACATCTGGGGTGGCGGCGTAGGTGCTGGCCACATCTGGGGTGGCGGTGTAGGTGCTGGCCACATCTGGGGTGGCGGTGTAGGTGCTGGCCACATCTGGGGTGGCGGTGTAGGTGCTGGCCACAGGTGATGTGATCACATATGGAGCACCTCTTTTGTTCTTCAATCCTTTGGGTCGGCCAACTGGACGTCGTGTGGCAACAGGTACGTCGTCTCGTTTACGCTTTCCCGATCCTATGGGTCGGCCACGTGAACGTGGGGTGGCCACAACTGGAGTGGCCGTGGAGGTAGTGGTCGTTGAGGTAGTAGTCGTGCAGATGGTCGCGGAGCTGGCCGTGGAAGTAGTTATCGTAGAGGTAGTAGCCGTGAAGGTGGCCATGGAAGTATCACTGGAGGTGCTGGCCACATATGCGGTGCTCATATATTTTTCCTTCCCTTGTTTTAAAGTTGAAATATCCAATAGTTGAGCACCAATGAACCATGATTGGTATTGAGGGAAGTTAGTTGTGGTACCAGTGTTGGGTCAAAAACCACTGCCGCTCGCTTTGCTTCTTTAGCCTTATGCATCTTCTCTAAGTGTTTCCTCCGCTTCCTGCTAATGTTCTTGGCATACGGTTTCGGTTTCGTAGGCATCGTGTACAAAAAATAATGTACACAACAGAAGGGGAAAAAGTGACGTCCCAAGGGTAGACAGCTGTCGCACGAAGCAGCGCACACCCACACTCCTTTAACGTCTACTTGGTACTGACTGGCTGTTACTGTGAGCAGCTCCTCCACACAACTAACTTGGTGGTTGACAGTTACTATTTTTTTTTTTTGTCTTCAAATTTCTTTTTAGTTACATAAACTGAATAACTCGAGGTAACTTAGACGGGAGATCAGGGTCAGTGAGACAAGATCACTCAGCTGTGTAATTACAATTACATATTCACATTACCTAATTTTTTTTTATATATATATTTTATTTAAAAGACATACATAGTACATAAAAATAAACAAATTACATAGTGAAAACAGTGATGAAAAATTCTGCATAGTACATGTACTTGTGGCCCGGTGGCCTGGTATGTGGCCCGGTGGCCTGGTGGCTAAAGCTCCCGCTTCACACACGGAGGGCCCGGGTTCGATTCCCGGCGGGTGGAAACATTTCGACACGTTTCCTTACACCTGTTGTCCTGTTCACCTAGCAGCAAATAGGTACCTGGGTGTTAGTCGACTGGTGTGGGTCGCATCCTGGGGGACAAGATTAAGGACCCCAATGGAAATATGTTAGACAGTCCTCGATGACGCACTGACTTTCTTGGGTTATCCTGGGTGGCTAACCCTCCGGGGTTAAAAATCCGAACGAAATCTTATCGTATCTTACTTTCCAATTAACATATTACATTACATCTGAAAGACAAATCTGTAGAGTAAACAATGACCACTCCAATCCTTGAAGTAATGACATTATGTCTGGAACACTAAATCTAACCTAAAGACTCCTTGGCAAGTACATCTAATTCCTGATTGTACATCCTGCCACGGAATGTACACCTTACATTGTACATCCTGCCACGGAATGTACACCTTACATTGTACATCCTGCCACGGAATGTACACCTTACATTGTACATCCTGCCACGGAATGTACACCTTACATTGTACATCCTGCCACGGAATGTACACCTTACATTCTGAAAACACTACCCCTCCCCCTTCTTGCATGTCAATCCACCTGACACGTAACAATCTTTATATATAACTGTATATTGTATGAAATACTTTCATTATTCCATATTGAACAACATGATACGTTCAGTATCACTCAATGTATTGAGATAATATAAAATTCAATTCTACATGATTCATGTACAACGTATATCTACTAAACACCCAAACATATCACCTTCTCCAGGAAGGTATAAATATATACATATGTTACAAACACTTTACAACACAACCAGTGAAACTACAAAAACCTAATCCTATGTCATCCATCAATTACCCTATGATATATATCAACTCAATGGTAACCTAAACCTACGGGCTCTATAGAGCTCCCATGAAAAAACAATATGTAATAAGAAAACATGATAAGTCAAGCTTTCTAAAAATATTTCGCCCATATCATTAAAACCACTACTAAGATGTAAGTCTGTTAGCACAAAACATAACAGTGCATGACCTTCACACGTCCATAAATACTGAAGCCTTCCTACCACACGCAATACTTCATGTGTATATGTATATTTCGCATTCACACAGTGCACCCACATTGTCATTTCATTACACACATACCAATAATTTCGTTGCAGATATATAATATTCCATCACATTACGACGTCTGTCGTCCTTTGTCAATTGCATAATTAATAATTAAATTGAAGAACTTGTATCGTTCACAACACACAACCCGCTCATCACACAGTCAAAGGCACTTATGTCTCAGTACTATATTCATTCTCTTCCACACTAAACCCTTTCACACTGTCCTTATGGGGAAGCCAGCCCGCCGCGACCCCTTACATTGCACGTAAATCCCATAAATCCCTCAACCAAAAACTCCGATAGCCCTCAGTAAAAGCAGTCTCCCAACTCCCTCCATAAATTTCCCTTTACGACACTTAGTTCTGTAAAATGTCGCAGCTAACACCTTTATCCTCTCATCCACGCCCACCTCCCTCATGGCCCATGACGTATATATAAAATCCGTGACCAAATACGCCACTGCATTCTCCACCATCTTACTCACTCCACCTATATCCAAACTTAAAGCCCGCAACACCTGCAACCCTCCCCCACCCACTAACCTGAACACCTTTCCTATCCAGACCCGCACAACTTTTATAGTCACAAAAATATACCGCATGCAAAATTGTCTCCATGCTTCCACACGCTCTACATTCCCTTCCCTCCCTTATCCTCCTATTGAATAGGACAACCCCAGACGGCAAAATCCCATGTAAAAATCTAAACATTACCTCCCGAACACCCGGTTTTACACGTAATTGTTTTAGACGCGTCCATATTTCGTTCCACGCATACATAGGGTATGCTTCTTCAACAGCAGCCACCACTGACCTACCTTCCACTCCTTCCAGGACCCGCAATTTAACACACGACGGATCCCTCACTGTCATTAATAACCTCAACATGGCCTCACCAACTATTAAATTCCTACCCCCCCACCACCGTTGCATATCCTTACGTACTCGCACAAGTCCACCTCCCCACCCGCCCCCCTCCCTTATATAACTTCGTTTTAGGTACACGCTCATCATCCTTTTTTCCAGAGGTAAAAGTCCCAGCCCTCCTCGACTGACCGGAAGTGTTAACACCGCTCTACTTAACCATTCGCAGCCCGATCCCCATATAAACCTAAAAACCCAATGTTATAAACGTTTCACCTCACGTCTCATCAGCGGGTACATGACAACGACATGCCATATCATGCTGTACAATAGCACGTTCGTCACTATTACTCTTTGATGCAGCGTTAGTTGCGCCGCCCTCAAACCACCAAGTCTTTTCAATACTCCATCCACTATTCGCACCGAATTCACCTCTTGAGCCACCCGTGTATTTCTCACATAAATTATCCCACATATCATTAGTTGATCCACCACCTTCCACCCATCCCCCACCACCTCATCCCCATTTGTACTATCCCTTAGTTCTAGAAACTTAGTCTTCTCAACATTAATTTTCATACTTGAAGCCTCCCCAGACACATCCACCACCTTACCCACCCTAAGCAAATCCCTATTACCTCTCACCAAAACAGTCGTGTCATCCACATAACCTACGATACCAGCTCCCCCCTCCCCCCGGTCAGTACCCTCCCCACCTCCCGCAACACACCTCCGAATGGCCCTACAAAATGGATCCTGTATACACGCAAACAATATTTGTGATAGTGGGCAGCCTTGGCACAGTCCCCGTTACTATTTACAAGATCTGCCACAGAAATACAACAAAAATGACAGATGTGCTACTGTTATGATGATACATGTGCTACTGTTTTGATATGAGTCACGCTGATGACATAGTTACATTGATTGTAACAATTACAATAACGTTTTTATGTAATTATCGTACAGAGAGGAGTTAGTTTAATATGTTTATTATGCACCCCTTACCCATCCTGTGGGCGGTAGTCAAAAGATTACAGAGGTATATAATTGGTCCAGGGACTGGACTCCAAAGTTTTGATAGCTGAGCAAGTAGCAGAGGTAATGAACTCACAATTTACAAAGGTAATGAACTCACTATTTACAAAGGTAATGAACTCCAGGTAGGTCTGGTCACAATCATGACAAGTTACAAAGGTATTTACAGATTACAGAGGTACGTAATGGGTCCAGGGACTGGGCCCCCAAAGTTTTTGATAGCTGAACTAGGTACAAAGGTAATGAGCTCACAAGTTACAAAGGTAATGAATTCTGTAAGAATGGTTACTTACGTTTATACATGGCTACAATCATGAACAAATTATAGTGTAATGAGCAATTCACACTTCCACACCCGGTCACAACTGTAATGAGTTATTGGTGCAAATATTGATTGACATTGTCCTCTTCGCTTTCGGGCTGAGTGGACGCACTGCGCAAACAGCTCCTGCTTTCTCTGGTGCGCAACTTCCTGTTTTCACCAAGATGGCTGCCAGCTACCGCAGGAGGAGCAACACCGTGTGTGTTGACCTTGTTAAAGGGGCAATTTACCCTACGAATGCCTCTGTTTTATTACCAACGATTATACGGGACACGTTTGGCATTGAAGTTGAAGAATTACATGGAATAGCACTTAATGGATCATCACGAATCTTCATAAAGTTCTGCTCAGTGGAGGCATATGAAAGGACGGTGACTCAGTACCAGGAGAAGAACATCACCGTATCATCTGGTCTGGAGGTACGCCTGCGGGATGCCTCAAAATACTACACCTGGGTGAGGATCCGCAACGTTCCTTTCGAGGCAGACAATGTGGATATCAGAGAGACATTTCAAAGATATGGTGAGGCACATGCTATAACTTTAGTTCGATGGACGGAGGGAATCTATGAAGGGTTGCCGGCTGGATCTTACACAGTCAAGAGGTCTTTAAGAAGACCTATTCCATCGTATGTTGTCCTGGAGGATTTTAGGACACAGCTGTATGTAACCTATGCGGGACAACGCAAGACGTGTCGCCTGTGCGGCGCTTTTGACCACATGGCGGCTGGATGTGGTAAAACAGCAGCGCAGTGGCCTTGGGAACGGCAAGTAGTCACAGAGTCTCAGGCGGAACCTCTGCCGAAGAATTTGAGTGCAGCAGGCAAAGGTAATTGGGCGGACGAAGTGGAGGGCGTGGAAGAGAATTGTGTGACGTTACCAGTGGCTTCGGATGCTCCCCCGCAAACGGGCCCGGGAGTTGAGCAGCAGCCTGTGGGGGTGGGAGAGACCGGTGATCCACAGGAGTTATCTACGCCCCTACAGGAGATGATTAAGTCTTTCCTGGACGTGCCTGTGGAGGAGAACCCATCTACAGACAGGAGAATTCTGATGGTTGAGAAGGACTTGATTGAGCAGATTCCAGGGCCTCTGGGGTCAGAGCCTGGCATGTTGCAGTTGCTACAGGTGGAAGCTGAGATGCACAAGGGGAATGGAAATACTGATATGGAAATTGAGGGCACATCTAGAAAGAGGGCTGGAGGCTCGTCGGATGAGGAGGTTATAACACCAGCTCAGCATACAGGGAAGACGTGGGCGGGAGTGATTAAGAAGGGGCAGGGTAGTGCACAGGGTAGGGAGGGGGTCCAGGCGGGAAAGAGTGCACGGGAAAAGACAGTAGCAGCAAGAAGTGGAACAGACAGGACACAGAGACATAGAGGAAAGCCACCCTTTCTGAATCTTTAAGTGTCTAACGATAAACGTGAATGGCCTTAGAGCTGACGGTAAACGAGTATGGTTGGAGGATGTTTTGCGGCATTTTAACATTGATGTGTGTTTTATTCAAGAACACAATTTCGAGTATGGCAGAGAGTTGAGGCTGAACGGTTTTAGGATGTATGTTGGTAGTTCAGGGAAATTAGAGGGTGGGGTGGCAGTGGCAGTGAGGGAGTCCAGCCCATTCCACGTGCTCAAGTGGGAAGAGGGAGGGGAGGGGAGGGTGGTGAGGGTGGAGGGGATATGGGGTGAGATTAGAGTATGTTTTCTGGGGATATATATGCCGGCAGATAGTAACATACGGGTAAAGGTGAATTTTGTAAGGGAGCCTTTGCTTTTCTACATGCGGGGTTTACCAATGGTTTCTATAATAGGTGGGGATTGGAATTGTGTAATCAGGAATAAGGATGTGGAGCCGAGAGGGGCAGGGTGTGTGCTTGGGGTATTGAGGGATTTGTTGAGGGATGCAGGGGTTTATGACATAGTCAGGGGCGATGGGTGGAAAGTAGAGCACACGTTTAAGCGGAGGGGTTATGCGGCCAGGTTGGATCGTATATATATAACTCGAGATATAACAGTAGAACGTGTAATGACGATAGATTTAGGTTTTTCGGACCATCGTGCCGTTTTGGCAGAGATGGCATGGGAAGGGATGGTTCGTAGGTATGTGGGTTATTGGAAAATGAATGTGAGGCTACTTCAGGGAGAGGGGGAGGGGTTGTTTTTTAGGGAATGGTGGAAGCAACTATGGGAGGCTCGCAACGAAGAGGAGGATGTCTTGGAATGGTGGGAAAAGCACACTAAATTGCAGATTAGGGAGTATTACCAGCATAGAGGACGGGATGAGGCGAGGTGGAGGTATGGTTTACAGAAATATTTAGAGGGGCAGCTAAATGATTGTTATGAAGGGGGAGTGGGGGATAGACATGGAGAAATAGAGGTTTTAAGGGGAAGATTGAGGGATATACAAAATTCTCATTTTGATGCGATACGTGTGAGGGAAGGTTTAGAGGAGGTTCTATGGGGTGACAAACCGTCAGGATGTGTTTTGAGGAGATTTAGGAATAGGCAACAGATGACACGATTATGGGTTTAGAGGTGTGTAAAGGGGTGGGGGGATATAGGGTGGGGCAGGTACTTAGTACCACCGATGGAATGAGCAATTATGCTGATCATTGGTTTAGGGGGAAATTTAAGCAGGGGGAGGGAGGAGAGAGGGAAGGAGAGATTCTGGGAGAAGGAATTCGAGGTTTTTTAGGGAAGGAGGAGAGAGCGGTAATGGAGGGTAGGATCAGTGAGGAGGAGGTGGAGGAGGCTGTAATGGGCTTGAGTAGGGGAAAAGCGCTGGGCATTGATGGAATTCCTAATGATTTCTATATTACACATTGGGATTGTATGAAGGAATGTCTGGTCCTGTTGTTTAACTGTATGAAGGAAAGGGGAGTGTTGGGGGAATCGCAGAGCATGGGGGTAGTAGTTTTGGTCTATAAGGGAGAGGGGGGGGGAAGACCTTGGGTGCTTTTAGGGCGATCTCCCTCATGTGTGCAGATTATAAAGGTTTTGCAAAGGTTTTAGGTAACCGTATGAAAAAGGTGCTTGACCGAGTCCTACATAGAGGTCAGTGTGGGATTCCAGGTCGAAGTATGCATGAGGGGCATGGAAGAATTAAGGATTTTGTGGAGGGAAGACAAGGGGAGGGGATCTTGGGGATTGATTGGAAGCAGGCTTATGACAGTGTAGATAGACATATGTTGTGGAGTATTTTACAAAAACAGGGTTTTGGGGATGAGATTGTGCGCTGGGCGACTACTTTGTATATGCCTGCAACGGTAAGGGTACAGGTTAATGGGAAGTTAGGGTTGCCGGCGCAGATGGGGATGGGTTTGCGACAGGGTTGCCCCTTGTCTCAAATCCTTTTTGCATGCATGCAGGACCCTTTTTATAGGCTTATAGAGGAAGGAGTGTGGGAACAGGGAGAGGTGGGACATGGGAGATGTGGTATTGTGGGGTATGTGGATGACACCACAGTTTTGGTGGGAGGGGAAATAGGATTGGGGAATGTGGGACGTATAATAGAGATTTTTGGCGGGGCAACAGGGATGAGGGTTAATGGAGCAAAGTCAGCGTTATTAGAAGTAGGCACGTGGGTGGGGGGGGGGTTGGGGGAACAGTATGGGTGGAACGTAGTGGATAGAATTAAGATATGTGGGGTTGTGTATATGCCGGATGCTAGGGAGGCGCAGAGAATAAATTCAAAGGAAGTTGTGAGTAGAGCGATGGGTAGGATGTGCGGGTGGAGGGCTGGGGATGTAACATTGCAGCAGAGGGTGGTGGTAGTAAATACACTTGTGTACAGTAAAGTGTGGGGCATGGCAGAAATATATCCCCTGAGGTCGTGCGATATTCAGGAACTGGAGAGGGTAGTTTTGAGGTATGTGTGGGGTTATGGGAAGCCATGGCTACGGAAGGAGGTGGTGATGATGGGTGTACGGCAGGGTGGGATGGGTCTTATACCTTTGGACACACTAGTGAAGGCAGTGTATGTGAAGCAGCGGTATTTGAGGGTGGGAGGGGAGAGGGGTAGAAGGGAGGGAGAGGTCATGGAGGATGTGCGAAAATGGTGGAAGGGGGAGGCACTACTGGAGTGTGAAGATATGGTGCGAAATTTGTTGGCAGTAAAGGAAGCAAAAAAAGTGAGGGTAAGTAGGCTGGGGAGGACAGGTTGGCAGGGTACAGTGATACAGGGAGTAGCTACATACCCGATGTATGATTCGAAGGGCATTTGGGAAGACTTTCGGAAGATCAGATTAAAGCCAAGGGTTCGTGAAGTGGTTTATAGATTCTTTATGGGAATTCTAGCCACAAGGTCAGCGCTATACAGAATGGGTTATGTAGGTGCTGGCACTTGTTTGCATTCTGGGGAAGAGGAGACGGCTTTTCATGTTATATATTTTTGTGAGAACTTGGGTTTTGTAAGGACATGGTTAGCAAGAGTTTTGGGTATAGTGGCAGGAGGGGGGAGAAACATTTCGACTTTGAAGGCTTTGCATTTTGATGTGGGAGGGGTTTCGAAGGACGTTCGGCGGGCAGTGATGTATGTAGTGGCAGATTTTTTGTATGTGTCTTGGTGCATGCGGGAGGTGGGGGGTGAATGTAGGGTGCGGGCGCTTGCGGCGAGTGTGTATCGTACAGTATGCAGAAATAGGCTACTATATGGGAGGTTGTGGGTAAATAGTTTTCCCTTGGGTTATCGTAATCTGACGGTAGATGTAATGTTGGGGTTGGGTGTAGTTTAGAGCTGGATTGGGCTGTTTTCTCCCTAAACTGGCATTTTTGAGATTAGTGGAGGATGGATGGTGGAATAAAAGTGTGTGGTAGTGGAGCATATGGGTGTTATGTGTTTAGGAATGAGGGGGGCGTAGGGGGGGTGAACTGGTGACATTTGGTTAAGAGACAGGGGTTTTATGACTTTCGACGTCAGGTACGAACTTGAGCATGGAAGGGAATGTGAGTTTGTGGTTTTTAATACAGATAGCATGGGGTCAGGGGATGGCAGGGGGTGGCTTTCTGAAGTGTCTTTTGCCAGGTTGGTGTTGTTAATGATTGAGGTAGAACTGACCGGTACATGTTTTATTAGGAGCCATAAGTTATATTGTGTAACTTAGTGCATGACAAAGTCTGATAATGCTCTGGAACATTGCTAATAAATATATATATCTTGTTGAACATGATAATACATAAAAAATGGGAATATGTATTAGTGTGTGAGTTACAGTTTCTAGTGTACAGTTACCATATTAGTTGGTATTCTTCACTTTGTCAAATAATTACTATCTATATATTGTTATAAGTTATTATGTTAGTTCTTATTTTATATGAACAAATGTAATGTGTTGTGACGTCTAGTGCAAGTGGATTTTATCTTGCACTGGGGAAAAAGAGAAGTGTAATGTAAATATGATTGGATCATAACGAAAGGTCATTGAATATATATGTACACTGTAATTAGAAGGCAGGAAGGATTGTGAGGATTGTCAATATATGTATTAATTCTTATGTAAATTTCATGGAAATCAGGGTGATAATAATGTACACTTATTAGCCGGATGATAAGTATTGATATTATTATGCTTATTGTAATATAATTTTGATTGATGAAATGTATAATAAGGTTTTAGCTTTGGACTCAAGAGATAAAAAGCATAGGGGATGGGGGATATTTTGTAAGCACAAAGATGAATCAGCAGTATGTATTTAGAAAATGTAAAAATTTTATTTTTCTGTGGAGGAGTCGATAAGGGGTTCTTACATTCCCTTATTTTATTGTATTCTAATGTATTTTTAAATTCAATAACTGAAGGTGGTTATGAGTGGTGATGGCAGATATAGTTACTAGGCAAGTGGGGGGGGGGGGGGGGTTGAAGAGTCAGCGGTAGTGTATTAAACCCACCACCGTGCATGATATTGATTGTTATCATGAGGTATATGAGGGTTAGGGTGTGGATTGGTTTCATTAGTGGATGTGTGCCATCATGTTCAGATATTCCTTGAATAATAGTCAGCCTTTTAGATGGCAGGATTGTGTTTTATGTGGAGAAATTTTCTCCAGGAGGGGGGTATCAGCCCCTTCAGCCCCTTCAGCCCCTTCAGCCCCTTTCAGCCCTGAGGGGCCCAGCCCTCTCAGAAGGGGCAAGTGTCTTGTTTACTGCTACAGTGAGTAATTGATCACAGATGCCGTACGAGTATGCGGCAAGGTCAAATGACCTCTGCTCCTTGCAGACCAGTGTTGCAAAGTGTATTTTTATAAGAGACAGTACATCTCTTACTTTAGCAGGACAATTAAGGAAAATCCTGCTCCCACTTTATTACCATAGTAAAGATAGTGGACATTGTTGTCTATGCTTAAGACAACAAGAATCAAACATTCTGCTTTGCTTCATCGAGGAAGTGGCAAGGAAGCAAAAAGTACTAGGTCAGCTTTTTTTTGTGCTAGGGGAGCAACGGCGTGGGGTGCTGTGGCGTCTTCAGATTACTTTTGACTCTACTGAGAGTGACACTGACGCCAGGATAACCAACAAAGAACACTGATCTGTGTGTTAGTGTGGACAAAGTGTCTCACAAAACACGATAAACACTTACAGAGAAGTGTGATCAACTTCTTAGTGATATTGTGTGAACAATTGTTGATGAACAGTGTAACGACGAGTGTTGCGATCCAACAGAGTGTAGTGCGACATTCTCCAAAGAACACTATTCTTCAATCAACTCAACGGATATCCGGGCGTAATTACGGGTCAGATACATATACCCAGGTAAGTGTTCTAACTCGTGATGTACTACTATTGACTGCGCAGTTGAGTATAAAGTCGTGAGTTAGTCACTTATCATAAACCCCGGTGATATGCGGACCATTGAGTCCACACCAGTAGGTATTTTGTCAGCCACCAGTGAATGAAATATGCTGACATAACACCCCCTAGGGGTAATTTATAATCTTACAAATTATATTTCTTGACAGCCCATGTTGAGATGGTTTCGACAGCTTCTAGACCTCGTCTGCAGGGGCGGCTGTGCAGGCGATGAGTTGTCCTTTTAAGTTAAGTATAAGTCTTTAAACTTAGCTGGTAATGCCATTTCTCAACATAATTGGTCGTGCTCGTACCGGATAAAGACCACACTGTGGTCCAAATATGTTGTACTACAGTGTACAAATAACCTATGAGCCAAGGTCCTTCGAAAAAAGCTGTAAAACTAGTGTTTTACAATATAAATCAGTATAAATGAGTCCCTCCAGACTCAATCACAGAGAATGGGCAGCCAAAAGAAAACAGTCTGCTCACCCAGCGTTCACCCAAAGAAAACGGGAGCTGGGTGACTCACCCAACAAGAAAACGGGGGATGGCACCCTCCAACCGCTGCTCCAATCTCGAAAATCGCTGACTTCGACAACAGCAACCCAACTGATGTTCAGTTTGTCTATGTGTATATACACATAGTGTTTATAATGTTTATAGACAGAAATTAAGAGACAAGATTGTGTTAAAGTTTGTTTCTTATAGATAAACCTGTTATATTAAAGGAACTTATATATAAAGTGTAAGCTTTCAAATATATATTAACAGTGACATTTATATATGTGTAAGTAATATTCACATGTGATTTACAGTTATACAGTGACATTTATAGTGTATAGTGAATGAAGTGTATAACATTGTTATTTACGATTAATCATCGTGGTCAGGCTGACACAGCAAACTCAAGCCATAAACACCAGCCACATGTACTGTGTACCCTTCATGGTCATTGACCCTGAGGTTAAGCTTAGTGGGTCAGTAGTGTCTGACTCGATTATTGCTGACTTAAGCATAACAAAAACTCAGGTGTTTATAGCAGTACAGTGTTTTTTAAACACTCTAAGTGTGGTGCTAGAATTTTCAGTATACCATTAAAATGGCTTTTTTGAAAACTCAGTTTCAGTGTTTACAGACTAAGATTACACAATTAGAAAATCTAATTTCAGTCTGTATAGGATTAACTCAAGATACAAACATTGATTTTGATGATCTTGAGGTCAAATTCGAATTATTTACACAACGTCTGGAAATAATTAATTCAGACTATACACATTATGAAAATAAATTTCTTGAATCAGACCCATCTGAGGATGAAATTAAAAATGTTTTGGATACTTTTAGTAATCAACAATTAAGGTGGACAGGAGTACAGGCTATCTGCCGCAAAACTCTGTCACAGAGACCTACTGTAACTAGTGGTCAAACACCTGTTACACCTGTAACAACAAGTGTCCCATTACCAAGCTTACCTACATTGTCATTACCTATTTTCCAAGGTCATAATTATGAAGAATTCATTAGTGGTTTTCATTCCATAGTAAACTGACATAGATGAGATTGCTAAGTTCAATTACCTTAAATGTCTTGTGAAGGGAGAACCCTATGAACTGATTAAGTCATTTCCGGTGGTTAAAGGCAATTATCAAATAGCCTTACATGTCTTAGCAGACAATTACTTTGATGCTGACAAGGCCAGAGTTAGACATGCAGTCTTAATATCAAGCTTGAAGCCACCCAAACATTGTTTTTCAGACTTACAGGCATTTAGAATTACATTAGACAATAGTCTCAGATCTCTAGATGCTAAATATGACCTAAGGCAATGTGATTGGTTTATCAGTGGTATTGTACAAGATAAGTTGTCACAACAAACTATTGAACGATTAAATATTATGTTCAATAAACGCTATTTCACTTGTGAAGAAATTAGTAATGGTTTACAAACAATAGTTTCATGCATGCAAGCAACGAGACAAGATGAAAAATCCACAAATCAATGTGCTAACATTATTTGATCAAGGCTTACTAAGGTCCTTCTTAAGAAGAACAGTGCTGCAGAAACTGAATAAACAACCCTATGCCAAAATACAGTTAGATATAGCTGGTTTTTTCCACAATTCTGGTAAACAGACATATGACCTAGCCAGAATCACTGTTGGTCTAGGAAACAGGAAAAAGACAGTAGAAGCTGTGGTAGTAGATGATTTGGCTAAGTCTGTGCAGATCCAGGGATTAAAAGAAACAGCACTGAAAGCAGCTAAGGTCAAGTTAGCCTGTCCTGACATACAGACGGACACAATTAGTCCAATTGATTTAATCATTGGAAGTGATTATTATCACTGTTTTGTGCAAAATATAGTAAGTAAACATGATGTTCACTTGCTGAAAACAGCAGGAGGCCACATGATATGTGGTCCCATTCCCTCTCAAAGTGGGAAAGAAGCTGATATTGATTCAGTGGAAAATGTACTAGTTACGAGAATAACCGCTGATCATGTACCACAGCAAAAATTATCATTACTGGAAGAAATGAATGAACCAGTTGATAAGTTGTGGGATTTAGATGCGATAGGTATTGATGTAAATAAACCAAGCCCACAAGAGTCTCAGACTTATAACCAATGTTTGGACACTGTCAAATATAAAGATGGACAGTATTGGGTTAGGTTACCATGGAAATTAAATCCACCACATCTGCCTAGCAATTATCGCATGGCTTTCGGACAGATGAAAGCACAAATACATGAGCTCAGGAAGAAACCAGAGCTACTGACTGTCTATAATAATATCATACAAGAACAGTTGGACAATAAATTCATTGAGGAAATAGTCGAAGACAAGTTGAAGACAGACGCTCATTATCTCCCGCACCATGGAGTCAGAAAAGATTCTGAAACCACTCCACTACATGTTGTATATAATTGCAGCGCACGTGCAAATAAAGATGTAGCAAGTCTTAATGACTGTCTGATGACCGGACCCTCACTAACTGAGAAGCTTGGAGACGTGCTTATGAAATTTCGCACAAACCCATATGCCTACACGGCTGATATTTCCAAAGCTTTCTTAAGAGTAGGACTACAAGAAATAGATAGAGATTATACTCGATTCTTGTGGCCTGAAAATCCACATGATCCTCAAAGTCCTGTGAAAACTTATCGTTTCAGATCAGTATTATTTGGTGCAACATCCTCTCCATTCTTACTAGAAGCTACTCTGAATACACATTTGAAGAAATCTGAAAGTCCCTTCAAAGAAATCTTAAAGAAAAGTTTCTATGTGGACAATCTTCAAGGTACTGTGAATAAAGAGGAGGATTTGAAATCCTTATACGGAGAAGCTAACAAGGAGATGAAAGAAGCAAATATGCCTCTAAGGATGTGGAATACAAATTCAAAGCAATTAAGGGAATTTATCAAAGAAGATTTCCCTGAAACTGAAATTCCTGATTGCAACAATATGCTGGGACTTAATTGGAACACACAGGAAGATACTTTGAGTCTCAAAGGGATAAACAATAAATCATGCAGTACACTCACTAAACGTAGTTTACTGTCAGAGGTATCACAATGTTTTGATCCTCTAGGACTCGTCTCACCAATTACCATAAAGGGTAAAATGCTTATGCAAGATGCATGGAAACTCAAAATTGGATGGGATGAGAACTTGCCTCTAGAAATGAGTCAAGCATGGGATGAAATATCCAAGGAGTTTAAACAACTTCATCAAATTAAATTTCCCAGACAAATAGGTCAAGAGGGAAACAATTACACATTACATGTGTTCTGTGATGCGTCAACCAGAGGTTATGGCGCTGTAGCTTACATGAGTAATGCTGAAGGAAGTACACTAATTACTTCAAAGGCCAGGGTAGCACCCTTGAAGGTCAGAACAGTACCACAATTGGAACTGACAGCACTCTATGTAGGTACGAAATTAGCTGTCTATCTCAACAAAGTACTTGATCATCTCACTATTGAAAAAACCGTGATCTGGAGTGATAATGAAGCAGTTCTCCAGTGGTTAAGAAATAATAAGAGTAAGCTGGTCTATGTACAGAACAGAGTAGCAGAAATAAAAGAGATGCAGAGAGATTATCTCTTTCTCCACGTCTCTACCCAAGAGAATCCAGCTGACATGTTGTCACGTGGTGTCCCACTCAAGAAATTTGTGGATAATAAATTATGGCTCCACGGACCGAACTGGCTCTCTAATGAAAATAACTGGCCTCAGCAAAAAGCTCACATTATGCCAGAAGAAACAGTCTGCTTGAACACAGCAGAAATAAGTTGTGTAAATACTGCAGACACAACAGAAATAGTCATTGATGGATCTAAATACTCATCTTTGGGTAAACTCTTAAGAGTTACAGCTCTTGTCTTTAAATTCATTAAAGGAATAAAACCTGATTATGAATGTCTTGAACCCATTAAATACTGGGTGAAACTAATACAGAAAGATGTTTTCTCTACAGAATATAAATTTCTGGAAACACAAGATAAATCCCCAAAGAAACCTGTCATGATTAATTCTTTAGGACTTTATCTCGACTCAGAAAAGATTATAAGATGTCGAGGAAGAATTCATAATTCTTCACTACCTAAAGAAGCCATACATCCAATATTGATCCCCAAGAATCATTGGCTAACAAAACTGATTGTTCAAAACGCCCACAGTAACGTGTTACATGGTGGGGTAGCTGACACACTTTGTCATATACGACAATCCTACTGGATACCTCAAGGTCGACAAAGTGTGAAAAAGCAAATAAAGGACTGCATTACTTGTCGTCACTATGATATGCGAGTATGTCAGTATCCAGGTCCACCTCCATATCCCTATGAAAGAGTTTGTCATATCACTCCATTTGAGGTGACAGGTGTAGATTATACTGGACCAATAATTTTAACAAAAACAGTTGACAAAGTTCCCATCAAGGTGTACATCTGTTTGTTCACTTGTGCTACAACTAGAGCAGTACATCTAGAAGTAGCCACTGACATGTCTGCTGAAACCTTTATCAAATTATTCAGAAGGTTTGCAGCCAGAAGGGCATGTCCCAGACTGATGATTTCAGATAATGCAACGAACTTTGTTGCTGGTGCTGCTTATATAAGCAAGATCTTCGATCAACCAGAAGTACAACAGATGCTGAATCAACGCAGTTGTCGTTGGAGATACATTCCTCCTAAATCTCCATGGCACGGGGGATTTTATGAAAGAATGATCGGCATTGTAAAACGTTGATTAAGGAAGACTCTTCATCGTCAGAGAATAGACTTGGAAGAATTCCGTACAGTTGTGACTGAAATAGAAAATAGAGTCAACAACAGACCTCTAACTTATGTTACCGATGATCTGGACAATTTAGAAGTGTTAAGTCCATCTCATTTACTCCATGGCAGAAGGCTCGAACCTGTTTCTCCCATGAATGATAAAGAAATCATAGAGGATCCTACTTATTTCGAACCTGAGCAACTCAGACGTAAATTCAAACACCTTAATAAAGTGATTGAACGTTGGCAGAAAATTTGGCGAGAAGACTATCTCACCTCATTGAGAGAACACTTCTATGGAGCTGGTGTTCCTGAAAATCATAAGTCCTTAAGACCAGGTGACATAGTGATTATTGACAATGATGGTCCGAGGTCCCAATGGCCACTTGGAAAAATTGTGACCATATATCCTGATGCAAATGGAATCATCAGGACAGTTGATGTTTTGAGCAAAGGTGTAGTGAATAAGCGGACAATAAATAAACTAGTGCCGTTAGAATTACACAGTGTTGAAAACAAAATTAGTGATTCTCCAGAAACCGCACAGACTAAAGCTGTTCAGAAAAGACAAGCAGCAGTGGTGGCGAGTGAGAAAATTAAATTAATGTTAAGTGATGAATAGTTCACCTGCAGCGAACCTCCGCCGCCCCCCAGTGTGGAGAAATTTTCTCCAGGAGGGGGGAATCAACCCCCTTCAGCCCCTTCAGCCCCTTTCAGCCCTGAGGGGCCCAGCCCTCTCAGAAGGGGCAAATATCTTGTTTACTGCTACAGTGAGTAATTGACCACAGGATGCCGTACGAGTATGCGTGGTCAAATGACCTCTGCTCCTTGCAGTCCAGTGTTGCAAAGTGTATTTTTATAAGAGACAGTACATCTCTTACTTTAGCAGGACAATTAAGGAAAATCCTGCTCCCACTTTATTACCATAGTAAAAATAGTGTACATTGTTGTCTATGCTTAAGACAGCAGGAAACAAACATTCTGCTTTGCTTCATCGAGGAAGTGGCAAGGAAGCAAAACGTACTAGGTCAGCTTTTTTTTGTGCTAGGGGAGTGGCGGCGTGGGGCGCTGTGGCATCTCCAGATTACTTTTGACTCTACTGAGAGTGACATTGACGCCAGGATAACCAACAAAGAACACTGATCTGTGCGTTAGTGTGGACAAAGTGTCTCGCAAAACACGATAAACACTTACAGAGTAGTGTGATCAACTTCTTAGTGATATTGTGTGAACAATTATTGATGAACAGTGTAACGAGTGTTGCGATCCAACAGAGTGTAG
>NC_091336.1:29487049-29497049 GCF_038502225.1 Cherax quadricarinatus | reverse complement strand
CTGGCTCCTCATGATGAAGTGGTCAGCTTGAGGTGGTGGGTGTGTAGGGAATGTAAGGTGCCTGCCCTTGAGAGAGGTAGGGTACTGAGGGAGCTGCAGGGATGTAGGTCTGTGGTCTTGTATAAGGCCCAATCCACCTGATGGGCTGGGATAGGAGTAGCTAAGTGGGTGACGTGTGAGAGTGTTCACCAATTCAGAGATCCTGCTGGTTTGTTCTGAGAACAGGTCTCTAAACAGGTGGCCCTGTCTGTCAAGTTCCTTTTTCTTCCGACACTGGTCCTCCTTATGTCCTTTCTTGTAGCAGTAGTTACACCTGGTATCTCGCAGGCAGTTGTTGGCAGAGTGCCCCTTCCGGTGACAGCGAGAGCACAGCCTAGGTGCCTGGGAGGGTGGACTAGGATTTGTTTGTACCCTCTCTCTCTCTCTCTCTCCCTCTCTCTCTCTCCCTCTCTCTCTCCCTCTCTCTCTCCCTCTCTCTCTCCCCTCTCCTCCTTCTCTCCCTCTCTCTCTCCCTCTCCCACTCTCCCTCTCTCTCTCCCTCTCTCTCTCCCTCTCTCTCTCTCTCCCTCTCTCTCTCCTTCTCTCTCTCTCCTTCTCTCCCTCTCTCTCTCCCTCTCTCTCTCTCTCTCTCTCCCACTCTCCTCTCCTCTCTCTCCCCTCCCTCTCTCTCTCTCTCTCTCCCTCCTCCTCTCCCCTCTCTCTCCCTCTTCTCTCCCTCTCTCTCTCCCTCCTTCTCTCCCTCTCTCTCTCCTCCCTCTCCTCCCTCTCTCTCTCTCCCTCTCTCTCCCTCCCTCACTCTCTCCTCTCTTCTCTCCCTCTCTCTCTCCCCTCACTCTCCCTCTCTCTCTCTCCCTCCGTCTCTCTCTCCCTCTCTCTCTCCCTCTCTCTCTCCCTCTCTCTCTCCCTCTCTCTCTCCCTCGCTCTCTCCCTCTCTCTCTCTCTCTCTCCCTCTCTCTCTCCCTCTCTTCTCCCTCTCTCTCCCTCTCCCTCTCCCTCTCTCTCTCCCTCTCTCCCCCCTCCCCTCTCTCTCTCCCTCCCTCTCCCTCTCTCTCTCCCTCTCTCTCCCATCTCTCTCCCTCTCCCTCTCTCTCTCCCCTCTCTCTCTCCCTCTCTCTCCCTCTCTCTCTCCCTCTCTCTCTCTCTCCCTCTCTCTCTCCCTCTCTCTCTCCCTCTCTCTCTCCCTCTCTCCCTCACTCCCATAACCCAATCTCTCACCCTCCTCTCTCTCTATAGGCTTCTCTCTCCATCTCTCCATTTCTCTCTCTCATAGCCTTTTCCCTCGCCCTCCTTTCTCCCTCTCTCTCTCTTTCTCTCCCTCTCCCTCTCCCTCTTCTCCCTCTCTCTCTTTCTCCCCCCCTCACATTTCTCTCTCTTCCCCTTGGTCTTATCCCTCACCCCCATACTCTCTCCTCTCTCTCCCTCTTTCTACCCTTTCTCTCTCCTCTCTCTCCCTCTTTCTACCCTTTCTCTCTCCTCTCTCTCCCTCTTTCTACCCTTTCTCTCTCCCCCCCACACCCCCTCCCTCCTCTAGCCTTCTGTCTGTGGTAATAAAAAGAAAAGAAAAAAAAAAAAAATATGGGTGGCCTTAGAGGACGGAAAACCAGAGATCTGGTAGACGAACCAGGGAGGAAAGACTGGGAGTTAGAGCTCCAAAAAAGGGAGGAAGAGTGGGGAAGGAAGATAGTAGAGCTTGGTAAGAAAATGGAGGAGCGGATAGCTGAAGAGTGCAGGAAGTGGGAAGTACAGGTCTTAGCAGCAGAAGCTAGGATACAGTGCTTAGAAGAGAAACTGCAAAGCCTGAAACAGATTAGAGAGACAAATGACAATTCAGATGTGACATCAGGAAATTCAAAGTCAGGCGCAGACAAGGGGATGGTAAGCAACAATGGAGACATGCCGTACACGAAGGCCCTATCAGACCCACGTGGGGCCAGGGAAAAGACGATGAGCACACTAAGATCAAACGACAGGTCCGAAGACAATGAAGGAAATTCAAAGTCAGGCGCAGACAAGGGGATGGTAAGCAACAACGGAGACATGCCGTACACGAAGGCCCTATCAGACCCACGTGGGGCCAGGGAAAAGACGATGAGCACACTAAGATCAAGCGACAGGTCCGAAGACAATGAAGGTTTGTTATATGCAGAGATTCTAACAGCCAACTGCAGTAGCAAGGGACAGCTGGTCAGGAAAGACAGTTCACTGAGAATAGAAGTTTAAGATATGACAGGGACTGAAGGCAAGAACATGTCAATGGAAGGAAATAAAATGCCTCAGAGGAAGCAGATGGAGACTCAGTGGGAGGAGGAAAGGGCGAGGTCAGTTTTTGTGTACGGGCTCCAAGAAGCCAAGGGGGCCAACTTTGAAGAAATAAAACAGGAGGAGAAAAAAATGATTGAAGGCATCATGAAAACAATAGGGGAGGGCAATATGACCCAGGTGACAAATTTTCAGAGAATTGGGTGGTTTGCGAGTGGAAGGATACGGCCTGTCAAAGTAACTTTCAAGGAAGAAACAGTTCGAACCAGGATTCTGCAAGAGAAAGCAAGACTGAGGGACAAAGAGGGGTACCAGAGAGTATACCTCGACCGCGACAGAACACAAGAAGAAAGGACTACACTGAAAGAGAGGGTACAGAGACGCAAGGAGGAACGAGAAGCAATGAAAATGAGCAGGACCCAGACACAGGAGGAAGGGCAAACACACCCCACAGAATCTCCCACCAAAAGACTCCACCCGCGACATTCCCAACGCAACTGAGCAACCTATACTACAACCCACTCACTGTTCCCTCTGCCACCAACCCCCATATCACAAACCTCACCCCAACAGCTGTCCCTTATGGGCATTCTGACCCCACCCCCATCAACACAAACCCCACCTACACCACAGCCCCATATAGGCCCCCACCAAGGCTCTCGCTCCCCCAACCCCAATATTCTTGCATGACCACAATGATAGAAAAGAAACCAAAGGTTTGGTACACAAACGCGGATGGAATAACGAATAAACATGAGGAGTGGAATGAAAGAATCAGTGAAAAATCCCCAGACATCATAGCAGTCACAGAAACAAAACTCACTGAGACAATAACAGACACAATCTTCCCAACAGGATATCAGATCCTGAGGAAAGATAGAAGGAGTAGAGGGGGAGGAGGGGTTGCACTGCTCATAAAACACCAATGGGGATTTGAGGAAATGGAAGGCATGGACATGATTGGAGAAAGAGACTACATTGTAGGTACAATTCAGTCCGGAGAACATAAAGTAGTCATTGGAGTGATGTATAACCCACCACAGAACTGCAGGAGGCCAAGAGAGGAGTACGAAGAAAACAACAAGGTGATGGTGGACACACTGGCTGAGGTGGCAAGAAGAGCTCACTCGAGCAGAGCAAAGTTACTGGTAATGGGCGATTTCAACCACAGGGAGATCGACTGGGAAAACCTGGAGCCACATGGGGGTCCCGAAACATGGAGAGTCAAGATGATGGATGTGGTGCTTGAAAACCTCATGCATCAACATGTCAGGGACACAACCAGAGAGAGAGGGGAGGATGAGCCAGCAAGACTGGATCTTGTGTTCACCCTGAGCAGTTCAGACATTGAGGACATCACTTACGAGAGGCCCCTTGGAGCTAGCAATCATGTGGTTCTGAGTTTTGACTATATAGTAGAGTTACAAGTGAAGAAGGTAACAGGAACTGAAGGGGACAGGCCAAACTATAAAAGGGGGGACTACACAGGTATGAGAAACTTCCTGCAGGAGGTTCAGTGGGACAGAGAAATGGTAGGAAAATCAGTAAACGAGATGATGGAATATGTGGCAACAAAGTGCAAGGAGGCAGAGGAAAGTTTTGTTCCCAAGGGAAACAGAAATAATAGGAAGACCAAAACGAGTCCTTGGTTTACCCGAAGGTGTAGGGAGGCAAAAACTAAGTGCAACAGAGAATGGAAAAGGTACAGGAGGCATAGGACCCAGGAAAGCAAGGAGATTAGTAGAAGAGCCAGAAACGAGTATGCGCAGATAAGGAGGGAGGCCCAGCGACAGTATGAAAACGACATAGCATCGAAAGTCAAATCTGACCCGAAACTGCTGTATAGCCACATTAGGAGGAAGACAACAGTCAAGGACCAGGTGATAAGGCTGAGGAAAGAAGGTGGAGAACTCACAAGAAACGATCAAGAGGTATGTGAGGAGCTCCACACGAGATTTAAGGAAGTATTTACAGTAGAGACAGGAAAGACTCTGGGGGGACAGACCAGATGGGGACACCAGCAAGGAATACACAAACAAGTGTTGGACGACATACATACAGATGAGGAGGAGGTGAAGAAACTGCTAAGGGACATCGATACCTCAAAGGCAATGGGACCGGACAACATCTCTCCGTGGGTCCTTAGAGAGGGAGCAGATATGTTGTGCGTACCACTTACCACAATCTTCAACACATCCCTGGAAACTGGGCAACTACCTGAGGTATGGAAGACGGCAAATGTAGTTCCCATTTTCAAAAAAGGAGACAGAAAAGAGGCACTAAACTATAGACCTGTGTCATTGACGTGTATAGTATGCAAAATTA
Organism: Cherax quadricarinatus; assembly: GCF_038502225.1. Classification (NCBI taxonomy): domain Eukaryota; kingdom Metazoa; phylum Arthropoda; class Malacostraca; order Decapoda; family Parastacidae; genus Cherax; species Cherax quadricarinatus. The sequence continues at coordinate 29,492,465 of NC_091336.1, read as the reverse complement.
TGGAGAAGATTATCAGGAGGAGAGTGGTGGAGCACCTGGAACGGAACAGGAGTATAAATGCCAACCAGCACGGATTCACGGAAGGCAAATCCTGTGTCACAAACCTTCTGGAGTTTTATGATAAAATAACAGAAGTAAGACAAGAGAGAGAGGGGTGGGTTGTTTGCATCTTCTTGGACTGCAAGAAGTCCTTTGACACAGTTCCTCACAAGAGATTAGTGCAGAAGCTAGAGCATCAGGCGCATATAACAGGGAGGGCACTGCAATGGATCAGAGAATACCTGACAGGGAGGCAACAACGAGTCATGGTACGTAATGATGTATCACAGTGGGCACCTGTGACGAGCGGGGTCCCACAGGGGTCGGTCCTAGGACCAGTGCTATTTTTGGTATATGTGAACGACATGACGGAAGGGTTAGACTCAGAAGTGTCCCTGTTTGCAGATGATGTGAAGTTAATGAGGAGAATTAAATCTGATGAGGACCAGGCAGGACTTCAAAGAGACCTGGACAGACTGGACACCTGGTCCAGCAAATGGCTTCTCGAATTTAATCCTGCCAAATGCAAAGTCATGAAGATAGGGGAAGGGCACAGAAGACCACAGACAGAGTATAGGCTAGGTGGCCAAAGACTGCAAACCTCACTCAAGGAGAAAGATCTTGGGGTGAGTATAACACCGAGCATGTCTCCGGAAGCACACATCAATCAGATAACTGCTGCAGCATATGGGCGCCTGGCAAACCTGAGAACAGCATTCCGATACCTTAGTAAGGAATCATTCAAGACACTGTACACCGTGTATGTCAGGCCCATACTGGAGTATGCAGCACCTGTTTGGAACCCGCACTTGATAAAGCACGTCAAGAAACTAGAGAAAGTACAAAGGTTTGCGACAAGGTTAGTTCCAGAGCTAAGGGGAATGTCCTATGAAGAAAGAATAAGGGAAATCGGCCTGACGACACTGGAGGACAGGAGGGTCAGGGGACACATGATAACGACATATAAAATACTGCGTGGAATAGACAAGGTGGACAAGGACAGGATGTTCCAGGGAGGGGACACAGAAACAAGAGGCCACAATTGGAAGTTGAAGACACAAATGAGTCAGAGAGATAGTAGGAAGTATTTCTTCAGTCATAGAGTTGTAAGGCAGTGGAATAGCCTAGAAAATGACGTAGTGGAGGCAGGAACCATACACAGTTTTAAGACGAGGTTTGATAAAGCTCATGGAGCGGGGAGAGAGAGGGCCTAGTAGCAACCGGTGAAGAGGCGGGGCCAGGAGCTAGGACTCGACCCCTGCAACCACAAATAGGTGAGTACAAATAGGTGAGTACACACCCACACACACCCACACACACGGCTCAGTACACGGCTCAGGGAGAGTGACCTAGTAGGATCAGTGCTCCGGGTTTTCTCGTGTTTTCACGTTCGCTCTTACGTGCTAGAACTTTAATTTGTGTCATCAATCCTATACGATACATCCCTCTAGCGCCTGGAACCAATCTTGGGCGGAAAACATTATATACTGAGTCAAAAAAGGAGAATTAGTGTGCACTACCTAGCAGAGTTTACTGCCAGAGGGGAATCATAGGCCTGTGTCCCGTGTGGAAAAATAATAATAATTGAACTTTTCGTGTCAGAGGAAAGAAAGTCTCCCTGAAAACATTGAGTATACATAGTGTATAGTGTATACTACAGTGGTCCCTAGTATATTGATGATAAAGGCTAAAGTGTCATTTGAAAACAGGTGAATTTGTAAATGAAGTGATAAGCCTATAGAGGCAGGTGCCAGAAGTCGCCAGAAACTTACCACAGGTCAGCTGTTTTTAATAATCTTCCTGGCTTGCTAGTGTACTCGCATATAATCTAGTGATACCAGTGAATAGCAGAATACAGTGTTGTAGTAGCAACTAACCAGTATTATAATGGTACTTAGTGGAGTGGAGTGACTTTCATTAGTTTCTTTTTTCTTGAAATACCAGACATATACTGTGAATTTCATATAACCTGTAGTTACCAGCGGTCGCAATATACACAACGAGAAGCAATTATTACTCCAGAAAAAGCGTCCTTCCTCCAAAATTTGCACCAGTCAACTATAGTGATAATATAGCATTTATTGTGGTGGAGACGAAAAAAAAATAGAAAAGCTAGATACAGCGATTGATAAACAAGGGTGGAGGTCGACCGTTCATCATTGTAGGAGTTGCCAGCAGTCACCGGCACTTCAGCACGCAAGTTATACTTTTGTATCAATCAAATAACATATTACTCGGGTAGATAATTTCCAGTAGATCCTTCATGTGTTAGCTCAAATCACCGACCAGTATGGTTTAAATAAGTGACCCACTGATCAGATCAGATCGACTGGTCCGAACCCTTGACTGGTCCGAACCCTGGACTGGTTTCAAATGGTTTCGTTGGACAATAAAGCAGACTGTAAACGGATGGGGTTGTAGGCGCCCTTATAAACACAAACATTAAATATATATCAGGAACGTGCACGGTAAGCTGTCCAATATACAAAAACAGTTAGAAACAGAAATACAAATAGCTAGAGCTTCATTTAAGGAGGTTATTAATAGAATATTCAAGAGGTTGCTAGTAGAATTGCAGTAAATCAACCATTCAAATCACTATGAAGCTGTGTGTAGTCTGTGGTCAGTCAAACAAACGGGCTTCCACATGCATAAATTGTCATTTTTGTGGAAATTGGTGTCACGCCCCTTGTGCAGATATCCAAGAACTAGCTACAAGCAGTATTAAAACAGGGAAGTGTTTTTGGGTATGCCCAAATGAGATAAATCTGTGGACTAAAATCACAAGGGTATTAAAAGAGGTCAACATCAAAGCTGCTTTCATAGAAAACCTGGAAGCTTTCTACAACAGATGGGAACATAAAAAGTCTGGGCTGAATGGTACTGCCCTTGATACTGGCCATGTAGTCAGAAACTGTAAGGCTGGAGATGATGTCCTGGTAGTCAGTAAATGTGGGGCTGATAGTGCTGTCCTGGGAGACAGTAATGGTGAAGCTGGAGGTGCTGTCCTGGGAGACAGTAATGGTGAAGCTGGAGATGCTGTCCTGGGAGACAGTAATGGTGAAGCTGGAGATTTTGTCCAGGTAGTCGGGAATTATACGCAGGAAGGAATACATATAAATGACCTCATAGGGGACAGGAGCCATAGTAGGGAAACAAGTGTAGTCAAAGATAAGATAAAACCAATATTACAAACTAGAAATACCGCAGGAAATAGCAAACAAGAGGACTCCACTAGCAATAGTGAGGATATATTACCAAAAACAACTGGTGGGAGCTCCATTGTTGGTGCTAGGGATGATAGAAGTAAGACAGGGAAACATGCACCAACAGGGAATACAGTCACAGAAACCCAAGGCAAACGGAAACCAAGCCTGTGCACATACTATGCACTCGGTATCTGCTGGCATGGGAAATCTGGAAAAACAGATGGGACGTGCAACTATGACCACCCTAGAAAATGCCATGCCCATATGACAACAGGAAAATACAAACTCCCTTCCTGTAAGCTTTTTCACCCTGAAATGTGTACCTCTTCAGTACAGGAAAGACTGTGCTATAACTTAAATTGCCAGGCATACCATCTAAAGGGGACAAAAAGATACAAAACATCCAGGCCATGGGAAAACCTGGGTAGCCACAGCCACTCAAGAGGGAGAGGTTTTTTTAGTGCCAGGAAGGAAAAAAAACTGGCAGGAAATGGCAGAAATCGTACACCAAATCCAGTCATTCCTGGAGTGGAACCACAGTCGATGGCCTCCACTCCAAACCAACAGATACAGATACTAATGCCGGAAAAAAAATCCCCCCCCCAGTACCAACAATACCACCAGTCCGATAACATTCTTCTTTGCAAATATACAGGGTCTAAAGCCAGCAACAAACAACAAAATACCTTTCATCCGTGGACTGCTTGCAGAGGCAAAGGCAATGTTCGCGGCTTTCACTGAGACCCACATAAAGGATCACTTGGACAACGAAATATGGATCCCAGGTTACAACCTATACAGATGTGACAGAGTGAACAGGCAAAAGGGGGGGGGGGTTGGCCTGTACATTGCAGAGTCACTTGTTTGCACAGAACTGCTAAATGCCTCAAATGATGTAGTGGAAGTTTTAGCAGTAAAGGTCGAGAACCAAAACCTAGTCATTGTGGTAGTCTACAAGCCTCCGGATGCAACATCCCAGCAATTCCAGGAACAGCTGTTAAAAATTGACCAATGTCTGGAAAATCTTCCAGCTCCTGCACCCAACATCTTGCTCCTGGGGGATTTCAACTTAAGGCACCTAAAATGGAGGAATATAGCAAATAATATTGTTGCAGTAATAACACCAGGAGGCAGCTCTGATGAAAACTCACACTCACGCGAGCTTTTAAATCTCTGCACAAAATTCAATTTAAACCAGCAAATAATAGAGCCTACTAGACTGGAGAATACACTAGACCTCATCTTCACTAACAATGATGATCTGATAAGAAATGTCACCATATCAAAAACAATATACTCAGATCACAACATAATTGAGGTTCAGACATGTATGCGCGGAGCCCCAGACCGACAAAATGAGATTAGTCACGAGGGAGCATTCACCAAATTCAACTTCAATAACAAAAACATAAAGTGGGACCAAGTAAACCAAGTCCTAACCGATATAAGCTGGGAAGATATACTAAGCAACACAGACCCCAACTTATGCCTAGAACAGATTAACTCGGTGGCACTCGATGTATGCACAAGGCTTATTCCTCTAAGAAAAAGGAGGAGTAGATGTAAAATAGAAAGAGACAGACGCTCCCTTTACAGGCGACGGAAAAGAATAACAGAGCGGCTAAAAGAGGTCAATATATCTGAAATGCGTAGGGAGACACTGGTCAGAGAAATAGCAAGCATCGAACTTAAGCTAAAAGAATCCTTTAGGAGTCAGGAATCGCGGGAAGAACTAAAAGCCATAAATGAAATCGAAAGAAACCCAAAGTATTTCTTCTCCTATGCCAAATCAAAATCGAGAACAACGTCCAGTATTGGGCCCCTACTTAAACAAGATGGGTCCTACACAGATGACAGCAAGGAAATGAGTGAGCTACTTAAGTCCCAATATGACTCAGTTTTTAGCAAGCCACTAACCAGACTGAGAGTCGAAGATCAAAATTATTTTTTTATGAGAGAGCCACAAAATTTGATTAACACAAGCCTATCCGATGTTATCCTGACGCCAAATGACTTCGAATAGGCGATAAATGACATGCCCATGCAAGAAGCCCCTATCACGAGCCTTTTCCATCCTATGGAGAGGGAGCATGGACACGGGGGTCGTCCCACAGTTACTAAAAACAACAGACATAGCCCCACTCCACAAAGGGGGCAGTAAAGCAACA
>NC_091336.1:29412049-29482049 GCF_038502225.1 Cherax quadricarinatus | reverse complement strand
GAGTAGGTTCAGACTGAGCACAAGTTGGGAGCTCCAAGTAATTAAACTTATCAGCAGGAGCGTACAAGTTAAATATGTTGAGAGCAGAGTTCCCAATATAAATCCTAACACCGTGATACTGTAGCCCCTCTGTTTTTTTATGTGCAAGAAGTTGATGGGGAAGTGGTTTTTTAATATATAGAACACAAGAATTAGTAGATTTGAGATTATATGCAACAAATGATGGCAATTTAGGGGGTTGGGATTTTTCAGGGACTCTGCACTCTTGTAGACACAATATCAATGGATTCAGTTGTTACTTTATGATGCAGGTCAGAAAATCTTTTTCTAAGTGACGCAATATTCCAACTTAAAATGGTTAGTTTATACGAGTTTGGTTCCATTATAAAAGTCCAGGGATAGATTTCAATTTCTCAGCAAAATGAAAAAACTTACTAAATAACAAACAGACATAATCAATATCAATATCATCAGTATTATCCTTATCCATGAGTCTCCTAAGTGCACTTCCATTAGTGAGACCTCTTGGGAGTCTTTGTACACAGAGGACACTGCGCTCTTTGTCTGTGAATGTATGGATCGTGACACTATCCCTAGCACTCACCTCTCTGATTTTATTACACTCATCACTATCATCACATGTATCACTTCCCTCATCATTATGACCAGTGATACATACACCATTTTCAACAACCGGGTCATCTCCACACTCAGTATCTATCAATACATTACACTCATCAGGTTGACTATCATGATGGTCTTCACTGCCCTTATCATCTTCACTGTGATTGTAAACACCACTATCAGATTCATCGTTTTTGTAATTATTAACACCACTATATTCATCAGTTTGTTCATCATCACCACACTCATTTTCATAATGGCTGACAATCTGTGGGTTGATGCACTCATTTGCAACCTCTGTAAGTTTTTCCTCGTGGTGCTCAAGTTGTTGTTTCAAACACCATTGTTGCTTCTCCAGTACTGTTATGCGCAGCTGCATGTTGTGTACCACCCCAGCAAGACTAGCTTCATCAGGAAGTATGAAGTCCTGATCAGCTGAGTCAGGTGGCTGACTGACAGCTGACTCAGCCAGACAGGTGGTAAGATAAGATAAGATAAGATTTCGATCGGACTTTTAACCCCCGAGGGTTAGCCACCCAGGATAACCCAAGAAAGTCAGTGCGTCATCGAGGACTGTCTAACTTATTTCCATTGGGGTCCTTAATCTTGTCCCCCAGTATGCGACAAACACCAGTCGACTAACACCCCGGTACCTATTTGCTGCTAGGTGAACAGGACAACAGGTGTAAGGAAACGTGTCGAATGTTTCCACCCACCGGGAATCGAACCCGGGCCCTCCGTGTGTTAAGCAGGAGCTTTAGCCACCAGGCCACCGGGTGGTGTCAACACCAGCAGTTAGTTTAATATGTTTATTATGCACCCCATACCCATCCTGTGGGCGGTAGTCAAAAGATTACAGAGGTACATAATGGGTCCAGGGACTGGGCCTCAAAGTTTTGATAGCTGAGCAAGTTACAGAGGTAATGAATTCACAATTTACAAAGGTAATGAACTCACAATTTACAAAGGTAATGAACTCCTGGAGCCCGGTCCCTGGACCCATTGTGTACCTCTGTAATCTGTAAATACCTTTGTAACTTGTCATGATTGTGACTAGACCTACCTGGAGTTCAACACCAGCAGCATTACTAGTGTTGATAGCAGACGTGATCGTGCTCTGTTGATGTACTCCCAGAGTGACTCGCTCAACCATATTGTCTGAAATCAGGCATGGGTCAGTATTCAGACATGAAGTATCTGGTTGGCCTACTGCCTCATCATGAGGGGTAATGGGTGAGGCGGGAGCCCTGCGGCTGGCGATGTGAGCAGTTTTCGCTCTGCAGTCAGCATGAGCAGCTGTGACCCCTGGAGTATCACAATTGATACATTGTAATGCAACGGTCTGGTGTTTCTTGATCATATCATAACACTGGTGAGAAGGATGGGCCTTGGCACACACTGCACACCAGTGTGACTTAGATGGGCATTTCTAAGCAATGTGACCCCAGCACTGACACTTGTAGCATCTACGGTGAGGTGGTTTGTACAAAGCTATTTTGTAACTCCTGTTAAGCGCAGCACGAGAGTAGATATATGATGGTGGAGTCCCTTGGCCAATCCACTCAGCCAATATCAGATCATTTGGAAGTCGACGAGGGTTTGCAACTTGATCTGACAACAGGAATTTAGGATCCATGTACTTATTGACATTGTGGATAACAATAAGCACTTTAGGTGATCTTGGTGGGGCAGCTTGGAGTTGGATGTTAGCATATTTATGAGTAAGAAGTTTTTCTATGAATGTTGGGTCGTTAGTAACAAAAACGTAATTATCCTCGTCATGACGCAAGCGAATCCGAAGGTTTTCCTCTGGGTTGTCTAGTGAAGCTTCGTAAAACCATCTAAACTTGACCTCAATCTCAGTGTTAGCAGGGAAATCAAGCCTAACCGTTTTGCAATGGTTGTTGTTGCGCTCGTTGTTTCTTGCAGCAAGCCTCCTTTGAAATCCTCTTTCTTTTTTCAAAGCTCCCTTACTTCTAAAACGTACGAATTCGCCTTCACCATCATTTACTTCGTTCACATCCATAGGCCACTTCTAGTTCAGCTGCTTGAGGTGTAAGAGTTAGTCTGTTACTTTTGGGTCAGCGAAACCGCCTTTATTCCATAAGAGAGAAGGGACAAGGAAGGCATATTCACCTCGCTAGACACAGGCAATATGGGTGTAGTGGCCTGTGGGTCGCAGTGCGATTTTCAAGGTCATTCACTGGGCCCACAGTCATCTCGAGAGTTACCAACACTGTACTACTTGTTAATTACTCCAAACCCACAGCACTTAACACATCTAGCACACGTGTCTTGGAATGACAGACAAATTTTCACTACCTAAGAACTAATTCTCACAACACCGAAGGTACGGCCGGAACACTGTAGAACGTTCACAAAGGCATTCTGGGACTCAGAACAAATGTAGCTGCAGTGTAACTTGGCCTTCACTGGCTGGCTTGGAGCGCTGTTTAGCCTGGATCAGCTAAACTCGCCCTTATCCCATATGTAGATAATGGCGACTAGTTAAGGGATACCGGTGAATAGGAAAGTCGAGGAAGGGACATTCACCTCACTAGACACACGCAGTATGGGTGTAATTGGCATGTGGGTCTCATAGTGCCATTTTCAAGGTCACCCAGCAGGCCAGACATTCCTCACTCATTTTAAGCCTACGTAGGTACTGATGGCCCGGTGGTCTGGTGGCTAAAGCTCCCGCTTCACACACGGAGGGCCCGGGTTCGATTCCCGGCGGGTGGAAATTCCGACACGTTTCCTTACACCTATTGTCCTGTTCACCTAGCAGCAAATAGGTACCTGGGTGTTAGTCGACTGGTGTGGGTCGCATCCTGGGGGACAAGATTAAGGACCCCAATGGAAATAAGTTAGACAGTCCTCGATGACGCACTGACTTTCTTGGGTTATCCTGGGTGGCTAACCCTCCGGGGTTAAAAATCCGAACAAAATCTTATCTTATCTTAATGTCCTAAGTCAGTGTAATCCACTCGTGCAAATAGTTACAACAAATCTGCAGCACTTGCGGAACTCACATATTCGAGTACCAGTGGAGCAGCAAAATACACCTCTACACTGCACATTGATAGAGGCAAACGGCTGAGTTTAAAGGCGGAGAGTTGGGGATACAGGAGAACAGCAGGGGTAACTGAGCACGCACATTCGCCTTTCTTCACATAGTTAATATGGGCGAAAGTCTCAGGCAGGTGATGCAGTGCCTCGCTCAAGGTCACTGACTGAGGCAGACTTCTCAAGAGTTACCAAACACTGCAATACTCGTACAAATAGTTACTCACTCCAAACTTGCAGAGCTTCTAGCACACGTGTCTTGGAATGAAAGACGAATTTTCAGTGTGTGGACACCTGGGTTACCAACTCACGTAGGACTGCACACTCGTCGTTATTCCTCAGGTTGATAAAGGGATGAGTTGGGAGCATTTTCCGAGGCACGAGTAGCAGTGGACTAGCAAAATTCGCCTCTACACTGTATGTTGATAGAGGCGAAAGGCTGAGGTCAAATGAAAGGCAGAGGGGAAGCAGAGGCCTGTGAGCGCCTTTTCAAAAGGAAAACTATTTCCAGTGTTTCACTAGGTATACCCCTAGTCACAACTCGCACATAAGAGTTCTCTCAACACTGAAGCTGTCTTCCAACAGTAGGAGTTTTAATGATGACTTATCAGTCGGGAGAAATGGGTAGGCCTGCGAATTAGTAGGTCCAGATCCCCCCCAGCACTCGTCTACTCCCCTCAACCACTCAGCTGAGACTGACAGAGAGGAGACGCACACTAAAATATTGTCAGATGTTTGCTCTATTTTTTTTATAAGATTAACTACTTATTCATATATTTTCGATTTCTTCACTCAGCTCAGAAATGAACCCTTCACGAAATATCATCTGTATATAAAAGTTTAGCTCTGCACAGCTTTTTTTTTACAACACTGGTAAAGCTACACTTGACAAGCTAATCTGAATACTGGAAAAAATGAATGGAAGATTAACAACAATACTAATTAAAATGTGTTGTTTTTACGAAATAATGTTAAAAATTAAAAGAAAAACGAGGAAACGGATGTAAAAGATAAATGTTTGAAAATCTATGAAAATTAGCTACACCAGGTGAAACTTGGTTGATACTGGGTGATGCTAAGGAGATAAACCAAGATGATAAAGCTTGGTATGATATTGGGTGATTTTAAGATGATAAAAAAGGATGGTGTAGCTTGATATGATACATTATGATGCTAAGATGAGCTAAACCAAGATGATAAAGCTTGGTATGACATTGGGTGACGCTAAGATGATAAACCAGGATGATAAATCTTGGTATGATGCATGGTAATGCTAAGATGAGCTAAACCAGGATGACAAAGCTTGGCATGATACTGGGTGGTGCTAAAATGATAAACCAGTATGCCAAAGCTTGGTGTGATACTGGGAGATACTAAAAAGATAAACCAGTATGATAAAGTTCGGTATGATACTGGGTGTGCTAAGATGATAAACCAGGATGATAAAACTTCAAATCATACTGGGTGATGGTAAGATGATGAACCAGGATGATAAAACTTTGTATGATACCGGATGGTGCTAAAATGATAAACCAGGATGATGAAGATTGGTATGACAGTGGGGTGCTAAGCTGATAAGCCAGGATGATAAAGCCTTACATGATACTGGGCGATTGTATGATGAGCTAAGCCAGGATGATAATGCTTGGTATGATACTGGGTGATGCTAAGATGATAAATCATAATGGTAAAGCTAGGTATGATACTGCGTGTTGCTAAGACGAGCAAAACCAGCATGATCAAGCTTGGTATGATAATGGGTGGTGATAAGATGATAAACCAGGATGATAAAGCTTGATATAATACTGGGTGATGCTAAGATGATAAATCATGATGGTAAAGCTAGGTATGATACTGCGTGTTGCTAAGACGAGCAAAACCAGGATGATAAAGCTTGATATAATACTGAGTGATTCTAAGATGATAAACCATGATTATAAAACTTGGTATGATATTGGGCGGTACTAAGATGATAAACCAGGATCATAAACCTTGGTATGATACTTAGTGGTTCTAAGAGACCTAAATCATGATTATAAACATTGGTATGATACTGCATGATGCTAAGATGATAAACCAAGATGATAAAGCTTGGTATGATACTTGGTTACGCTAAGATGAGCTAAACTGTGATATTAAAGCTTCGAAAGATACTGGGTGATGCTAAGATGATAAACCAGGATGATAAAGCTTGGAATTATACTGGTGAATGCTAAATGATAAATCAGGATGATTAACCTTGGTATGACACTTGGTGATGTTAAGATGAGCTAAACCTGGATGATGAAGCTTGGAATGATACTGGGTGAAGCTGAGATGTTAAAAAAAGATGATAAAGCTTTGTATGATACTGACTGATGCTAACATAATAAACTAGGATGATAAATCTTTGTATGATACTTGGTGATACTAAGATGAGCTAAATCAGGACGGTAAAGCTTGGTATGATATTGGGTGATGATAACATGATAAACTAGGATGATAAGTCTTAGTATGATACTTGGTGATGCTAAGATGAGCTAAACCAGGTTGATAAAGCTTGGTATGTTACTGGCTGATGATAAGAGGAGCTAAATCTGGATGATAAAGCTTGGAATGACACTGGGTGATGCTTATATGATAAACCAGGATGATAAAGCTTTCTATGATTCTACATGATGCTAAGATTATAAACCATGATGATAAAGCTTGGTATGATACTGTGCTGTGCTAAGATGATAAAGCAGGATGATAAAGCTTAGTATGACAGTAGTGATGCTAAGATGATAAACCATGATGATAAAGATTGGTATTATACTAGGTGGTGCTAAGATGATAAACCAGGATGATAAAGCATGGTATGATATTGGTAGATGCTAAGATGAGCTAAACCAGTATGTTAAAACTTCAAATGATTCTGGGTGAAGCAAAGATGGTTAACCAAGATGATAAAGCTTTGAATGATTCTGTGTTACGATAAGTCGAGCTAAACCAGGATGATAAAGCTTGGAACAATACTGGGCGGTGCTAAACTAAGATGATAAAGCTTGGTATGATACTTGGTGATGCTAAGACGATAAACCATGATGATAAAGGTTGGTATGATACTGCAGAATGATAAGAATATAAACCAGGGTGATAAAGCTTGGAATGATACTGGGTGATGCTAAGATGATAAACAGGGATGATAAAGCTAGGTATGATACTGCTTGATCCTGAGACTAGCTGAACCAGGATGATAAAGCTTGCTATGATTCTAGGTGGTGCTAAGAAGATAAACAAGGGTGATAAAGCTTGGTAAGATACTGGGTGAATCTAAGATGATAAACCATCATGATAAAGCTTGGTATGATACTGGGCAGTGCTTAGATGATAAACGAGGAAGAAGAAGCTTGTTATGATACTTGGTGATGCTAACATGATAAGCCATAATGATGAACCTGGGTATGATATTGGGTGATGCTAAGATGATAAACCAAAATGATAAAGCTTGGTATGATACTGTACGGTGTTAAGTTGCTGAACTTGGATGATAAAGCTTGGAATGATTCCATGTGATGCGAAGATCATAAACCATGATGTCAAAACTTGGTATGATAAAGGGTGATGATATAATGAGCTAAACCAGGGTGATAAGCCTTTGTATGATAGTGGGTCATGCTAATATGAAAAACAAGAAAGGTAAAGGTTGGTATAATATTTTGTTATCATACCAGGCTTTACATTATGGAATAGATCATCGTAGCATCACGCAGTTTCATACGAAGCTTTATCATCCTGGTTTTACACATCTTAGCAAAGCCCAGTATCATACATAGATTTATCAACCTGCTTTACATCATGTTAGCATAATAAGCTTTATCATCCGGGTTTAACATCTTACCATCACCCAGTATCATACAAAGCTTTTAGCATTACACACTATAATACGATGCTTCAACATCCTGGTTTAGCTCATCCTACCATCAACTAGTACCATACCAATCTTTATCATCCTGGTTTATGTTGTTACCATGTCCCTGTATCATTCCAATCTTCATCATACTGGTTTATCATCTTAGCATCACCCAGCATGATACCAAGTATTTTATCATGATTTATCGGCATTGCATCACCCAGTATTACACCAAGCTTTATCATCCTGGTTTAACACGTAAGCATCACCCAGTATCATTCCAAGCTTTATCATCATTGTTTATCATCTTAGCATCACTCAGTATCATACTAGGCTTTATCATCTTGGAATATCTCATCATAGCATCACCCAGTATCATATGAAGCTTGATCACCTATTTTTACACATCTTAACAAAGCCCAGTATCATATATAGCTTTATTAACCTGGTTTAGATCATCTTAGCATATCAACATTTATCATCCTGGTTTATCATCTTACCATCACCCAGCGACGTACCAATGTTTATAATCATGGTTTAGATCTCTTAGGACCACCCAGTATCATACCAAGCTTTATGATCCTGGTTTACCGTCCAGTATCATACCAAGCTTTATCATCCTGGTTTATTTTCTAAGCATCATCCAGTATCATACCAAGCTTTATCATTCTGGTTTATCATCTAAGCATCACCAAGTATATTACGAAGCTTTATCGTCATGGTTTAGTTCAGACTACAATCACCTAGCATCATACCAAACTTTATCATCCTGGTTTATAATGTTACCATCTCCGTATATCATACCAAACTTTCTCATCCTGCTTTATCATTTTAGCATCAACCATGTATCATAACAAGCTTTGTCATCCTGCTTTATCATCTTAGCACCACCCAGTATCATTTGAAGTTTTAAAATCCTGATTTAGCTCATCTTTGCATCACAAAGTATCATATTAAGGTTTACCATCATTGTTTATCAGCAAAGCATCTTCCAAAATCATACAAAGATTTATCATCCTGGTTTAGCTCATCTTAGCATCTCCCAGTAGGATAACATGCTTTCTCGTCCTGGGTTATCATCTTAGTACTGCCCAGCATCATGCCCAAATTAAAATTCACAGTTCATCATCTTAGCATCATCCAGTATCATACCAAGCTATATCATTTTGGTTTACCGTCTTACCACCTCCCAGTATCATACAAAGCTTGACCTAAAGATGACCTAAACCAGGATGAAAAACCGTTGTTTGATACTTGGTGATGTTATTATGAGCTAATCCAGGGTGATAAAGCTTCGTATGATACTGAGTGATGCTAAGATGATAAACCAGGATAATAAACCTTTGTATGATACTGGGCGATGCTAAGATGATGAACCAGGATGATAAAGCTTGGTATGAGACTGGGTGATGCTATGAAAATAAACTAGGATGATGAAGTTTGAAATGATACAGGGAGATTATAATATTATAAACCAGGATGATAAAGCTTCGTGTGATATTAGGTGAGTGTATGATGAGCTAAACCAGGATGATAAAGAATCGTATTGTAGTGGGTGATGCTAAGATGATAAAAGAGGATAATAAAGCTATGTATGATACTGGGTGGTACTAAGAGATCTAAACCATGATTATAGACGTTGGTATGACACTGGGTGTTATGATAATGGGTGAAGCTAAGATGATGTAAACCAGGTTGATAAAGCTATGTATGATACTGGGCATTGCTAAGTTGAGTAAATCCATAATGATAAAGCATCCTATGATATTGGGTGATGCTTTGATGATCTCTTCCAGGATGATAAAGCCTGGTATGATACTGAGTTAGGCTAAGATGATAAATCAGCTTGGTATGATACTGCATGATGCTACGATGAGCTAAGGTAGGATGATATAGCTTGGAATGATACTTGGTTATGCTAAGATGAGCTAAACTGTGATATTAAAGCTTCGACAGATACTGGGTGGTGCTAAGATGATAAACGGGATGATAAAACTTCAAATGATACTGGGTGATGCAAAGGTGGTAAACCAAGATGATAAAGCTTTGAATGATTTTGGTTGATGGTAAGACGAGCTAAACCAGGATGATAAAGCTTGGTATGATACTGGGAGTTGCTAAGATGATAATCCATGGTGATAAAGGTTGGTATGATGCTACGGGATTATAAGATGATAAACCATCATAATAAAGCTTGGAATGATGCTGCGTCATGCTAAGACGATAAACAGGGATAAAAGCGCTTGATGTGATACCGCATGATGCTGAGATTAGCTAAACCATAATATGATACTGGGTGGTAATAAGATGATAAACCATCATGATAATGCTTGGTATGATACTGGGCAGTGCTAAGAAGATAAACCATCATAATAAAGCTTAGTATGACGGTTGGTGATGCTAATATAAACCAGGTTCATGAAGCTATGTATGACATGGGGCTTTGCTAAGATTAGTAAAACCAGGATGATACTGGGTGACGATATGATCAGCTAAACCAGGGTGATAAAGCTTCGTATGATACTGGGCGATGCTAAGATGAAATACCAAAATGATAAAGATTGGTATCATACTGGACGGTGCTAAGATGATAAACTAGGATGATAAAGCTTCCTATGATAATGGGTGGTGCTGAGATGAGCTGTAACATGATGATAAATCTTGGTATGATGATAAAGCTTGGAATTATACTGGGTGATGCTAAGATAACAAACCATGATGACAAAAATTGGTATTGATATGATGAGCTAATCCAGGGTGATAAACCTTTGAATGATTCTGGGTGATGCTAAGATGATAAACAATGAACGAAATGGTTGGTATAATACTGGGTGATGCTATAATGAGACTAACCAGGGTGATAAAGCTTCGTATGATACATGGTGATGATATGATGATGTTCCAAAATAAGAAAGCTTGGTATGGTACTCGGTGATGCTAAGATCATAAACTAGGATGATAAAGCTTGGTATGATATTGGGCAGTTTTAAGATGATAAATCAGCAAGATAAAGCTAAGATCATAAACTAGGATGATAAAGCTTGGTATGATACTGGGCGGTTTTAAGATGATAAATCAGCAAGATAAAGCTAAGATCATAAACTAGGATGATAAAGCTTGGTATGATATTGGGCGGTTTTAAGATGATAAATCAGCAAGATAAAGCTAAGATCATAAACTAGGATGATAAATCTTGGTATAATATTGGGCGGTTTTAAGATGATAAATCAGCAAGATAAAGCTCTGTATGATACTGAGTGATTCTAAGATAACTTAACCCTTAAATGGTCCAAACGTATATATACGTTTTTTCAACATCTGAAAGTATGTAAAAAATGTAGATCTTTTTTGTTTTACGTGTGAAAACGTGTAGAAAAAACTTTTGTCGATTTATTTGGACCGTTTAAGGATTAAACCACGTTGATAAAGCTTGGTATGATAGTGGGTCATGCTTGGGTGTTAAACCAGAATGATAAAGCTTGGTATAATACTGGGTTTGGCTAAGATGAGATAAGGTAGGATGATACTGGGTGATGCTTAGGTGGTAAAACAGGCTGATGAAGCTTGGTATGATACAGGGTGATGCAAATTTCATCTAAACCAGGATGAAAAAGCTTTGTTTGATACTGGGTGATTCTATGATGATAAACCAGGATAAAAATACTTGGTATGATACTTGGAGATGCTAAGATGATAAAGCTTTGTTTGATACTGGGTGGTTCTAAGAGATCTAAACCATGATTATAAACGTTGGTACGAAACTGGAGATGGTAAGATGATAAACCAGGATGATAAAGCTTTGTTTGATACCGGGTGGTTCTAAGAGATCTAAGCCATGATTATAAACGTTGGTACGAAACTGGAGATGGTAAGATGATAAACCAGGATGATAAAGCTTCTTATGATATTCGGTGATGCTAAGATGATGTACACCAGGTTAATAAAGCTCTGTATGATACTGGGCTTTCCTAAGATGAGTAAAACCAGGATAATAAAGATTCGTATGATACTGGGTGATGCTACGATGAGCTATTCCAGGATGATAAACCCTTGTATGATACTGATTGAGGCTAAGATGATAAACCATGATGAAAAAGCTTGGTATGATACTGCGAGATGCTATGATCAGCTAAGGCAGGATGATAAAGCTTGGTATGTTACTTGGTTATGCTGAGATGAGCTAAATCATGAAATTAAAGCTTCGAAAGATACTTAGTGATGCTAAAGCTTGGTATGAAACTGCGTGGTGCTAAGATGATAAAGCAGGGTGATAAAGCTTGGAATGATACTAGGTGGTGCTAAGATAATAAACCACGATAATAAAGCTTGGTACGATACTGGGCGATGATAAGATAATGAATCACGATTATAAACATTGGGATGACACTTGGTGATGCTAAGATGAGCTAAACCTGGATGATGACGCTTGGAATGATACTGGGTGATGCTGGCCAGAGGGGACACAAGCATTAACTGGCCTCCAGTGTATGATGATGAATGTTAATGGTTTGTGTGAGAGAATAAAGCATGATTGAATTTGCATGTTCTTACATAGATACCGTGTGGACGTAGCAAATATTCAGAAGCATAACAGGAAAGCTGGCAAGGATTTTGAGGTGGAGGGCTATCAGAGTTTTGTGACGCGATCGGAGCGCTTAAAAGAGGGGGTAGGGGATAGCCATCTTGATCAGAGCGGCAAGACCGTTCATATTCCTAAGGAGTAAAGGGAGGTAGATGGCAGGATCTTAAGAGTGGGTGGCTGGTGGGAGGTGAGAAAGTGGTTTTTGTGTGCATGTACGCACCAGCAGAGAACATAGTGCTTTTGTGAGGGAAGAGCTTGTGTATTTCTTACGATCGTTCCCTTCGTTACCTTCTCTTGCGATAGTGGGAGGGGACTGGAATTGTGTTGTTAGAAGAGCAGATGTGGTGCCAGGGGGTGGGGGAGTGGATCTTTTGTCACTTGTTTTGGGGAGCTTCTCCATGATGTGCAACTGTGGGATGTGTTTGCCGGGGGTTCATGGGAGGTGGACCATACATATGTGAGAGAGGGCTATGGGGCAAGGTTAGACATATTATATGTTATGCAGTGTGTTGGTATAGATTCTGTCCGTACAGTAGAGGCACCTCATTCTGATCATAGGGCAGTTGTAGTGGAGGTGGGGTGGGAAGCATTAGCTAGAAGGCAGGCGAGTTACTGGAAATTAAATACGAGGGTTCTCGTGGATGAGGAGGCAGTGGCAGGTTTTGCTGTACTATGGGAGGAGCTTGGGGAGGAGGGAAGGGTAGTTGATGACGTGGTGGGATGGTGGGATAGCATTGCAAAGGCTAGGATAAGATATTTTTACATACATGAAGGGAAGAGAATAAACCACATGAGATATGGGTTGTCAAGTTATCTAGAGCAGTGCTTACATGCTTGCTACAGTGAGGGTGCTTTGCTGGGAAGGTACTGTATGGAGGAGATGGAGGCCCTGAAGGTGAGGTTAAGGGAGTTGCAGAATGAGAGATTTGAAGCCGTAAGGGCACAAGCAGGTATAGAGGAGGTGCTGTGTCCTGAGGGGTCAGCGACAACATAGGAAGGCAACGACTTTTATGCAGTTAGAGGTGTGTGTGGGGGGAAGAACTATTGGGTGGGGCAGGTGCTCAGGTCGACAGAGGGCATGGGAATGTGTGCTGACAGGTAATATGCTCGTTACTGGTGTAGTCATGGGGTGGATGAAGAGCTGTTGGAGGAAGTGGCTGTGTGGGTAAACCCCTGGGAGGAAGTGATAGAAAGGTGTTGGGAGGATATTGAGGAGGAGGAAATTTGGAGAGCATTGGCTGGAATGAGCATGGGTAAGGTGCTGGGAGTGGATGGGATTCCTTGCGAATTTTATATGATGCATTGGGAGTTGTTGCTGGGTTTCTTGGTCAGGCTCCTGAGTGAAATGAAGTGGGGGGCTAGGCTAGGCATGAGGTAAGCGTCTGGGGTAGTGGTCTTAGTTCCAAAGGGGTCACATCAGCTTACCCTAAAGAATTATCATGCATTGTCATTGATGTGCACTGACTATAAGCTCTTTGCAAAGGTGCTTGGTAACCGTCTAAAGTGTGTGGTTGACAGGGTGGTCTCCCCGAGCCAGTTTGGTTTGCCTGGCCAATCTGGCAATCGATGGTGATGGGTCACAGTATCCTCCAAAAATATACCTCAAACAACAACTGAGAAAAGACTGAAAAAGACTGATTTACTCAAAATGCCCTTTGAGAGTGATTTATTATTAAAGATTCGCTGGTAATCTCCCAGCCCAGGCCTTTTCCAAGTGGTGGCCCAGCCTTGGCTCCCTCTTTAGGGAGTATCTGAGACCTAAGTCTCCCATAGGAGGAGGCACAAGTACCTCCTCATCTTTGGGACCAACTGTCCCTAGGCCTAGCCAAAATGTTTGGACACTGGTGCCGAGAGAACAATGCTTATACGAATTTTCAATTGATTCCTTTCCTCTAAATAACTTATCTTTATTTCACAAAAAAAATAAAGTTTTATTAGTTCTTGGAATGTTGCAAAAAATCTGCCCTTTACTCCCTCATAAATCCCAAAGTATTTGGAATATTTACAAAAATGAAGAATGGGAAATTAGAGAAATCATTATTCTACAATTTCTGTGAATGTTATTATATTTAATTAAGTAATAAAGGAAGAAATAAGTGAAATAAGTGAATAAGTTACTTCTGAGATATTGGCCTGGAACGCCGGCCGGCCCAGCGTCTCGATTTTTTTTTTTTCGCGAAAATCGCGTTTGTTTGGGTGTATTTCTTAGTAAACTGATGTTCTAGTGCAGTTATCCTCTTCAAAATGCCGTTTTCTCTTACTCAGAGACGACATGGAGAGGAGTAACTCATTTATATCGAAATATTCCCGATGGTCTCTCGCCGTATTATGGCCTATTTTATTCAGTCTAGAGTATATAACATGTTTGTATGTTATTTATAGTGTTTATTATATCATATTAGATCAATTCTGATAGATAAATAAGCCGTAGAATTGATACAAGCGTAATAATAATAATATATAATAATGAAGTGATTTAGTCCCTTATATTTTTTCTCTTTCATTTTAACTTTGTATAACTACCTTAGTTCCATCGACACCATGCCTAACCCTTCTAGGGTGGGGTAGGTGCCTGAGCCCGAGCCTTTAGCTCATAAGACTGTCATTCCCATTAGCCCCCTTGGGGCGGGGATGGCAGACCAGAGAGGCCTAGCTTGTGGCTAGGCCTGGGGACAGTTGGTCCCAAAGATGAGGAGGTACTTGTTCCTCCTCCCATGGGAGACTTAGGTCTCAGACACTCCCTAAAGAGGGAGCCAAGGCCAGGCCACCACTTGGAAAAGGCCCGGGCCGGGAGAATACCGGCTAATCTTTAACTAGCCTTAGTTCATATATTCACAATTGTTAAAATAATCAAGGTGCTATTCTCAGGTGCTAAAGTGTAATAAGCTCATTATTTTGCCATTACATTCATTTATTTGATTACCACTTTTTTGTTCACCATAAATTATTTTAGTCCCTTTTATATTGCCTCATTTATTTTAGCTTTAAAAAGCTGAGCTACCTTAGCTCATATTTTTTACATTTGTTAAAATAATTCAGGTGCTATTTTATAGCTTTAGAATATTTACTTTGTTTTATACTTAATTCTAACTATAGATTCACTATAAATCTTATGATAACTAGCATTGATCCTGATACCAGAAATACGGTAATTTATAGGTAAATAGATGGCCTATATTGTATATAATAAAAATTATGTTATTGAAAATGGGAACAAGCTGTGCCTGCACAGAAGACACTAGCCATTGTTGTTTGAATTGAACAGAACGTTAGTGTAATAATGGGAAGAATTTTTCGTGCTCTAGAGGTAAAATTGGGCTGACACCTCTCAAACAGGAGACAAAATTGTTGGATGTGTATTTCTGCATAAATTGAGATATCAGACGACTGAACAAGACAGCTCCAAGAACTCAGATAAGCTATTTAGATTTATGTTATAATTCTGGCCAGTATTTTCATAAATTTAGTTAGTGAGGTTTTCTGAGTATGATACGCCTTAATCTCCAGTCAAATTGGTGAGAGATTTTAAGATATTCTCCTTCTGTTATGTAAATGTGTATATATATAATTCTTTATTAATTTAATATTCAGTCCACCAAATTTTATTTACCAGAATTCCTGGTGATACATATTTCAATTGTAATTAATAGGTCTAGAGCAACTTGTGGATATGACAGTTGTAGGTATCGAAGGGGGACATTTTTTGTGACCTAGGTGTCCCAAATTCCTACTTGTCTAACTGATAAATAATAATTATCTTTGTTCATTTACTGTTATGTACATAATGATACATTCAGATAAATGTAATTTTCCACACCAACCTCTTATCTAATGACTTAAATGAAAACCTAGGAAGTATCATAACTGATGCATGCATGAACAAAGATCACTTACTACTCTCAGGTGACTTCAATATAAATCTCCTACAAGACCAAGGCCCTCATGTTACTGAATTCACAAACACTATGAGTAACTGCATGTTGCTACCAGCAGTAACAAAACCTACAAGAGTTACAGAGACTAGTGTTTCCCTACTTGACCACATCTGGACCAACACCATATCCCCCTTAAGATCAGGCATAATCACAGATAATACCACAGACCACTACCCTACCTTCCTCATAACAAACCTTGGCAAATTACCCCTAGACACTACTAAAGTCACTTTCAGACTTCACAATGAGGCAGCCATTAATAACTTCACAGCAGCAGTGACAAACATTGACTGGCACACTGAGCTAGAAATCTATACAGATATTGATGAATGTATTAATAATTTTCTAAAAAAGACCCAATACCTCTATAACAAGCACTTCCCTAAAAAACTAAACAGATGACTGCAAAGAGACTGAACAGTCCCTGGCTAACACCCAGTATCCTCAAATCCATAAATACAAAGCACCTATATGAAAAACAGTACAGAATGGGCC
Organism: Cherax quadricarinatus; assembly: GCF_038502225.1. Lineage (NCBI taxonomy): Eukaryota > Metazoa > Arthropoda > Malacostraca > Decapoda > Parastacidae > Cherax > Cherax quadricarinatus. The sequence goes on along the minus strand of NC_091336.1, from coordinate 29,465,473 downwards.
AAATAACCAGAGACCAAACAAAACATTACTCGTCAATCTTAATCAGCCTAATAAGAAGGGCAAAAAAATTGTATTATGAGAACAGATTATCCAACTTACGAGGTGACATAAAAAAGACCTGGAAAACCCTATCAGAAATACTACGAACAAAAAAAGATAACATGAAATAGAGAAATTGAATTAACAAAACCAGATGAACCCTAATTCCCAATTACTGAAACAGCAAATAGACAGATGACACAGATACACAGATGACAACAAGGAAATGAGTGAGCTACTCAAGTCCCAATATGACTCAGTTTTTAGCAAGCCGCTAACCAGACTGAGAGTCGAAGATCAAAATGAATTTTTTATGAGAGAGCCACAAAATTTGATTAACACAAGCCTATCCGATGTTATCCTGACGCCAAATGACTTCGAACAGGCGATAAATGACATGCCCATGCACTCTGCCCCAGGGCCAGACTCATGGAACTCTGTGTTCATCAAGAACTGCAAGAAGCCCCTATCACGAGCCTTTTCCATCCTATGGAGAGGGAGCATGGACACGGGGGTCGTCCCACAGTTACTAAAAACAACAGACATAGCCCCACTCCACAAAGGGGGCAGTAAAGCAACAGCAAAGAACTACAGACCAATAGCACTAACATCCCATATCATAAAAATCTTTGAAAGGGTCCTAAGAAGCAAGATCACCACGCATCTAGAAACCCATCAGTTACACAACCCAGGGCAACATGGGTTTAGAACAGGTCGCTCCTGTCTGTCTCAACTATTGGACCACTACGACAAGGTCCTAAATGCACTAGAAGACAAAAAGAATGCAGATGTAATATATACAGACTTTGCAAAAGCCTTCGACAAGTGTGACCATGGTGTAATAGCGCACAAAATGCGTGCTAAAGGAATAACAGGAAAAGTCGGTCGATGGATCTATAATTTCCTCACTAACAGAACACAGAGAGTAGTCGTCAACAGAGTAAAGTCCGAGGCAGCTACGGTGAAAAGCTCTGTTCCACAAGGCACAGTACTCGCTCCCATCTTGTTCCTCATCCTTATATCCGACATAGACAAGGATGTCAGCCACAGCACCGTGTCTTCCTTTGCAGATGACACCCGAATCTGCATGACAGTGTCTTCCATTGCAGACACTGCAAAGCTCCAGGCAGACATCAACCAAATCTTTCAGTGGGCTGCAGAAAACAATATGAAGTTCAACGATGAGAAATTTCAATTACTCAGATATGGTAAACATGAGGAAATTAAATCTTCATCAGAGTACAAAACAAATTCTGGCCACAAAATAGAGCGAAACACCAACGTCAAAGACCTGGGAGTGATCATGTCGGAGGATCTCACCTTCAAGGACCATAACATTGTATCAATCGCATCTGCTAGAAAAATGACAGGATGGATAATGAGAACCTTCAAAACTAGGGAGGCCAAGCCCATGATGACACTCTTCAGGTCACTTGTTCTATCTAGGCTGGAATATTGCTGCACACTAACAGCACCTTTCAAGGCAGGTGAAATTGCCGACCTAGAAAATGTACAGAGAACTTTCACGGCGCGCATAACGGAGATAAAACACCTCAATTATTGGGAGCGCTTGAGGTTCCTAAACCTGTATTCCCTGGAACGCAGGAGGGAGAGATACATGATTATATACACCTGGAAAATCCTAGAGGGACTAGTACCGAACTTGCACACGAAAATCACCCACTACGAAAGCAAAAGACTTGGCAGACGATGCACCATCCCCCCAATGAAAAGCAGGGGTGTCACTAGCACGTTAAGAGACCATACAATAAGTGTCAGGGGCCCGAGACTGTTCAACTGCCTCCCAGCACACATAAGGGGGATTACCAACAGACCCCTGGCAGTCTTCAAGCTGGCACTGGACAAGAACCTAAAGTCAGTTCCGGATCAGCCGGGCTGTGGCTCGTATGTTGGTTTGCGTGCAGCCAGCAGCAACAGCCTGGTTGATCAGGCTCTGATCCACCAGGAGGCCTGGTCTCAGACCGGGCCGCGGGGGCGTTGACCCCCGGAACTCTCTCCAGGTAAACTCCAGGTAATGATTTCTTCTCCACTATAGAAAAAACCTTGCCAATAAAATCCCAAGCTCAGATACCCCACCCAATGACTACCTCACTGGCAACTACCCGAACACACTGTTCCTAGCTCCGACTAACCCAACTGAAGTCTCCCTTATTATCAACAAACTAAAAAACAAGACAGGAGATTTAAATACCTTACCACCCATTATATACAAAAAAGTGTCACAGGTGCTATCACCAATCATTGCAACACTCTTTAACAAATCCATTGAATCCTCTACCTTTCTAACAGTTCTCATTATAGCAAGGGTCACCCCGATCCATAAAGGAGGAGACCACACAGACTTGAATAACTATAGGCCAATATCCAGCTTACATTATTATTATTATAATCAAAGGGGAAGCGCTAAACCCGGAGGATTATACAGCGCCTGGGGGGGGGGATGTGGAAGGCATTCAGGCTTAATTCGGGGAACTGGAGTACAGATCCAATTCCCTAAATGAAGAGCCCCTCACCAACATCAAGGAACCTTCCTTGAGGGGATCCAGCTTACAACCTCTCTAAAATCTTTGAAAAATTAATCCATAAGCGTATCTACTCCTACCTCATCTCCCACAACATACTCAACCCCTGTCAATTTGGGTTCAGGCCTAATAAAAATACTAATGATGCTATTATCCACATGCTAGAACATATTTATACAGCAATAGAGAAAAAAGAAGTCCCACTGGGGATCTTCATTGACTTACGTAAAGCTTTCGATACAGTTGACCACGACTTGCTCCATATAAAATTGTCACACTATGGTATTAGAGGGCACTCCCTCAACTACCTAAAGTCATATCTCAGCAACAGAAGCCAATATGTGTACACAAATGGGGCAAACTCTTCCGCACAGTCAATTACAGTTGATGTCCCACAGGGAAGTGTCCTAGGCCCTCTTCTCTTTCTCATATACATAAATGACCTACCAAATGCATCGCAACTACTCAAACCCATACTATTTGCGGGATGACACTACATACGTCTACACTCACCCGAGCCCAGTCATGCTAGCCAATACTGTAAATACCGAATTACAGAAAATATCAACCTGGATGAGGACCAACAAACTTGCTCTAAACATTGACAAAACCTACTTCATTCAGTTTGGTAACAGAGCTACAGATGTGTCTCTTAACATAATGATAAATGGATCACCTATCACAAAACTCACAAAGGGAAAATTCCTAGAAATCCACCTTGATAATAGACTCAAATTTCAAACACATATACAACAAATTTCCAAAAAATTCCAAGACCGTAGGCATACTATGAAAGATATGGTACTATGTTCCACAGTCAGCCCTCCTGGCCCTATATCACTCACTTATTTACCCCTATCTCACCTATGGAATTTGTGCATTGGGCTCAACAACAATAAACCATCTCAGACCACTAATTACCCAACAAAAGGCTGCAGTCAGAATGATAACAAATTCCCACTACAGGCAGCACACTCCACAAATATTCAAAACTCTAAACCTACTCACCATACAAAGCATCCATACTTATTACTGCACCTACTATACACATAGAACACTTAACTCTGATATAAACCCTCCCCTCAAACATCTGTTACCAACCTCAACAGAACACACGACCATAACACAAGGCACAGATCACTCTTTGATGTTCCTCGTGTCCATCTCACGCTATGCAAAAACTCAATGCACATAAAAGGCCCTAAAATCTGGAATTCATTACCTGTAAATATAAAAGAAACACTGTCTGTTTATAAATTCAAGTCTCTTCTCAAAAATCACTTACTCACCCACAACTAAGTAAATACTGAATAATTGTATCTCATAAATTGTATCTCATAAATGTTTCTCATTACTGTATCTCATATATGTCTAACCTGTGACCCAATCACTTTGTTACTATTTAACTTCATTACCTAACATAATACTCCATTCTACTGATTACACATCAACACAGTAAATGACCATATGACCTGTCTTTGTAATAATCATTTGTACTAAATTGTTATCTGTTTTACAATAATTTTTGTACCACTGAATATATCATTGCTTAGTTAACCTTAAGTTAATTTTAAGCCTACCCATAATGTTCTGCATACAAGGGGCTTTGGCATGTTGCACTTTAAAAATTGTATTCCTTGTACTTCTCTGTATCATGTAAATAAATAAATTTCTCCTGGCTCTCTGGAGCGGGAATACTGCCAGTGTTCCAAGATGGTGCCTGATTGGCTGGCACTCTACGTATAAGCTCCGCCTACTGTTTTCTGATGCCAAATAGTCAGTTATTATATTAGAAAGAATAATTCAAGAAAAAGCAATAAAAAAAAGGAAAAAATTCCAAAAAATATATGGGCCATGAGCAGACTCGCTACCAACATCGCGATCACCATACCTGATATAAATGACTATAATTTCTTGTAGAAACGTCATATAACATTGATTATTTTTTTTTTATATTTTTATTTAAAAAACACAATACACATTATACATGTATGCTATACATACGTCACATAAACAAAGACATGTTAACCATTAAATACTAAAAACAAAACAAATCCACGTTCCCTATCCCAGCACTAAACTTATACATAAGAAACACACTTTCAACTTTAAATGTTTGATACCCCCCAAAAAAAATGCCGAACATACATGTAACTACACTAAGGACAACCCACACCTGAACATACAGGTGGGTTTATTATATCCATAAAATACAACCAGTATCTTATAACACAAAAGGCAATATAATCCAAAGAATGTCACCTTTATTTACATTGTACATGAAAGTTTATATACAAAGACATTCTCATATAATCGAGTTCATTGCCCACTCATTTACTTACAACAAATACAAGAATGTATAAGAGTTTAATAAAAGAAGAACTATACTGGATATTAACAAAATCCTCTATCACACAATCCCAGTACTTAAAATAACACTATAGCTGATAGCCATATTACCACCAGTTACACATCCAACAACATGTCCTACAAAACCCCTCCTTTTACAATAATTAATAATGCCAGTGCAGACAAAAATATTTACATGCACCGTTCTAAGATATACCTTAAGTAACCTAACAATTAGGGTTATACCCTGACCTCATTAAACCTTAATGAGAATTTACCAGAAGTTGGTGTTGCATGAACAAAACAAAACACAAAAATATAAAAGTACATACGAAAACAGATATGGACATTACATTGCTATACACACACCTGTTTTAGTGGAAGAATATACACCCACAATATTTAATATCAATAATAATGCATCAACCATGAAATTCAAACTGTCATAACAACATTGTATAACATGTAGTTTACACATAAAATATAAGAGAATACATTACATGCTACCTCATCTTTAAAACTAGCTTATGTAAATTTTTAATATAATCCAAGACTAGAATTATCATATTGAAACATGTCAAATTGGTTCTGCCCACACAAGGACGGGGCAAGAAACCCCCTCAATGAAGACTATACAGGTACTCCCCTACAACTAACTAAATCCTAGCTTAAGATCAAACTTGTTAATGACTGGACATAAGATCTGAAACACAAATTAAACATCCTTGACATTGTAATATTCGCTACTTCTTCTATATAGAAGTACAGCTTTAAAGGAAAGTACAAAAGAAGCGCTAAGCCACAAGGGCTATAAGGAAAGTACTTGCAGGTACGTGTTTAAAACTTGTTTTATTTTAATTTTTTAACACATCTCATATCAATAAAGAGGATTACTAGAATTCACTGGCAGTATCATTTTTGTACATGTTCAGTCCTGCATGACATAAAACACCATAACAGCTGCGTAAGCCACCTATCCTTGACAGTGAGTGCAATAATATACCCAAACCAAAATATGTAAATGTATGACGTTCCAGGTGTTACTGAATGAAACCATGGTACTGAACGCAAATATAAAATAACTCTCCAGGAACATAACCAGTTCACGAATGTATGCTCTCACTAGCTCACTCTCTCATCACCTTCCACACTACTAGCACAACCTTACACCCCCCCTCACATTAAAGGAGACCCGTCCCTTGCCCCCCCCCCTGTTCCCTGAGAAGCTGTGCTACAGTGAGATTACGATAACCTATCGAAAAACTTGATTCCCATCTCCCCCCATATATTAATCTATTCCTACACCTTGTCCTAAAGAACCTTGCTGCTAACGCTTTTATCCTCAACTGCCCTTTAATCTGCCTCATACCCCAAGAAACGTGCAAATAATCTGCCATAATATACATCAAAGCCCTCCCCACTTCACTTGCTACCCCACTAACATCCATCGACAAAGATCTAAGAAAAGACCAACTCCCCCCCCAACAACCTAATAACCCCCGCCATCCAGACTCTCACCACGCCCAAAGATGAACAAAAATATACCACATGATAGGCAGTTTCCTCCTCCCCACAGAATAAACATGTTGCCTCTCTCACCAACCCCATCTTATGCAACATGTGCTTAGATGCAACCACACCCATGAGAAAACGGTATACCATCTCCCTAACCCTTGCTGGTATCCTAAGCTTCCTGAACTCCCCCCATATGACCCTCCAGTTATACATGGGGTATACTGCGACCCCCTGCAATACACCCCTTCCCCACACCACACCCACCACTGTGTTTACCTTCAACCTTTTAACCTGCCCCACTGTCAACATGAATCTTATTACATCTTCACACTTTCTCAAATCCCTACCACACCACCAGTTTCTAGCATCCCTCATCACCCTCTCCACCCTAACACCCCTCTCCCCCCCCACCCTTAGATACCTCTGCTTAATATATAATGCCATTACCCTAGGCCCTAAGGTCAACAAACCTAGTCCCCCCCGTTTCACCTCCGTCATGACCACATCCTTGGACAACCAGGCCCTCCCAAACCCCCACACAAACCTCAACACCCTCCTCTGTATTTCCTGTATATCCTGCACCCTCAAAGGGAACACCTCCGCCACACCCCAGACCTTACTATACACCACCGAGTTAATTACCAACGCCCTCTGCTGTAACGCCACTTCACTGACCCTCAAACCTTTTAACTTGCCTATAACCCTACTCGTGACTGCTTCTGAGTTAATCCTCCTACATTCCTGCAACTGCTTCATATACCATATCCCACACACCCTAATTCTGTCACAAACCGTCCATCCCATCTCCTCCCCCAATCTCCCCCCAACCCATGTTCCTACTTCCAATAACCTAGACTTTGCTAAATTAACTACCATTCCTGAAACATTCCCAAAACTCCTTATCACCTCTCCCACCCTTCTTAAAGCCTCCCCACTCGTAACTAACACAGTTGTGTCATCCACATAACCTACTATTCCCCCCATGCTTCCCCCCCTACCCCCCGCAATTCCTCCTCCACAGCCTCAAAGAAAGGATGTTGCACACATGCAAAGAGCAACTGCGACAGCGGGCAACCCTGCCCTAATCCCTGTTCCATCATCAGCGCCCCTCCCAGCTTTCCATTAACCTGCACCCTCATGACAGCCCCCTCATATAGAGTGCGCACCCACCTCACTACCCCCCCTCCAAAACCCAATTTCTCCAAACAGCCCCACAAAAAGTCCCTCCTCACACAGTCATAGGCCTGAGCCCAATCCAAGCCAAGGACACCCCCTTCCTGGCAGTTCTCTATAAAATCCCTTATCCCACTGTGCCCATTCTTCATAGTCCGTCCTGGTATCCCATACTGCCCCTCATGTACGCTATTCCCAATTACCTTCTTTAACCTGTTACCCAATACCTTCGCAAAAATTTTGTAATCCGTACACATTAACGACAACGGACGATAATCTCCCAAACCCTTCTCCTCTCCCCCCTTCTTTGGCACCAAAACAACAACCCCAGTTCTCTGTGTTTGCGCCATTCTACCACGTTTCAACATATAATTCAGAACCGCCACTAGACACTCCCTCAGATCCTCCCAATGTGCTCTGTAAAAATCGTTAGATAACCCATCTATTCCCGGTGCCTTCCCCTGACTCAACCCATTCACCACCTCCCCCACCTCTGCCCCCGTAATGCCTCCCTCCAACAATTCCCGATCCCCCTGCATACCCTGATGAACCCCTATAGCTCTAAATGTTTCTAACCCAACCACCCCTCCCCTTCTCTTCCATTTCTCAGTAAACCAATAATCAGTATACCTAATGATAGAATCTGTGTCAGAGAGACCCTGTCCCTGCACATAACCCTCCCCTCCCTCCACGACAATATGTGCCACTGTATTCCTCAACTGTCTGTCCTTGAATTTTCGGAGTACATATCCGGTTGGCTTATCACCTTTTAGTACGTCCTCCAATCCTGCCCTGACCCTGAGTGCATCAAAACGTTCATTATGCATCTCCACTAAACGACTTCTAAGTTCCCCCATAACTCCTCCCACACCCTCCCTACCCCCCCCCATAACAATCATTCAACTGGCCCTCTAAATAATTCTGCAATCCAAACCTCCAGCGTGCCCGTTCCCTGCCCCTCTTCTTAAAAAATCCTGCAATTTGCACCTTTGCCTGCAACTCCCACCAATCTAGCAAATCCACCTCCTCATCCCTAGCCTCCCAAAACCCTTTCCACCATGTCTGAAAGGACCAACCTTGATCTTCCTCCTGTAAAAGCCTCACATTCAATTTCCAATAACTCTGATATATTCTCGGAATACCATCCACCCGAAGGTCAGCCAACACTGCTCTGTGATCAGATAAACCCACGTCTACTGTTCTAACCCTCTCCACTCCTATCCCCTGCCTCACATAAATCCTATCCAACCTTGCCTCATAACTCCCCTGTACATAGGTGTGCTCGACCTGATACCCCCCCCTGCCGACCACATCTACGACCCCGACATCATGCAACGCATCCCGTAAGACACCCAACACGCACCCCGCCCCCCTAGGTATGACGTCTGCATGCCTAATCACACAATTCCAATCACCTCCAATTATCGCGATAGCAGGTAAACCCCTGAGATAGTATAACAATACGTCCCGAACAAAGTCTGTTTTTATCCTCACGTTACCAATCGCGGGCATATAAACTCCCACAAAACATACCCTGCTCTCCCCCCACCACCCATCCACCCGAACAACCCTCCCCCCTCCCCCCTCCTCCCACCCCATGACTCGCAATGGACTGGTCTCCTTTACTAAAACAGCCACTCCTCCCTTTAAAAGCATTGCCATGCTTACAAACAACTTATATCCTCTCAATCGCAACTCACTACCTGACTTATGGTTATGCTCCTGTAGGAAACAAACATCCACGTCATACCTTTTGAGGAACCACTCCAACCATACCCTTTTTACTTCAGTCTTTAGGCCATTAGCATTTAGTGTTACACACCTGAATGGTCAAGGAAAGGCGGCTTACCTCTGTGCCGCTGTGGCTTGCTCACACTTCCCTTCAAGCTGCTCACACTTTCCTTACTACTCTTTTTAATAAGACCCCCTACCCCCCCTGTCCCTCCCCCCCCGATTTTCCCTGTACTCCCCCCCCCTGTAGGTGATTTGCGGACCACCTCTGCCCATGCCTTCTTACCTGGTCTTTGCCCAGGTGTTAAAACATCATCTAATTCAGTCAACCCCGCTGGCCGCTTCCTAGAGCTGCCTCCCAAAGCCATCTCTTCCTCAGGTACATCCTCCCTGTGTACCTCTGCCACTACAAGTGTATCCTTTCCAGTATTCCCTGCTACTTCCTTCTTCTCACTCAGCCCTTGCAATTGCTGCTTTTCACTGGTCCGTCCATCCATGTCCTCTCCTACCAAAGCCTCCTCCAAGAATTCCTGGAGCACTGACTCCAAGGACACCTCCTGTGTCGACTCCACCACTTCCTCCACCACCACAGGCGTTGGAGTAGGAACTCCCTCCTCCACCGGGAGTGTGACACACGTCCCCATCTGTTCACCCTCCTTCTCCACCTCCTCACTCCATAGAGGAGTCCCAGTCTTCGCCGCCGCCACCACACTCGTTTGCTGGACGTCCTCCACCGGGTCTGACACCCCCGGGGCAACTCTACGTGCACATTGCGCCGCTATATGGTCATAAGAGCCGCAAAGACGACACGTTCTCCTTTGCCCCACATACGACACATATACCTGATTTCTGGTGCCTGTCAACATGACATACGAAGGTATAGGCATCTTTAAGGTCATCTTGATGTTGTATGACCCTTCCGGGAGGCCCTCATATGGTTGATCCCTCCATACCCCACCTCTGGCTTCATGAATGACTCCATACTTGCTAAAAACTTCCACTATACCAAACTTCGTTGCCTCAAAGGGTACATTCCTCACTCGTACCCACGTATAGTAAGTAGACACGTCATGCAAGCACACATCCATCGTCGAGTTGAGGCACATTCGGCGTTCCTGATACTCCTCCACCACACTGCTGTAGTAGCTAGTCCTCAGGAACTTCACAAATACTCGTTTCATTCCATTAAGGGCCACACCATACAGTTCCTTGTTAGGGATACCATATAAATCCCTAATAATTGCAGGAAGAACGACGTTCATCGTAGCAGGGCTCAGAGAACCCCTCAACAGCTCAATGCAGACTGTGTTAATCCTCCTGCCGGTGTACTCCGCCATGTCTGAACAGTGAAAACTGCGCAGAAACCAGGATTAGTGGGAGCTACTGCGCAGTGCGTCCGCACGGCCCAACAGCGATGCGAACAATGAATATGACTATAATTTCTTGTAGAAACGTCATATAACATTGATTATTGTACCATTGTGTTGCTAAAGAGTTAATTTTAGGAACCTGTCATCCAATTTCTCGCGCTCTTCATAAAAAAAATCGAAAATTATGGAAGTTGAGTTATTCATATAGAAAAATAGCTTAACTCTTTGGCAACACAATGGTACGAGAATCAATGTTCTACGACGTTTCTACAAGAAATTATAGTCATTTATATCAGGTATGGTGACGGCGATATGGGTAGCGAGTCTGCTCACGGCCCATATATTTTTTGGATTTTTTCCTTGTTTTTTATAGCTTTTTCTTGAATTATTCTTTCTAATATAATAACTGACTATTTGGCATCATATAACAGTAGGCGGAGCTTATACATAGAGTGCCAGCCAATCAGGCACCATCTTGGAACACTGGCAGTATTCCCGCTCCAGAGAGGCAGGAGAAATCACTTCATTATTACGGTTATATATCAACTCTACGTCTTATTTATCTATCAGAATTGATCTAATATGATATAATAAACACTATAAATAACATACAAACATGTTATATACTTTTGACTGAATAAAATAGGCCATAATATGGAGAGAGGCCACCAGCAATACTTCCATATAAATGAGTTACTCCTCTCCATGTCGTCTCTGAGTAAGAGAAAACGGTGTTTTGAAGAAGATAACTGCACTAGAACATCAGTTTACTAAGAAATACACCGAAATAAACGCGATTTTCGCGAAAAAAAACAATAATCGTGACGGCGGGCCGGCCGGCGTTCCTGGCCAATATCTCGGAAGTAACTTATTCACTTATTTCGCTTTACTTTTCCTTTATTACTTAATTAAGTGGAATAATATTCACAGAAATTGTGAAATAATGATTTCTCTACTTTCTGATGGTACATTTTTCGAAATATTCCAAATATTTTGGGATTTATGTGGGAGTAAAGGGCGGATTTTTTTTGCAACATTCCAAGAACTAACCAACTTTATTTTTTTGTGAAATAAAGATAAGACATTTAGAGGATCATGCCTTTAGAAATTCGTATTAGCATGGTTCTCTCGGCACAAAGTGTCCAAACAACCTTACGTCGTCCCATACATGTATAGGACAAGCAACCTGCCAATGGGCATTTTCAGTAAATCAGTCCTTTTTCAGTCTTTTCTCAGTTGTTTGAGGTATCTTATTGATAAATATTTACAGGGAACAGAGAAAACACTTCGTCTTGTGCACCAAAACTGGAGGAAATCTGACGGAAAACAAAAACAAAAAAAAATTCAATGCTTCACAGGCCCCTTTAGGCTCCCAGGCTCAGCCGTTCACTATTTCATTTTCCAGCAAAAAAGACGCAGACTTGTAAACTCTGCTCTACGACTGAAGACATGTATCATTCTATATATGTATACAGCATCTGCAAGATTCATGCACAGGGTCAGGAAGCTACAGCAGCAGAGTTAGCTACTGCAAGAGAGGCACCTACAGCAGTAGAGGCAGCTACAGCAGAAGAGGCAGCTGCAGAAGTAGAGGCAGCTACAGCACTAGAGGCAGCTTCAACATTAGAGGCAGATACAGCAGTAGCGGCAGCTACAACAGCAGAACCAGTTACAACAGTAGAGGCAGCTACAGCAGTAACGGCAGCTACAACATAGGCAGCTACAGCAGGAGAGGAAGCTGCAACAACATAGGCATGTACAACAGTAGAGGCAGTTACAGCAGTAGAGGTAGCTACAGCAGTAGAATCAGCTACAGCAGTACAGAAAGCTGCAACAGTATAGGCAGCTACAACAGCAGAGGCAGGTACAGCAGCAGAGGCAGCTACAGCAGTAGCGGCAGCTACAGCAGTAGAGGAAGTTACAGCAGCAGAGGCAGCTACACTAGTAGCGGTAGCTAGAACAGAAGAGGCAGCTACTGCAGTAGAGGCAGCTACAGCAGTAGAGGCAGCTACAACAGGAGAGGCAGCTGCAGCAGTAGAGGCAGCTACAGCAGTAGAGGCAGCTACAACAGGAGAGGCAGCTGCAGCAGTAGAGGCAGCTACAACAGTAGAGGCAGCTGCAGCAGTAGAGGCAGCTACAACAGTAGAGGCAGCTACAACAGCAGAGGCAGGTACAGCAGCAGAGGCAGCTACAGCAGTAGCGGCAGCTACAGCAGTAGAGGAAGTTACAGCAGCAGAGGCAGCTACACTAGTAGCGGCAGCTAGAACAGAAGAGGCAGGTACAGCAGTAGAGGCAGCTACAGCAGTAGAGGAAGTTACAGCAGCAGAGGCAGCTACACTAGTAGAGGCAGCTAGAACAGAAGAGGCAGCTACTGCAGTAGAGGCAGCTACAGCAGTAGAGGCAGCTACAACAATAGAAGCAGCTGCAGTAGTAGAGTCAGCTACAGCAGTAGAGAAGATAAGATAAGATAAGATAAGACTTCGTTCGGATTTTTAACCCCGGAGGGTTAGCCACCCAGGATAACCCAAGAAAGTCAGTGCGTCATCGAGGACTGTCTAACTTATTTCCATTGGGGTCCTTAATCTTGTCCCCCAGGATGCGACCCACACCAGTCGACTAACACCCAGGTACCTATTTGCTGCTAGGTGAACAGGACAACAGGTGTAAGGAAACGTGTCGAAAAGTTTCCACCCGCCGGGAATCGAACCCAGGCCCTCCGTGTGTGAAGCGGGAGCTTTAGCCACCAGGCCACCAACAGTGTAGGTAGCTACAACAGCAGAGGCAGGTACAGCAGTAGAGGCAGCTACAGCAGTAGAGAAAGCTACAGCAATAATTGCACTTATACTAGTAGAGGCAGCTGCAGCAATGGAGGCAGCTACAGCAGTAGAGGCAGCTGCAGTAGTAGAGGCAGCTACAGCAGTAGAGGCAGCTACGATAGTAGCTACAACAGTGTCTGCAGGATATATGAACAGTGTCTGCAAGATATACATAGTGTCTGCAAGATATACATAGTGTCTGCAAGATATACATAGTGTCTGCAAGATATACATAGTGTCTGCAAGATATACGTAGTGTCTGCAAGATATACATAGTGTCTGCAAGATATACATAGTGTCTGCAAGATATACATAGTGTCTGCAAGATATACATAGTGTCTGCAAGATATACATAGTGTCTGCAAGATATACATAGTGTCTGCAAGATATACATAGTGTCTGCAAGATATACATAGTGTCTGCAAGATATACATAGTGTCTGCAAGATATACATAGTGTCTGCAAGATATACATAGTGTCTGCAAGATATACATAGTGTCTGCAAGATATACATAGTGTCTGCAAGATATACATAGTGTCTGCAAGATATACATAGTGTCTGCAAGATATACATAGTGTCTGCAAGATATATATAGTGTCTGCAAGATATACATAGTGTCTGCAAGATATACATAGTGTCTGCAAGATATACATAGTGTCTGCAAGATATACATAGTGTCTGCAAGATATACATAGTGTCTGCAAGATATATATAGTGTCTGCAAGATATACATAGTGTCTGCAAGATATACATAGTGTCTGCAAGATATACATAGTGACTGCAAGATATATATAGTGTCTGCAAGATATACATAGTGTCTGCAAGATATATATAGTGTCTGCAAGATATACATAGTGTCTGCAAGATATACATAATGTCTGCAAGATATACATAGTGTCTGCAAGATATACATAGTGTCTGCCTATAGGTCACCATAAACTGCATCATCCAACTCCACCTACAGAGGTTTTAGGTGAATTGTACAAGTTGTTCTTAATAAGATATATATTATTTTGAAATAATGTGACTATATAAAAACACTTTGTTATTTGTAGATGCATTTTAAAAGTGCACATTATAACAGTCTACAATGTTTGATATTTTATAATGACGTTTAGTACTATATGAATATTGTGAATATTGAAGTCTTTGTATTTCACATATATAAACCTTTTTGTCCTTGAGGACGTGTAATATTTATGTTGCATGAACATATAAATTTATTACCCATAGCAGTCCAGAAAGTCTGGATGTTTAATGTGGTGTATGGAATATAAACATTCTGCCCTTACGTGTTACACGTAAAATCATCTCTTGTTCACTGTCTCTAACTCGAATTTAGATAAAAGTCACGAAAAATGACACAGAATTATCCTATAATTCACCTATCTATAATATTGAAAAATTGAGCAGCAAATTCTGCCACGGAGAGTAACAACAACAATTATAAAAACTGATGCACAATCAGCAATAATTGCAACAGAAAAATTACAAGGAAGCAAAATAATAGGAACAGGTGCAAAGGCAACAAAACAATTAGGAACAACTGGTGTAAAGGCTACAAAAAACCGGTGCAAAAGCAAGGAAAAAATTGGGAACAGGTGCAAACACAGCAAACTAATTAGGAACAAAGGCAACAAAAGTTAAACCAGTAGGAGCAACAGCAGCAGAGGCAGCTACAGCAGCAGTGGCAGCTACAGCAGCAGAGGCAGCTACAGCAGTAGAGGCAGCTACAGCAGCAGAGGCAGCTACAGCAGTAGAGGCAGCTACAGCAGCAGAGGCAGCTACAGCAGTAGAGGCAGCTACAGCAGCAGAGGCAGCTAAAGCAGTAGAGGCAGCTACAGCAGCAGAGGCAGCTACAGCAGTAGAGGCAGCTACAGCAGCAGAGGCAGCTACAACAGCAGAGGCAGCTACAGCAGTAGAGGCAGCTAAAACAGTAGAGGCAGCTACAACAGTAGAGGCAGCTACAGCAGCAGAGGCAGCTACAGCAGTAGAGGCAGCTACAGCAGCAGAGGCAGCTACAGCAGTAGAGACAGCTACAGCAGCAGAGGCAGCTAAAACAGTAGAGGCAGCTACAACAGTAGAGGCAGCTACGGCAGTAGAGGCGGCTACAGCACTAGAGGCAGCTACAGCACTAGAGGCAGCTACAGCACTAGAGGCAGCTACAGTAGTAACGGCACCTACAACAGTAGAGGCAGTTACAACAGTAAAGGCATCTACAGCAGTAACGGCGGCTACAACATTAGAGGCAGCTACAGTAGAGGCAGCTACAACAGTAGAGGCAACTACAACAGTAGAGGTAGCTACAACAGTAGAGGCAGCTACAACAGCAGTGGCGGCTACAGCAGTAGAGGCAGCTACAGCAGTAGAGGCAGCTAGAGCAGTAGTGGCAGCTACAGCAGTAGAGGCAGCTACAGCAGTAGAGGCAGCTACAGCAGTAGAGGCAGCTACGGCAGTAGAGGCAGCTACAGCAGAAGAGGCAGCTACAGCAGTAGAAGCAGCTACAGCAGTACAGGCAGCTACAGCAGTACAGGCAACTACAGCAGTAACGGCACCTACAACAGTACAGGCAGTTACAACAGTTGAGGCAGCTACAGCAGTAACGGCAGCTACAACATTAGAGGCAGCTACAGTAGAGGCAGCTACAACAGTAGAGGCAACTACAGCAGTAGAGGTAGCCACAGCATTAGAGGTAGATACAGCAGTAGCTGCAGCTACAGCAGTAGTGGCAGCTACAGCAGTAGAGGCAGCTACAACAGTAGAGGCAACTACAACAGTAGTGGCAGCTACAGCAGTAGAGGCAACTACAAAAGAAGAGGCAGCTACAGCAGTAGAGGCAGCTACAGCAGTAGAGGCAGCTACAGCAGTAGAGGCAGCTATAGCAGTAGAGGCAGTTACAGTAGTAGAGGCAGCTACAGCAGTAGAGGCAGCTACAGCAGTAGAGGCAGTTACAACAGTAGAGGCAGCTACAGCAGTAGGCAGCTACAGCAGTAGAGGCAGCTACAACAGTAGAGGCAGCTACAGCAGTAGAGGCAGCTACAGCAGTAGAGGCAGCTACAGCAGTAGAGGCAAATACAGCAGTAGAGGCAGCTACAGCAGTAGAGGCAGCTACAGCAGTAGAGGCAACTACAGCAGTAGAGGCAGCTAGAGCAGTAGAGGCAGTTAAAACAGCAGCAATATTAATAACAGCAGCAAAAACAGACAGTATAAGCAAAATCAGTAGTAGGGGTAGTAGTAATTGTAGTAGCAGCAATAGTAGTAATAGTAGCAGCAACACCAGCAGCATAAAAATAAACAAGAACAATAGTAGCCACAGCAGGGAGAACAAACAACAATAGTAGCCACAGCAGGGAGAACAAACCACAATAGTAGCCACAGCAGGGAGAACAAACCACAATAGTAGCCACAGCAGGGAGAACAAACCACAATAGTAGCCACAGCAGGGAGAACAAACCACAACAGTAGCCACAGCAGGGAGAACAAACCACAATAGTAGCCACAGCAGGGAGAACAAACCACAATAGTAGCCACAGCAGGGAGAACAAACCACAATAGTAGCCACAGCAGGGAGAACAAACCAAAATAGTAGCCACAGCAGGGAGAACAAACCACAATAGTAGCCACAGCAGGGAGAACAAACCACAATAGTAGCCACAGCAGGGAGGACAAACCACAATAGTAGCCACAGCAGGGAGAACAAACCACAATAGTAGCCACAGCAGTGAGAACAAACCACAATAGTAGCCACAGCAGGGAGAACAAACCACAATAGTAGCCACAGCAGGGAGAACAAACCACAATAGTAGCCACAGCAGGGAGAACAAACCACAATAGTAGCCACAGCAGGGAGAACAAACCACAATAGTAGCCACAGCAGGGAGAACAAACCACAATAGTAGCCACAGCAGGGAGAACAAACCACAATAGTAGCCACAGCAGGGAGAACAAACCACAATATTAGCCACAGCAGGGAGAACAAACCACAATAGTAGCCACAGCAGGGAGAACAAACCACAATAGTAGCCACAGCAGGGAGAACAAACCAAAATAGTAGCCACAGCAGGGAGAACAAACCACAATAATAGCCACAGCAGGGAGAACAAACTACAACAGTAGCAGAAGGAGAAACATTATCAAGCAACAGCAGTAACAGCGGCATCAACAAAAAACAACAGGAACCACAACATAAACGTTAGCTGCAGTAACATTGTCATCAGCAGCAGTGGAAACATTGGCTGTAGTAAAAGTAGGAATCATTCGCTGCCTGACCACGGTGGAGTGAGGTTGTGCTCGGCACCCCTCTGCTGTCTTCAGGCGAGCTACCTTAGTTCAGCAACAACCATTGAGTAGTGAGGACGTGCGCTGCTCATTGGGATATCAACATGGCGGAACATACAGTACGGAGAGTGAATACTATCTGCATAGAGCTGGTTCGTGGTACGTTAAGTGGAGATACGATGAACGTCCTTCTCCCTAACATCATCAGGGATACATATGGTATTCCCAACGAGGAATTGTATGGCGTCGCCCTTAATGGTTTAACAAGAATCTTTGTGAAATTTCTACGAGTCGATTTCTACACAAGAATTGTCGAGCATTACCAGGAACAACGCATGAGTGTGAATTCAACGATGGATGTTGTGTTACATGACGTCTCTAAGTACTTCACATGGGTGAAGGTACGGAATGTACCCTTCGAGGCTACGGCTTATGGCCTGCAGGAGTTTTTTCGAAGTTATGGGACAGTGCATTCTGCAACAATGGGGGTGTGGAGGGATGGTCCATATGAAGGAATGCCGGAAGGTTCTTACACCCTTAAAATGTCTTTAACAAGGCCTATACCATCCTATGTTACGATGATCGGTTGTAGAACACAGGTTTATGTGTACTATGCTGGGCAACGGAAAACATGTCGTCTGTGTAGCTCTTATGAGCACATGGCAGCCCAGTGTCCTAGGAGGCGGGCTTCTCGAATTCTCGACACTCCAATTGTGATTCAACAGTCGTGTAATTTGGTGCCTGGCTCTGATGCCTCGGGAGGCCGGAGGAATGACCTCTGGAGCGAAGAGTTCGACCGGGAGGTGGCGGCGGCGGAGACATGTGTCACTCTCCCAGGGGCGTCGGGGGAGTTGAAGGTGACATCTGAGGATACTTTAGTCCAGGACGCTTTAACCCAGGATGGGTTATTGGCAGATGTGATCAAGGATTTTTTGGATGAGGAGGAACCCTGTGCAAAAGGTGTCCTCAGTTCATGTGAAGCTGGAGCTTTGGAGGGACAACAAATTGTGGAGGAAGACTTGAGTAAGATTGGGCGGGAGCGTGTGGTGGCCGTGGAGGTACACCAGGAGGATTTGTCTGAGGGTGATATGTGTGTAAGTGTGAGTTCTAGGAAACGAACTGCGGCATCAGAGATAGATGAGGTCATTACCCCGGGGCAGAGGCCAGGGAAGAAGTCATGGGCAGCAGTTGTGGAGCCGAGGACACATAGTGGTAGAGGTGTGCCTGAGTTGCAAATTGGGAAAGGGAGGGGGGAGGTGACTGCACAGGAAAACTCGAGTGGCAAAGGAACACGTAATATGAAAAGTGCAGTGGGTAAATCCCAGAGGCATAGGGGAAAGCCGCCCCTTCTGTAATTTTCAGATGTGTCACGCTTAATGTTAATGGACTTAAGACTGAGGTCAAGAAAGTTTGGTTGAAGTGGTTTTTAAGGCGGTTTGATGTTGACATATGCTTTTTGCAAGAGCATAATCACAGGGCTGGTAGTGTGTTGCGGGTGAAAGGATATCGGATGTATGTAACCAGTGGTTTGCAATTGAAAGGTGGGGTAGCAGTTGCGGTAAAGGAGACCAGCCCCTTGCGTGTCATCGGTTGGGAAGAGGGGGGGTGGGAGGATCGTGAGGGTGGATGGCGTCTGGGGTGAGAGTCGAGTTAGTTTCGTGGGAGTTTACATGCCAGCAACTAGTAATATCAGGGTAAAAGTAGATTTTGTCAGAGAGGTATTGCTGTATCACTTGAGAGGTTTGTCTGCTATAACAGTAATAGGAGGTGATTGGAATTGTGTGATTAGGAGTGGTGATGTCGAACCGAGAGGGGCGGGTTGTGTGCTGAGTGTGCTGAGGGATGTATTGCGAGATATTGGGGTTGTTGATGTGGTGGGGAGGGGGGGTTACCTAGTGGAGCATACGTTCGTCCGTAGGGGATATGAAGCGCGATTAGACAGAATTTATATTAAGCATGGTATAGATGTTGTGAGGGTGCAAACCTTCGATGTGGGGTTTTCTGATCACAGGGCGGTAATAGCAGATTTGATGTGGGATGGAGTGGTGCGTATTTATTCTGGGTACTGGAAATTAAATGTAAGGCTTCTTAAGGAGGAGGGGGAGGGGCCTTTTTTCAGTGATTGGTGGTTGCCTTTTTGGGAGGCTAGGAACAGGGAGATAGATCTGTTAGATTGGTGGGAAATGCAGGCAAAACCTGGAATAGCGAATTTTTTTAAGGCTAGGGGACGAGGGGAGGCGAGGTGGCGTTTTGGGTTGCAAAATTATCTGGAGGGACAGTTGCAAGATTGTTATGTTGGGGGAGGTGGTAGGAGGGATGATATGGACAGACTGCGGAGTAGAATAGCTGAATTACACAATGATAGGTTTGATGCAATTAGGGTTAGGGCGGGGTTAGAGGATGTTTTGTGGGGTGATAAGCCGTCTGGGTATGTTTTACGTAAATTTCGGGACCGACAGAGTGTAACCACCATTCTACAATTGGAGACAAGCCCTGGGGTGGGAGGGTATCCAGTGGGTCGAGTCCTATCCAATACGGAAAGTATGAGTCTCTATGCTGACAGTTGGTTTAGAGAGAAATGGAGTTGGAGGGAGGGGGGTTCCTGGGAGGGTATTTTTGAAGGGGGGTTCCATAGCGTTTTAAGTGAGCAGGATAGAGTGGGGTTGGAGGTTGGTATAAGTGAGGTTGAGGTGGAAGAGGCAGTTTTCGGGATGAGTACCGGGAAAACACCAGGGATAGACGGTATACCAAATGATTTTTATAGAGCACATTGGGGGTGTATTAGGCAGTGTTTTGTTAGGCTATTGGACCATATGTTAACTAGTGGGAAGTTGGGCATATCGCAAAGTATGGGTGTCATAGTTTTGGTGCCAAAGAAGGGGGGGGTAGAGAGTTGAGTGCTTACCGTGCAATATCTTTGATGTGCGCTGATTACAAGGTTTTTGCGAAAATTTTGGGTAATAGACTGAAGAAGGTCATGGGGTCGGTGATACATGGGGGACAGTTTGGTATCCCGGGGAGGAGTATGCGGGTAGGTCATGGTCGTATTCGGGATTTCCTTGAGGGTAGTAATAAGGGAGGTATTCTAGGTCTGGATTGGGAGAAAGCTTATGATTATGTGGATAGGGAATATTTGATTGAGAGTATGGTGAGAATGGGTTTTGGATGGAGGGTGGTTGGATGGGTGAGGACTTTGTATGAGAATGCATCAATGAGAGTACAGGTAAATGGGAGGTTGGGTAGTTCAGTAAGCATGGGAAGGGGTTTAAGGCAGGGGTGTCCACTCTCCCAAATACTCTTTGCATGTATGCAGAATCCTTTCTATGTTCTGGTTGATGGTGGGATGGGAAGGTTGGTGGAGAGTGGAGGATATTGTGGGAATATTGTTGGTTATGTAGATGATAAAACTGTTTTACTTAATTAGATTGAAGATTTAAGAAAAGTGGGAAGGGTAATTGAGATTTTTGGGAATGCTACTGGGATGAGAGTTAATAAGCAGAAATCATGGTTGTTGGAGGTAGGAGCTTGGGTAGGAGGGACCTTGGGGGAGGAGTTTGGTTGGATAACTGTAGATAGGCTAAAGATTTGTGGGATTTTGTTTTTGGCAGATGCACAGGAGAGCAGGAGGGTTAATTCAGAAATGGTAATGGACAGAGCTTTGAGTAGGCTGAGGAGTCTAAGGGCCGGGGATGTAACCTTGCATCAAAGGGTTGTGGTGGTAAATACGCTGATTTATAGTAAGGTGTGGGGAGTGGCGGAAATTTACCCATTACAAAGTCAGGATATCATGGAAATGCAAAGAAGAGTCTTAAGGTATGTGTGGGGCTATGGGAGGGCGTGGTTGGGCAAAGATGTAGTAATGACTGCAGTAAGGCAGGGAGGACTGGGATTGATTGCATTAGGGTCTAGGGTGAAGGCGCTATATGTGAAGCAGAGGTATATTCGGGCAGCGGGGAAAAGGGGTCTTCGGGTGGGGGAGGTGATGGGGGATATCCGCAAATGGTGGAGTGGCAGGGACTTAGTGGAGTGTGAAGACATGTTGCGGTTTATGTTAAAGGTATGCAATGTTAAAAAACTCAAGGTAAAACGGTTAGTGGGTGTGGGCCGTCGTCAGGAATTAATGCAAGGGATGGCAGTGTATCCCACATATGATTGGAGAGTGATATGGGTGGAATTTAGTAAATTAAGAATACCGGCAAGAGCGAGGGAATTAGTATATAGATTTCTTATGGGGACGTTAGCATCGAAAGAGGTGCTAAGACGAATGGGTTTTGTGAGAGAGGCGTCATGCGGTTTTTGTGGGGAAGTTGAAACGGCTTTTCATGTAGTATATTTTTGTTCTGCATTGGAGGTGGTAAGATTGTGGTTGAAGAGGGTTTTCTTTTTATTGGGGGGGGAAAGATATCACCCCTTAGGGCTTTAATGTTAGATATGGAAGGGGTACCCAAAGAGGTGGGAAGGGCTATCAGATATGTAATAGTTGATTACTTGTATGTTTCTTGGGGGATGAGGGAGGTGGAGGGGAACATTAGGATAAAAGCGTTGGCGGTGAGTTTTTATAGGACAGCATGTAGGAACAAACAATTATATGGGGGAAGGTGGGTAATTAGTTTTCCGGAGGGATATCGTGAACTTACTGTTGAACGTCTACTCTGTTTGGGTATGGGGTGAGAGGCAAGGGGTTGGTCTCTTCAGTGGTGCGTCCTCTTGGTGTGATTGGAAGCCTGGTGAGGTATGGTTGATTGGTTTGCACGGTGGTTGATGTGGGTAAAGTTTATTGTAGGGAGCCGTTGGGGGCTCCGGGGTATGTAGATCTTATGAATTTTGTAAAATCACAGAGTCAAAAGTTGTATGTGATTTTCGGTTTTTTCCCTTATTGTTATAAGAATCATTTTATATAGGAGGTTTATATTTATATGTATAATGTGAGGTTATGTCTTATATATTTTTAATCTGAAGATAGATTTAGCCTTGTCATACACCTCTTTTTTTTTTTTTTTTTTTTTTTTTTTTTTTTTTTTTTTTTGTATTGAATGGGTACTTTATGCACTATTTACGAAAATATATAAGTATTTGATGGGGTTTATATATACCCTTATTTTGTATTGAAGGTCCTATTATATATTGAGTGTTAATCGGTAACATTAACTTTGTGTATGTGTAGGTGTGTTTGTGGGAACCAATGTCTTTGGTATAGTTCTATCATAGATTGTAATATTTAGTTTATTTGCAGACAAGTCATTTAGCGATTTATTTCTATGTATGATTTAGTTTGTTCTTATGAATAAGTGCACATACACGTATGTGTATATGCATGCGTATATGTATACATATATGATTGCAGGACTCGTTCCTACATGTCTTATAATGACCCTGACTGTTTTTGTTTGGAAGTCTGCTGGGTTGGGTTATTTTAGTAGAAATTGTTTTCAGTGACCATTCATTAGGGAAATTAATGTATGTTATTTAGAATGGGGACTGTACATACGGGGGGGGGGGTAGAAGTGTCAGCTGTGTCGGCACTGGCAATAATGAGTATTGTAAAGGAGGGTTTGAAGATTATGTGGATTAATAATATATAAATAACAAAGTGGAAAAAATAATGCAGATTGTAGGTTTGGGTTTTCCTTGGTTATAATAATAATGATGTAATCTTACTTAACATAGTTACATTGGATGTAATGTATATGGGATGAGGGACAGGTGTGACAACACAACGTTAATCGTCTGTGTTCATTTAGACAATGAGATTTATAATTTTGAGTAAGAACTGATACTGTGTTCTTTTATCTATTTAATGTATTGTGTTGTTTTAAATAAAAATATAAAAAAAAGAGTAAAAGTAGGAAGAGTTGTAGAAGCAGCAGCATCAGCAATAGAAATAGTAGTACTAGCAGCAGCAGCAGCAACAGCAGCAGCAGCAGCAGCAGAAGCAGTAGAACCTACAGCAGAAGCGGAAATAACAATAACAACAGCAGCAGCAGCAGGAGAATCAGCAGCAGAAGCAGCAATAACAATAACAGCAGCAGCAGCAGAACCAGCAGCAGAAGCGGAAATAACAACTACAGCAGCAGCAGAACCAGCAGAAGAAGCGGAAATAACAACAACAACAACAACAGCAGAACAAGCAGAAGAAGCAAAAATAACAACAACAACAGCAGCAGCAGAACCAGCAGAAAAAGCGGAAATAACAACAACAGCAGCAGCAGAACCAGCAGAAGAAGCGGAAATAACAATAACAGCAGCAGCAGAACCAGCAGAAGAAGCGGAAATAACAATAACAGCAGCAGCAGAACCAGCAGAAAAAGCGGAAATAACAACAACAACAGCAGCAGCAGAACCAGCAGAAGAAGCTGAAATAACAACAACAACAGCAGCAGCAGAACCAGCAGAAGCTGAAATAACAACAGCAACAGCAGCAGCAGAACCAGCAGAAGAAGCGGAAATAACAACAACAGCAGTATCATGTGGGAGTTCGATACGTGGATTAGGGAAGAAATACTCACGTAGGCTGTTATTACGTATAATTGCTGTTATGTGGAGAGAGCCCGCAGCCGTTACCAGTCTCCTTGGTTACACTCGTAATACTGACTAACCGGCTGCCCAGTACCCAGTGTGAGGGGGCCTTTGATACTGCTGAGGTCAGCACAATATGAATTCAGATAGTGACTCAGGCAGAGACGGTTGGTCGTTGAGTCAACGGACGGTTACTGGTAACTGGTTACTACTGAGACTGGTAACTGGTTACACTACTGAGAGCAGCAGCAGAACCAGCAGAAGAAGCGGAAATAACAACAACAACAGCAGCAGCAGAACCAGCAGAAGAAGCGGAAATAACAACAACAACAGCAGCAGCAGCAGCAGCAGCAGCAGCAGCAGCAGTAGCAGCAGCAGCAGCAGAAGCAGCAGCAGCAGCAGCAGTAGCAGCAGCAACGATAATGGACTATTGACAATCATGGAATTTTATCTTATATTTCGCTGTGAGACTTTGATCACAAGTTAGATTAGAGAGAGAGGGAGAGAGCGAGAGCGAGAGAGAGAGAGAGAGAGAGAGAGAGAGAGAGAGAGAGAGAGAGAGAGAGAGAGAGAGAGAGAGGGGAATACGCTGACTTCACATTGCCCCATCTATTGAAAGCATGTATCAGTCTGTTTAAGTTTAGTGAAGGTATAGTCAGTAGTTGCATGAAGTATCAAGGGTCCTAGGTAACTGTTTAGTGAAGGTATAGTCAGTAGTTGCATGATGTATTAAGGGTTCTAGGTAACTGTTTAGTGAAGGTATAGTCAGAAGTTGCATGATGTATCAAGGGTCCTAGGTAACTGTTTAGGGAAGGTATTGTCAGAAGTTGCATGAAGTATCAAGATTCCTAGGTAACTCTATACTGTTCGTACCGTCAGTAGTTGCGTGAAGTATCAAGGGTCCAGGGTAACTGTTTAGGGTAGGTACAGTCAGTAGTTGCATGAAGCATCAAGGGTCCAGGGTAACTGTTTAGTGTAGGTATAGTCAGTAGTTGCATGAAGTATCAAGGGTCCTAGGTAACTGTTTAGTGTAGGTATAGTCAGTAGTTGCATGAAGTATCAAGGGTCCTAGGTAACTGTTTAGTGTAGGTATAGTCAGTAGTTGCATGAAGTATCAAGGGTCCTAGGTAACTGTTTAGTGTAGGTATAGTCAGTAGTTGCATGAAGTATCAAGGGTCCTAGGTAACTGTTTAGTGTAGGTATAGTCAGTAGTTGCATGAAGTATCAAGGGTCCTAGGTAACTGTTTAGTGTAGGTATAGTCAGTAGTTGCATGAAGTATCAAGGGTCCTAGGTAACTGTTTAGTGTAGGTATAGTCAGTAGTTGCATGAAGTATCAAGGGTCCTAGGTAACTGTTTAGTGTAGGTATAGTCAGTAGTTGCATGAAGTATCAAGGGTCCTAGGTAACTGTTTAGTGTAGGTATAGTCAGTAGTTGCATGAAGTATCAAGGGTCCTAGGTAACTGTTTAGTGTAGGTATAGTCAGTAGTTGCATGAAGTATCAAGGGTCCTAGGTAACTGTTTAGTGTAGGTATAGTCAGTAGTTGCATGAAGTATCAAGGGTCCTAGGTAACTGTTTAGTGTAGGTATAGTCAGTAGTTGCATGAAGTATCAAGGGTCCTAGGTAACTGTTTAGTGTAGGTATAGTCAGTAGTTGCATGAAGTATCAAGGGTCCTAGGTAACTGTTTAGTGTAGGTATAGTCAGTAGTTGCATGAAGTATCAAGGGTCCTAGGTAACTGTTTAGTGTAGGTATAGTCAGTAGTTGCATGAAGTATCAAGGGTCCTAGGTAACTGTTTAGTGTAGGTATAGTCAGTAGTTGCATGAAGTATCAAGGGTCATAGGTAACTGTTTAGTGTAGGTATAGTCAGTAGTTGCATGAAGTATCAAGGGTCCTAGGTAACTGTTTAGTGTAGGTATAGTCAGTAGTTGCATGAAGTATCAAGGGTCCTAGGTAACTGTTTAGTGTAGGTATAGTCAGTAGTTGCATGAAGTATCAAGGGTCCTAGGTAACTGTTTAGTGTAGGTATAGTCAGTAGTTGCATGAAGTATCAAGGGTCCTAGGTAACTGTTTAGTGTAGGTATAGTCAGTAGTTGCATGAAGTATCAAGGGTCCTAGGTAACTGTTTAGTGTAGGTATAGTCAGTAGTTGCATGAAGTATCAAGGGTCCAAGGTAACTGTTTAGTGTAGGTATAGTCAGTAGTTGCATGAAGTATCAAGGGTCCTAGGTAACTGTTTAGTGTAGGTATAGTCAGTAGTTGCATGAAGTATCAAGGGTCCAAGGTAACTGTTTAGTGTAGGTATAGTCAGTAGTTGCATGAAGTATCAAGGGTCCTAGGTAACTGTTTAGTGTAGGTATAGTCAGTAGTTGCGTGAAGTATCAAGGGTCCTAGGTAACTGTTTAGTGTAGGTATAGTCAGTAGTTGCATGAAGTATCAAGGGTCCTAGGTAAATGTTTAGTGTAGGTATAGTCAGTAGTTGCATGAAGTATCAAGGGCCCAGTGTAACTGTTTAGTGTAGGTACAGTCAGAAATTGCATGAAGTATCAAGGGTTCTAGTTAACTGTTTTGTGAAGGTATAGTCAGTAGTTGCTTGAAGTATCAAGGGTCCAATGTAACTGCTTAGTGTACGTATATTAAGTATTTGCTTCAAGTATCAAGGGTCCTAGATAACTGTTTAGTGTAGGTAATGTCAGTAGTTGCATGAAGTATCAAGGGTCCTAGGTAACTGTTTAGTGTAGGTATAGTCAGTAGTTGCATGAAGTATCAAGGGTCCTAGGTAACTGTTTAGTGTAGGTATAGTCAGTAGTTGCATGAAGTATCAAGGGTCCTAGGTAACTGTTTAGTGTAGGTATAGTCAGTAGTTGCATGAAGTATCAAGGGTCCAAGGTAACTGTTTAGTGTAGGTATAGTCAGTAGTTGCATGAAGTATCAAGGGTCCTAGGTAACTGTTTAGTGTAGGTATAGTCAGTAGTTGCGTGAAGTATCAAGGGTCCTAGGTAACTGTTTAGTGTAGGTATAGTCAGTAGCTGCATGAAGTATCAAGGGTCCTAGGTAACTGTTTAGTGTAGGTATAGTCAGTAGTTGCATGAAGTATCAAGGGTCCTAGGTAACTGTTTAGTGTAGGTATAGTCAGTAGTTGCATGAACAATCAAGGGTCCTAGGTAACTGTTTAATGTAGGTATAGTCAGTAGTTGCATGAAGAATCAAGGGTCCTAGGTAACTGTTTAGTGTAGGTATAGTGAATAGTTGAATGCTGTATCAAGGGTCCTAGGTAACTGTTTAGTGCAGGTATAGTCAGTAGTTGCATGAAGTATCAAGGGTCCTGGGTAACTGTTTAGTGTAGGTATAGTCAGTAGTTGCATGAAGTATCAAGAGTCCAGGGTAACTATTTAATGTAGGTAGTCAGTAGTTGCATGAAGTATCAAGGGTCCAGTGTAACTGTTTAGTGTAGGTATAGTGAGTAGTTGCATGAAGTATCAAGGGCCCAGGGTAACTGTTTAGTGTAGGTATAGTCAGTAGTTGCATGAAGTATCAAGGGTCCAGGGAAATTTCTAGTGTAGGTGTAGTGAGTAGTTGCATGAAGTATCAAGGGCCCAGGGTAGCTGTTTAGTGTAGGTATAGTGAGTAGTTGCATGAAGTATCAAGGGCCCACGGTAACTGTTTAGTGTAGGAATAGTCAGTAGTTGCATGAAGTATCAAGGGCCCAGGGTAACTGTTTAGTGTAGGTATAGTCAGTATTTGCATGAAGTATCAAGGGACCAGGGTAACTGTTTAGTGTAGGTACAGTGAGTAGTTGTATGAAGTATCAAGGGTTCAGGGTAACTGTCTATTGTAGATATAGTGAGTAGTTGCATGAAGTATCAAGGGCCCAGGGTAACTGTTTAGTGTAGGAATAGTGAGTAGTTGCATGAAGTATCAAGGGTCCAGGGTAACTGTTTAGTGTAGGTATAGCCAGTAGTTGCATGAAGTATCAAGGGCCCAGGGTATCTGTTTAGTGTAGGTATAGTCAGTAGTTGCATGAAGTATCAAGGGCGCAGGGTACCTGTTTAGTGTAGGTATAGTGAGTAGTTGCATGAAGTATCAAGAGCCCAGGGTAACTATTTTGTGTAGGTATATTCAGTAGTTGCATTAAGTATCAAGGGCCGATGGTAACTGTTTAGTGTAGGTATAGTGAGTAGTTGCATGAAGTATCAAGGGTCCAGGGTAACTGTTTAGTGTAGGTATAGTCAGTAGTTGCATGAAGAATCAATGGTTCAGGGTAACTGTTTAGTGTAGGTATAGTCAGTAGTTTCATGAAGTATCAAGGGCCCAGGGTAACTGTTTAGTGTAGGTACAGTCAGTAGTTGCATGAAGTATCAAGGGTCCTAGGTAACTGCTCGCTTTTGTCCTCCCTCACAGTTTATAATATCTTACTAGTAAACTGTAACATCACGTTTCCATACATATAAAATAGTTTATCATTTGTGGCTAACGTTTCGGATTAAAAATCCCAATAAATTTAATCTTATTTTACTGTTCTGACTGAAGGTCGATGTTTCTAGTTTACTTCTAAACCTGCGAAGTGCGAGTCCACCTTGTTCCTAAATATTATTATTATAATCAAGGGGGAAGCGCTGAACCCGTAGGATTATACAACGCCTGCGAGGGGGGGGGATGTGGATGGTTTTCAGGCTTAATTCGGGGAACTGGAGCACAGATTTAATTCCCTAAATCAAGAGCCCCTCACCAACATCAAGGTACCTTTCCTGATGGGACCTCGTTCCTAAATGATTTCATTGTCTTTGTACTTAAAACATTATCCAGTAGTTTAACCAATTATGCAATCATTATAATCGAAAAGAAGCGCTAAACCTACAAGGGTCATACAGCGCAGCAGGGCAAGGAAGGATACAGAGATATTGGGTAGCAAGAGAGGGATCATTGTTAGGGCATCGAGTGCAGCGGGGGATTATTATTATTATCATTATGGGGAGCTAAATCCGTAGGATTATACGGCACATGTGGGGTGGGGGATGGAATTTATTCAGGCTTGCAGTGGATAGTGTCAGGGCTAGATGGTAGCAAGATCAATTATGCAATACTTCTGTTTGAAAGTGTTTGCATACTTTCGTGTTGCACCAACTGTCTAGAAGTTTCATTCCATATTTCGATATATGGAATCACTCACAGTTTCAAATAGTTATTCAGGGGCCTGTTCACACTTTTTTTTTTTTCTCCTTTGTATGATTTCGTTGAAATTTTTACCACAGACTCTAGGCATGTTGAAATTTATATAGTTAAAGTTGCATCAATATTGTCCAGTAAATCAAGCTATATATAATGAAACTGTGAACAGTTGGACATTGCAACATTTATAGCAATGATGGTCAATATTGGCAATCTCGAAAATATTTTTGATAATCATGAATGATAAAGCAATTACAAATTGATTTTCTGGTAAAAGGAAATAATGTAATATGTTTTATGGTACAAAGAAAGAAGTCTTCATAACTTTTTTTTTTTTTTGTAGATGAATGAAGCCAGTGTGTGGCGAAACGTTTCCTCAATAAAGATACCCAAGTGTTGCACATGTGTCTAATTTATCATAATTTTTTTTGCACTGCACACCCATGGTATGAGAAAATGGAAGGAATTATTACCCAATGGCTATTTACCAAAAAGTCAAACAATGTCCCTGAATAAACTGTATAAAACTCATAATGATCAGCTCATAAATAATGGTACATTATCATTAGATATGCCAAAAAATGTATTTTCTAGATAAAGAAATGCATTGAGCCTTAATATACAGTGGGTAAAAATACTCATGGTGCATTTATACGTTTATTGAGAGTAGAACTGGTTGTATGGACAATATTCCTGAAGTTCCATGAAGATCCCTTCATCCTGAAGTTCTCTGGCAGCCGGCCAATCATGACGATCCATCCCAATCAAACTGAAAAGAAAGAAATAAATGCTCAAAATCCTATTCCCAGAGATTATGTTCACTGATACATGTAACTGCACACATGTATATTTATATGCAAAAAAATATATAAATACACCAAAAATTCACATGAATTACGTACCTTTGACTAGGAGTAGGTGGACATAGATGATTATCTAATGTCCTCCAGGCTCGTAGGACGTGTCCATCCCCCTTTTCCTCTTCTTGTATTTTGGGGTCCGTGCTGCCTGCATGTTCTTGTCCATTGATTCAAGCTGTCTTTGAGTCAATGCTAAACGTCCATAGCCAAGTGGTATGTCTAGACAGCTCCTCACATATCCACTATTGTACTCTGCAACAGCATGGCTGACCGAGAAATCAGCTTGCCACTTGGTTCGAAATAGTGCTTTACTGCAGTAGGACCATATGCGCTGATGCAGACTTTCATTAGGGTTTTGAGTTCTGCCTTTTAGACAACGCTGCATCATTTTATCTATTGTTAGGTCTTGGTAAATATTATATACCTCTTCCATGTATGCAGGTTCGAGCTGGAACTGTACTTTCATTGTAGTGTGAGATGGTGGTGGGAGGTTTGCTGCTATTGCTTTCTGGTAGAAACACCAGGAATCATCACCTGTTGGGCAAAGGTGATGCTGTGGCTTCTCGTCACTTGAGGAACAATGGAAGAAGCTTGCAAGGATACCATTCCTCATGCTTGCAACATCAGTCCCAACATTCTCTCTCAGGTTCTTCTGAAAGTAATATGCCAACTTTTCGATGATGAAGTCTGTCAGAACGCCTTTTTTCTTCATGGCATACTGCTTCCTCTTCTTACCAGTTTTCAATTCTTTATCAACATAATGTGATTGGACAACATTTGTTAGTCTATTCTTGAGACGTTTAACATAGTGATTGATACATTCCTCTTTGTCAACTTTTACACCTGGATATGGACCTTCACCATCCTTGAGATCAACAATGGCTTTATATGTGTTACTATCGCCATCACTCACTATAGTTTTGTATCTCAATTTATTTTCAAGGGATCGCTGCCACATCATTACTGCTGCTTCACTTTCCATCTTTGCAGATGTTCCTGAATAGTTTTTGTGGCACTGAGGTTTATGTCCTTCTACCAGTTCTTCATATTTTGCATCAGATATTATCTTTTTATTCCAACAACTTTTGTGAAAGGAACACATACTACAAAACTTGCACAAAACCTGATAATCAATCACTAATTTTGTTAAGGCATCAATAATAACACCAATGCCTATGTTTGAGTGATGTCCCCTTGTGTGCCATGTTCCATCATAAGTCACATCAATGTCAAGAATTCCATTGTCATCTGGTACAATGTTCTGTTTGGCATATTCCTGAACAATAATGTCCTTAGATTCAGCAAGTATTTCCTTACATGACTCAATAGATTTTTCTGTTATCATTGTAGTATACTTATT
Source organism: Cherax quadricarinatus (assembly GCF_038502225.1). Lineage (NCBI taxonomy): Eukaryota > Metazoa > Arthropoda > Malacostraca > Decapoda > Parastacidae > Cherax > Cherax quadricarinatus. The sequence continues at coordinate 29,433,755 of NC_091336.1, read as the reverse complement.
ATAAGCAACTTGAGTGATATGTGGGAAATTGCACATTGCATTTCTACGAATAAATGAACAGTACCCACGACCTGCTAACATTTCCCCATACACCATCCTGCCAGTTAATTCATTCAGTATTTTATACGAACCTGGTTTTTCCCCCAACTGATATCCACACTCAGGACACATTACACAAGCAACTGTCTCTAGATGTTGTTCATAATATGTAACCTCCATTTTTCCAGAAAAACACTGCATACAAATTATTTGCTTTAAGATATCATGTATTTTACTATATTCCATTATCATCAATTTCTTTTCACTAACTACAGGATTCATCTTACGAAATAATGACACTCTCTTTATGGCACTTGAAGCCCCAGCAGGTGCAGGTGTTGACTCCCCAGCAGGTGCAGGTGTTGATACCCCAGCAGGTGCAGGTGTTGACTCCCCAGCAGGTGCAGGTGTTGACACCCCAGCAGGTGCAGGTGTTGACACCCCAGCAGGTGCAGGTGTTGACTCCCCAGCAGGTGCAGGTGTTGAGTCCCCAGCAGGTGCAGGTGTTGACACCCCAGCAGGTGCAGGTGTTGACTCCCCAGCAGGTGCAGGTGTTGACACCCCAGCAGGTGCAGGTGTTGACACCCCAGCAGGTGCAGGTGTTGACACTGAAATATCATTAGCAACACTTGTATGAATATCAGTGGTGGCCATGGAACTGGTGGCCACATCTAGGGTGGCTCTGGAGGTCCTGGCCACAGAAGATGTGGTCATATGAGATGAAGTGGCCATGGAGGTGCTGGTGGCCACATATGGGGTGGCAGTGTAGGTGCTGGTCACAGGAGATGTGATCACATATGGAGCACCTCTTTTAGTCTTCGATCCTTTGGGTCGGCCAACTGAACGTCGTGTGGCCACAGGTACGTCATCTCGTTTACGCTTTCTCGATCCTATGGGTTGACAACTTGAACGTGGGGTGGCCACATATGGGGTGGTGGTGTAGGTGCTGGCCACATATGGGGTCGTGGTGTAGGTGCTGGCCACATATGGGGTCGTGGTGTAGGTGCTGGCCACATATGGGGTGGTGGTGTAGGTGCTGGCCACATATGGGGTGGTGGTGTAGGTGCTGGCCACATATGGGGTCGTGGTGTAGGTGCTGGCCACATATGGGGTGGTGGTGTAGGTGCTGGCCACAGATGTGATCACATATGGAGCACCTCTTTTAGTCTTCGATCCTTTGGGTCGGCCAACTGGACGTCGTATGGCCACAGGCTTTCCCGATCCTTTGGGTCGGCCACGTGAACGTGGGGTGGCCACAACTGGAGTGGCCGTGGAGGTAGTGGTCGTTGAGGTAGTAGTCGTGCAGATGGTCGTGGAGGTGGCCGTGGAAGTAGTTATCGTAGAGGTAGTAGCCGTGGAGGTGGCCATGGAAGTAGCAATGGAGGTGCTGGCCACATTTGCGGTGCTCATATATTTTTCCTTCCCTTGTTTTAAAGTTGAAATATCCAATAGTTGAACACCAATGAACCTTGAATGGTATTGAGAGAAGTGTGGTAGCTGTGTTGGGTCAAACACTCCCATTTTCTTTCTTTCTTTAGCCTTTAGCATGTTCTGTATCTGTTTCCTCCTCTTCCTGCTCATGCTCTTGACATACCGTTTCGTTTTCCTCCCAGGCATCGTGTACAAAAAAAACAAATGTATACAACAGAAGGCGAAAAGTGACGTCCCAAGGTCAGAAAGCTATCAGACCACCTTGTATTAACATGGCGCTGAGTGTGAGGAGGCGCGTAAATACCATAGGTATTGAGCTGCTTCGTGGGGCGATTTCACCCTCTTCAGTGCAAGTCTTACTCCCAACAATCATTAGGGAGACCTATGGAATCCAGGACGATGAGGTGTATGGTGTAGCCCTGAATGGGGCTTATAGAATCTTCGTCAAACTGAATTCTACGTCCGTGTATGAGTCTTTGGTGACGAGGTTCCAAGACGTGAGTCTTGACGCTACTCCAGCTGTGAAGGTGCGTTTGATCGACGTATCTCGCCACTTTACGTGGGTTAAGATACGTAATGTCCCTTTTGAGGCAGATGAGGCTGACATAAGGAGTGTTTTTGAGACATATGGAACCGTACATCTGGCACAAAAGGGCAAGTGGACGGCAGGTGCTTACATGGGACGTCCGGAGGGTACCTTTTCCCTGAAGATGACTCTGAGACATCCCATACCGTCTTACGTCGTGTTGGAGGACTTCAGGACGCAAGTTATGGTATCGTATGCCGGACAGAGACGTACGTGCAGAATATGTGGGGCGTACGACCATATGGCGGCAGAGTGCGTGAAGCTGAGGAGGGCGCCAGCGCAAACTGGTGAAGCACCAGTTACCAGCGTGATAGCTGTTGAGAGCCCAGTGCGCAAGCCAGGGCCTGGGCGCTTGTGGAGTGAAGAGGTGGAGGATTCCAAAGAGGAGAATGGCATGTGTGAGGTAAGCTGTGATGTAAAAGGATCTGTTACTACTCACAGGAAAAGTACAGAAGTGCAAGTGCAGGAGGAGGTGCAGGCTCTAGAGGAAGAGCTTCAGGAAGTGTTAAGGACATTGACACCGCCTGCAGTGGACGTTGTTCCTGAGCTGGTGAGAGACACGGCGGTGCCTGTAGAGGAATGTAAGGATAAAAAACATAGCAGGGTTGACGGGCCAACTAGTAAGAGAGAGTTGTCGCCGTGTGCTGTGGTACGGGGCGTGGTGGAGGTAGAGGTTCATCGTGAGGGAACCTCTGAAGATAACATGGAAGTGGAGGGCATCACGAGGAAGAGAGCGGCGGCGTCAGACTCAGATGATGTCCTGACGCCGGCGCAGAGGTCTGGGAGGAAGGAAGAGCAATGTCGAAGCAGTCACGATAAGAGGCATCGCAAAAAAGGGGGAGGGGTTGATGGTGTGAAGCCTTGTGCTGGCTCTGGGGCAGGAGGCCCTGGGATGAATGAAGAGAGGAGGAAGGGTTGGAAACTATAAAGAGGCCTTAGGTGTATGACTGTGAACGTTAATGGACTGTGTAATAGTGTGAAGAAGGAATGGTTTCGAATGTTTCTGTATAAATATAGGGTGGATGTAGTGTTCCTGCAAGAACACAATTTCAAGGAGGGAAGAGTGCTCGAGGTGGAGGGGTTTCAGGTCATGACTCTGCCATCTGCACGTCTGAAAGGTGGTGTGGGTATATTGATCAGGGAGGCAAGCCCGTTTGTGTTGCTAAGAAGTGAGGGGGGGGGAGGGGGAAGAGTATTGCGCGTGGATGGGTGGTGGATGGGACAGCGGGTATCCTTTGTATGTGTGTATGCACCAGCGGAAAATGATGTGAGGGTAAAAAGGGATTTTGTATGTGAAGAACTAGTTTTCTTCTTCCGTGGTTTACCTGCAGTGGCCATCGTTGGTGGCGACTGGAACTGCGTTATTAGGAGGGCTGACGTGGAACCAAAAGGGGCGGGGCACGTGTCGGCGGCCTTGCGAGATCTTTTGAGGGATATTCAGTTGCGGGATGCGGTTGGAGGAGGGGCGTGGGAGGTAGAGCACACTTTTGTAAGACGGGGTTACGCTGCTAGGTTGGATAGGCTGTATATATCTCAAGGGGTTGGGTTGACATTTTTCCGTACAATAGAAGTAGCTTATTCGGATCATCGGGCGGTAGTAGCAGAGGTGGCGTGGGAGTCACTAGCAGGTATATCTAGGGGATATTGGAAATTAAATACAAGTGTGTTAGGTGATGAGGAGGGGATAGAGGGATTTGCGACGCTGTGGGGGGGGTTACGTGCAGAGATAAAAGGGGTAGAGGATGTGGTGATGTGGTGGGATGGTGTGGCTAAAGAACGGATTAAGCAATATTACGTAAAGGAAGGGAAACGTATCAATTCTTTAAAATATGGGCTTGCTAACTATTTGGAGGATAGATTACGGGGTTGTTATGCGAGGGGGGCGGTGGCGGGCACTTATCCAATGGATGAAATTATGGCAATTAAAGGGAGGCTGCGTGAGGTACAGGATGAGAGGTTCCAAGCGGTGAGGGTACAGGCGGGGGTGGAAGAGGTGTTATGGGGCGATAGACCTTCATCGTGCGTATTGCGTAGGCAGAAACAAAGACAGCAGGCAATGACTATTCCATGGTTGGAGGTTCATGAATCGATAGGAGGGTACAGGGAGGGGCAGGTCATACAAGCTACGGAAGGAATGGGGGCGTTTGCTGACAAGTGGTATGAGAAGTACTGGCAACGAGAAGGGGTAGAGGATGGGGTTTTAGAACAGGTGTGTGGGAGTGTGGTATGTCAGTTGCGTAACAGTGATAGGGAAGCACTGGGTGGGGAAATAACTGAGGGGGAAATATGGAGGGCTTTAAGTGGAATGCGAAAGGGCAAAGCACCGGGACTTGATGGACTCCCGGCAGAATTTTATCAGCAGCATTGGGAATTATTGAGGCATTTTCTGGTTAGGTTATTAAATTGCATGAAGGAGAGAGGTGAGCTGGGTGAGAAGCAGGCAACGGCTGTCGTTGTATTGGTACCGAAGGGTAAGGGGCAGCATACGCTTCGGGATTATCGGGCGATCTCGTTGTTATGCGCAGATTATAAATTGTTTGCGAAGATTTTGGGAAATCGGGTCAAGTGTGTGGTAGGGCGGGTAGTATCAAAAACTCAGTTTGGTTTGCCAGGGAGGTCTATGGTGGAGGGGCATGGGTTACTTAGGGATTTCGTGGAGGCAAAAGGGGGGGGGAGGGAGGGAGGTTTGGTGGCGCTCGATTGGCAAGGGGCATACGATAGAGTGGATCGGAAAGCATTGAAAGCCATCCTCAGGGGTCAGGGGTTTGGGGAAGAAATAGTGGGCTGGGTTGAGGCGTTGTATGGAGGTGCAATGGCGAGGGTACAGATTAATGGTCGATTGGGTGGGAAGATTGTAATGGGTAGGGGACTTAGGCAGGGGTGTCCTATGTCACAATTATTGTTTGCGTGCGTACAGGACCCCTTTTATAGATTGATGGAGCAGCGTATGGGTCACGTAGAGGGACCAGGGTGTGAGGTTGCGAGGGTTTGGCCAGTTTTAATTGGGTATGTGGATGATACAACTGTTCTGATCAGGGAGGGGATGTCAATGGACACATTAGACGGGGTAGTACAAATGTTCGCAGGGGCAACTGGTATGAGGGTAAATTCAGATAAATCGATGGTCATGGGGTTAGGAGCTTGGGCGGGTAGGGTTGATTGGGGTAGTGCAGTTGTGAGGAGGCAGGTGCATTCGTTAAAAATCTGCGGTCTTATTTATGCAGACGATCTACCTGTGGCACGCATGGAAAACTCGCTTAGGATGGTAGAAAGGATTCAGGGACGCTTGGGTGCATTGCGACCTTATCATTTGACCCTTGTGCAGCGTGCCATTGTTGTTAATAGCTTACTGTATAGCAAAGTATGGCACGTGGCAGCCGTGTTCCCATTAACTGGGCCAGCAATAACGAACATACTTAGGAAGGTTTTTAAATTCTTGTGGGGTTCGAGCTGTGATTGGATTAAGAGGGATGTGGTAATGTTACCTGTAAGTAAGGGGGGGCTGGGATTGCTGGACTTAAAGCGGAGGGTCAAATGTGTCTTCATTAAAAGGGAGGTGATGAGGGAAAGTGTGGGTGGGGGGGGTTTGGCCAGGATCCATAACAGATTGCAACGGATGTATACAGGCGTTGAGTTGCACGAGTGTGAAACTGTGTTGAGGGCTCTGGCGTGGGATCGAGAGCCAGCAAAGGTTAAAATAGGTAGGTTGTGTAGATTGTTAGCCGGGAGGGTTGTAGCGCCTGTAGAGGGAATTTTCCCCATGTATGCATGGGGAAGTATATGGAATAGGTTGAGTAGGATGAGGTTGCAACCTCGTGTTCGGGATGTAATGTATCGTTTTCTGCATGGCATTTTACCGTCGGGTGTGGTTCTACGGGATAGACGAGTCGTTGACGGGGGGGAGTGCGGGATATGTGGTGGGGAGGAGTCGGCTTTTCATGTAGTATATTTTTGTGATGGACTGAGGAGTGTCAAGGGGTGGTTAAATAGGGTGATAAATAGGATAGGAGGTAAAGGAATTTCTGTATTGAGAGCATTAAGTCTCGACGTGGGGGGTTGGGAGGAAAGTGTAATCAGAGCTGTGGGGTACATTATGGCAGATTATATCTATATAGTGTGGGGATTGCGGGGCAAACAGGTTACTGAGGTGAAGAGGAGGGTGTTAGCGTTAACGTTCTATAAAACGGTATGTAGAAATAAGGAAATTTATGGGAGGAGGTGGGTGAAGGATTTTTCAGAGGGATATAGGCAACTTACGTTACAGGTTTTATTAGACTTGTAATAGACGAGGGAGGGGAGGGTATGATTGGAAAGTGTTGCTGGGGTAGGGAAGTCAGGGGTGAAAACAGGGTTGCCTCCCTGGTAATGGATAACAAAAGTTTTGCGAGAGTGCTGGATGAGTGATGCATGAGTGAATATATGTGGACCACGGGTGCGCACCTGTGGAGCTGGCCAGTTTTTGTGTGACTGGACTTTATACTTATTATACATATTGTGTGTGGTAATATTGATTTACGGTAATGACATTGTAATTTGGAGATTTGCTATAATAATTGCATGTATTTGCTCCAACTTGTTTTTCTAGGTGCCTTGCACTGCATAGTGTTGATGCTGTGATCATGCACGGTGTCCAGAGATATGATGTGATATGTTTGTATTAATGTCTGTGCATTATTGTTCGTCACTGGTGTTCTGCAATTCAGTTTTGTTTTGAGAGTAAAGAGGTTAATGCACGTCAGATAGTGTAATAAAGTTGGGCAACAGTGGTGTTATAGGTTTTTGTGGTTAGGTGCGTGCTAGGCACAGTCTTTATGTGTTACTTATGTCATGGTTATATTTTATGTTGTATTGTATTGTTGTCAATAGTACTATGTAATGTCCATATAAGCTGTATAGAGCTTGAATGTCATAGTTGAAGCTGTGTTATTGTTTTAACACTGGAATTGCATGTTTAAATGTGTAAAGGCTTACATGTGTTGGATTTTGAGACTAAGTTTATTCTTATGGTTTTGTAGTAATTTTGTATGTCTTTGTGACTTTTCTATATCACCTTTGTTATGTAATACATATTGTTATGTAACTGAACCATTAGGACAATTACATAAATTAATGTTGGATCATTGCTGTGTGACTTTAGATTAGGCAACATTCATTGTTTATAGTATGTTAGGTTGTAAATAGTGGGGTGGTTGGATAACCACGGAGGGGGGGGGTAATATGTCTGTATAATATGTTCAGTGCAATGCATTGTATGGTCTGTAGTCGATTATTAAGTACCATTTCGAGGGATGTGTATATAAAAGTGTTGTTCATATCATGTAATTCTGTTGGGTAGCTCCAACAGGTTTGGGTTAAGTGATAGGATGAGGGAGCAGGGAGGGGGGGGTGTACCCACACGGAGTTGTAAGTGTGGTGTGTAATATTAGCTGTAGGGAGGATTGTGTTAATTATCGACTTAAATGAGTTTTACATATTATATTTTGTAATGTCATGGTTTAAATAAAATATAAAAAAAAAAAAAAAAAAGCTATCAGAGAAACACTACACACTCTCCTCTGAGGTCTAGTTGGTACTGACTGGCTGTTACTGTGAGCAGCTCCTCCTCACGACTACCTTGATGGTTGACAGTTACTATTTACAAGATCTGCCAAACAAATACAACAAAAATGACAGATGTGCTACTATTATGATGATACATGTTCTACTGTTAAGACGTGAGCTACACTGATGACGTAGTTACCGTGGTTGTAACAATTACGATACCTTTTAACGTAATTATCGTACAGAGGCGAGACACACACCAAAATATTGCCAGATATTTGCCATATTTTTTCAGTAAGATTAACTAATTTCTCATATTTTCTCGATTTTCTTTTTGTTTGGGTTCTGAATTGTACAACCCTTCTAGCGGAATATCATCTGTAAATAAAAGCTTAGCTCTGCACAGCTTTTTTTTCACAACACTGGAAAAGCTCCACTTGACAAGCTAATCTGAATACTGGAAGAAATGAATGAAAGATTAACAATTATACTAACTAAAATTTACGTTATTTACGAAATAATGTAAAATTTACAAGAAAAACGAAGAAACGGAGGAAAAAGAAAAATATTTGACTACCAATGAAAATTAGCTAAACCAGAATGATAAAGCTTGGTAGATACTAGGTTATGCTAAGATGATAAACCAGGATGATAAAGCTTGAAGCTGGGTGATGCTAAGATGAGTTAAACCAGGATGATAAAGCTTGGTATGATACTGGGTGGCGCTAAGATGATAAACAAGGATGATAAAGCTTGATGCTAAGTTAAACCAGGATGATAAAGCTTGATGCTGAGTTAAACCAGGATGATAAAGCTTGGTATGATACTGGGTGATGCTAAGATGAGTTAAACCAGGATAATAAAGCTTGGTATGATACTGGGTGGCGCTAAGATGAATTAAACCAAGATGATAAAGCTTGGTATGATGCTGGGTTATGCTAAGATGATAAACCAGGATGATAAAGCTTGATGCTGAGTTAATCCAGGATTATAAAGCTTGATGCTGAGTTAAACCAGGATGATAAAGCTTGGTAAGATACTGGGTGGCGCTAAGATGAGTTAAACCAGGATGATAAAGCTTGATGCTGAGTTAAACCAGGATAATAAAGTTTGGTATGATACTGGGTGGCGCTAAGATGAGTTACACCAGGATGATAAAGCTTGATGCTGAGTTAAACCAGGATGGTAAAGCTTGGTATGATACTGGATGGCGTTAAGATGAGTTAAAGCAGGATGAAAAAAGCTTGGTATGATACTGGGTTATGCTAAGATGATAAACCAGGATGATAAAGCTCGATGCTGAGTTAAACCAAGATGACAAAACTTGATGCTGAGTTAAACCAGGATCATAAAGCTTAGTATGATAATGGGTGATGCTAAAATGATAAACCAGGATGATAAAGCTTGGTATGATACTGGGTTATGCTAAGATGATAAACCAGGATGATGAACCTTGGTATGATACTGGGTTATGCTAAGATGATAAGCCAAGATGATAAAGCTTGATGCTGAGTTAAACCAGGATGATAAAACTTGGTATGATACCGGGTGATGCTAAGATGATAAACTAGCATGATAAAGCTTGATGCTGAGTTAAACAAGGAGGATAAAGCTTGATGCTCAGTTAAACCAGGATGATAAAGCTTGGTATGATACTGGGTGATGCAAATATGATAAACCAGGATGATAAAGCTTGATGCTGAGTTAAACCAGAATGATAAAGCTTTGTATGATACTGGGTGATGCTAAGTTGATAAACCAGGATGACAAAGCTTGGTATGATACTGGGTGATGCTAAGATGATAAACCAGGATGATAAAGCTTGGTATGATACTGGGTTATGCTAAGATCATAAACCAGGTTGGTAAAGCTTGATGCTGAGTTAAACCAGGGTCATAAAGCTTGGTATGATACTGGGTGATGCTAAGATGATAAACCAGGATGATAAATCTTGATGCTGAGTTAAACCAGAATGATAAAGCTTGATATGATACTGGGTGATGCAAAGATAATAAACCAGGATGATAAAGCTTGATGCTGAGTTAAACCAGGATGATAAAGCTTGGTATGATACTGGGTGATGCTAAGATGATAAATCAGGAGGATAAAGCTTGGTATGATACTGGGTGATGCTAAGATGATAAACCAGGATGATAAAGCTTGAGACTGAGTTAAACAAGGATGATAAAGTTTGATGCTGAGTTTAACCAGGATGATAAAGCTTGGTATGATACTGGGTGATGCTAAGATGATAAATCAGGATGATAAAGCTTTGTATGATACTGGGTGATGCTAAGATGATAAACCAGGATGATAAAGCTTGGTATGATGCTGGGTAATGGTAAGATGGTAAACCAGGATGATAAAGCTTGGTATGATGCTGGGTGATGCTAAGATGATAAACCAGGATGATAAAGCTTGGTATGATACTGGGTGATGCTAAGTTGATAAACCAGGACGATAAAGCTTGATGCTGAGTTAAACCAGGATCATAAAGCTTGGTATGATGCTGGGTGATGCTAAGATGATAAACCAGGATGATAAAGCTTGATGCTGAGTTAAACTTGGCTGATAAAACTTGGCATGATACTGGGTGATGCTAAGATGATAAACCAGGATGATAAAGCTTGGTATGATACTTGGTGATGCTAAGATGATAAACCAGGATGATAAAGCTTGGTATGATGCTGGGTGTTGCTAAGATGACAAACCAGGATGATAAAGCTTGGTGTGATGCTGGGTGATGCTAACATGATAAACCATGATGATAAAGCTTTGTATGATGCTGGGTGATGCTAAGATGATAAACCAGGATGATAAAGCTTGGTATGATGCTGGGTGATGATAAGATGATAAACCAGGATGATAGAGCTTTGTATGATACTGGGTGATGCTAAGATGATAAACCAGGATGATAAAGCTTGATGCTGAGCTAGTCCAGGATGATAAAGCTTGGTGTGATACTGGGTGATGCTAAGATGATAAACCAGGATGATAAAGCTTGATGCTGAGTTAAACCAGGATGATAGGGCTTGGTATGATACTGGGTGATGCTAAGATGATAAACCAGGATGATTAAGCTTGGTATGATGCTGGGTGATGCTAAGATGATAAACCAGGATGATGATGCTTGGTACGATGCTGGGTGATGCTAAGATGATAAATCAGGATGATAAAGCTTTGTGTGATACTGGGTAATGCTAAGATGATAAACCAGGATGATAAAGCTTGATGCTGAGTTAAACCAGGATCATAAAGCTTGGTATGATGCTGGGTGATGCTAAGATGATAAACCAGGATGATAAAGCTTGATGCTGAGTTAAACAAGGATGATAGAGCTTGGTATGATACTTGGTGATGCTAAGATGATAAACCAAGGTGATAAAGCTTGGTATGATGCTGGGTGATGCTAAGATGATAAACGAGGATGATAAAGCTTGATGCTGAGTTAAACCAGGATGATGAAGCTTGATGCTGGGTTAAACCAGGATGATAAAGCTTGGAATGATACTGGGTGCTGTTAAGATGAGTTAAACCAGGGTGATAAAGCTTGATGCTGAGCTAAACCAGGATGATAAAGCTCAATGCTGAGTTAAACCAGGATGATAAAGCTTGGTATGATACTGGGTGATGCTAAGATGAGTTAAACCAGGATGATAAAGCTTGGTATGATACTGGGTGATGCTAAGGTGATAAACCAGGATGATAAAGCTTGATGCTGAGTTAAACCAGGATGATAAAGCTTGATGCTGAGTTAAACCAGGAAGATGAAGCTTGGTATGATTCTGGGTGATGCTAAGATGAGTTAAACCAGGATGATAAAGTTTGATGCTGAGTTAAACCAGGATGATGAAGCTTGATGCTGAGTTAAACCAGGATCATAAACCTTGGTATGATACTGGGTGATGCTAAAATGATAAACCAGGATGATAAAGCTTGATGCTGAGACATTCCAGGATGATAAAGCTTGGTGTGATACTGGGTGATGCTAAGATGATAAACCAGGATGATAAAGCTTGATGCTGAGTTAAACAAGGATGATAGGGCTTGTTATGATACTGGGTGATGCTAAGATGATAAACCAGGATGATTAAGCTTGGTATGATGCTGGGTGATGCTAAGATGATAAACCAGGATGATAATGCTTGGTACGATGCTGGGTGATGCTAAGATGATAAATCAGTATGATAAAGCTTTGTGTGATACTGGGTAATGCTAAAATGATAAACCAGGATGATAAAGCTTGATGCTGAGTTAAACCAGGATCATAAAGCTTGGTATGATGCTGGGTGATGCTAAGATGATAAACCAGGATGATAAAGCTTGATGCTGAGTTAAACAAGGATGATAGAGCTTGGTATGATACTGGGTGGTGCTAAGATGATAAACCAAGGTGATAAAGCTTGGTATGATGCTGGGTGATGCTAAGATGATAAAGGTTGACGCTGAGTTAAACCAGGATGATGAAGCTTGATGCTGGGTTAAACCAGGATGATAAAGCTTGGAATGATACTGGGTGATGTTAAGATGAGTTAAACCAGGGTGATAAAGCTTGATGCTGAGTTAAACCAGGATGATAAAGCTTAATGCTGAGTTAAACCATTATGATAAAGCTTGGTATGATACTATGTGATGCTAAGATGAGTTAAACCAGGATGATAAAGCTTGGTATGATACTGGGTGATGCTTAGGTGATAAACCAGGATGATAAAGCTTGATGCTGAGTTAAACCATGATGATAAACCTTGATGCTGAGTTAAACCAGGATGATGAAGCTTGGTATGATTCTGGGTGATGCTAAGATGAGTTAAACCAGGATGATAAAGTTTGATGCTGAGTTAAACCAGGATGATGAAGCTTGATGCTGAGTTAAACCAGGATCATAAAGCTTGGTATGATACTGGGTGATGCTAAAATGATAAACCAGGATGATAAAGCTTAGTATGATACTGGGTTATGCTAAGATGATAAACCAGGATGATGAACCTTGGTATGATACTGGGTTATGCTAAGATGATAAGCCAGGATGATAAAGCTTGATGCTGAGTTAAACCAGGATAATAAAGCTTGGTATGATACCGGGTGATGCTAAGATGATAAACTAGCATGATAAAGCTTGATGCTGAGTTAAAGAAGGATGATAAAGCTTGGTATGATACTGGGTGATGCTAAGATGAATTAAACCAGGATGATGAAACTTGGTATGATACTGGGTGATGCTAAGGTGATAAACCAGGATGATAAAGCTTGATGCTGAGGTAAACCATGATGATAAAGCTTGATGCTGAGTTAAACCAGGACGATGAAGCTTGGTATGATACTGGGTGATGCAAAGATGAGTTAAACCAACATGATAAAGTTTGATGCTGAGATAAACCAGGATGATGAAGCTTGATGCTGAGTTAAACCAGGATCATAAAGCTTGGTATGATACCGGGTGATGCTAAGATGATAAACTAGCATGATAAAGCTTGATGCTGAGTTAAACAAGGATGATAAAGCTTGATGCTCAGTTAAACCAGGATGATAAAGCTTGGTATGATACTGGGTGATGCAAAGATGATAAACCAGGATGATAAAGCTTGATGCTGAGTTAAACCAGGATGATAAAGCTTGGTATGATACTGGGTGATGCTAAGTTGATAAACCAGGATGATAAAGGTTGGTATGATACTGGGTGATGCTAAGATGATAAACCAGGATGATAAAGCTTGGTATGATACTGGGTTATGCTAAGATCATAAACCAGGTTGGTAAAGCTTGATGCTGAGTTAAACCAGGGTCATAAAGCTTGGTATGATACTGGGTGATGCTAAGATGATAAACCAGGATGATAAAGCTTGATGCTGAGTTAAACCTGAATGATAAAGTTTGATGGTGAGTTAAACCAGGATGATAAATCTCGGTATAATATTGGGTGATGCTAAAATGATAAACCAGGATGATAAAGCTTGATGCTGAGTTAAACCAGGATGATAAAGCTTGGTATGATACTAGGTGATGCAAAGATGATAAATCAGGATGATAAAGCTTGGTATGATACTGGGTGATGCTAAGATGATAAACCAGGATGATAAAGCTTGATGCTGGGTTAAATCAGGATGATAAATCTTTGTATGATACTGGGTGATGCTAAGATGATAAACCAGGATGATAAAGCTTGGTATGATGCTGGGTAATGGTAAGATGGTAAACCAGGATGATAAAGCTTGGTATGATGCTGGGTGATGCTAAGATGATAAACCAGGATGATAAAGCTTGGTATGATACTGGGTGATGCTAAGTTGATAAACCAGGACGATAAAGCTTGATGCTGAGTTAAACCAGGATCATAAAGCTTGGTATGATGCTGGGTGATGCTAAGATGATAAACCAGGATGATAAAGCTTGATGCTGAGTTAAACCAGGATGATAAAGCTTGGTATGATACTGGGTGATGCTAAGATGATAAACCAGGATGATAAAGCTTGGTATGATACTTGGTGATGCTAAGATGAGTTAAACCAGGATGATAAAGCTTGGTATGATACTGGGTGATGCTTAGGTGATAAACCAGGATGATAAAGCTTGATGCTGAGTTAAACCATGATGATAAACCTTGATGCTGAGTTAAACCAGGATGATGAAGCTTGGTATGATTCTGGGTGATGCTAAGATGAGTTAAACCAGGATGATAAAGTTTGATGCTGAGTTAAACCAGGATTATGAAGCTTGATGCTGAGTTAAACCAGGATCATAAAGCTTGGTATGATACTGGGTGATGTTAAAATGATAAACCAGGATGATAAAGCTTAGTATGATACTGGGTTATGCTAAGATGATAAACCAGGATGATGAACCTTGGTATGATACTGGGTTATGCTAAGATGATAAGCCAGGATGATAAAGCTTGATGCTGAGTTAAACCAGGATAATAAAGCTTGGTATGATACCGGGTGATGCTAAGATGATAAACTAGCATGATAAAGCTTGATGCTGAGTTAAAGAAGGATGATAAAGCTTGATGCTCAGTTTAACCAGGATGATAAAGCTTGGTATGATACTGTGTGATGCTAAGATGAATTAAACCAGGATGATAAAACTTGGTATGATACTGGGTGATGCTAAGGTGATAAACCAGGATGATAAAGCTTGATGCTGAGTTAAACCATTATGATAAAGCTTGATGCTGAGTTAAACCAGGACGATGAAGCTTGGTATGATACTGGGTGATGCAAAGATGAGTTAAACCAACATGATAAAGTTTGATGCTGAGATAAACCAGGATGATGAAGCTTGATGCTGAGTTAAACCAGGATCATAAAGCTTGGTATGATACCGGGTGATGCTAAGATGATAAACTAGCATGATAAAGCTTGATGCTGAGTTAAACAAGGATGATAAAGCTTGATGCTCAGTTAAACCAGGATGATAAAGCTTGGTATGATACTGGGTGATGCAAAGATGATAAACCAGGATGATAAAGCTTGATGCTGAGTTAAACCAGGATGATAAAGCTTGGTATGATACTGGGTGATGCTAAGTTGATAAACCAGGATGATAAAGCTTGGTATGATACTGGGTGATGCTAAGATGATAAACCAGGATGATAAAGCTTGGTATGATACTGGGTTATGCTAAGATCATAAACCAGGTTGGTAAAGCTTGATGCTGAGTTAAACCAGGGTCATAAAGCTTGGTATGATACTGGGTGATGCTAAGATGATAAACCAGGATGATAAAGCTTGATGCTGAGTTAAACCTGAATGATAAAGTTTGATGGTGAGTTAAACCAGGATGATAAATCTCAGTATAATATTGGGTGATGCTAAAATGATAAACCAGGATGATAAAGCTTGATGCTGAGTTAAATCAGGATGATAAAGCTTGGTATTATACTGGGTGATGCTAATATGATGAACCAGGATGATTAAGCTTGATGCTGAGTTAAACTAGGGTGATAAAGCTTGCTATGATACTGGGTGATGCTAAGATGATAAACCAGGATGATGAAGCTTGGTATGATACTGGGTTATGCTAAGATAATAAACCAGGATGATTAAGCTTGATGCTGAGTTAAACCAGGATGATAAAGCTTGGTATGATACTTGGTGATGCTAAGATGATAAATCAGGATGATAAAGCTTTGTGTGATACTGGGTAATGCTAAGGTGATAAACCAGGATGATAAAGCTTGATGCTGAGTTAAACCAGGATCATAAAGCTTGGTATGATGCTGTGTGATGCTAAGATGATAAACGAGGATGATAAAGCTTGATTCTGAGTTAAACCAGGATGGTAAAGCTTGGTATGATACTGGGTGATGCTAAGATGATAAAGCAGGATGATAAAGCTTGGTATGATGCTGGGTGATGCTAAGATGTGTCTAAGATGTGTCTGAAACATGTTATTATCTCCCTCAATGTTGTTCATTCTCATGAAACATTTTTTCTTAGTCGAGGTACACATGAAAATGTCACTTAGTTCCCCTTGTGGCTTGAACTAAAATGTAGTATCACATGAGAGAAGTGGCACGTACCCTGTTGTGGTGTGCTACAGCCGTACGTCTGGCAGTGCTGCCAGGCAACTACTCAGGCCTACCATTGATTCTTTGTTGTTGGTTCGTCGGTATTTCCGGCCCTGGTCTTCTCAAGATGGCGACCTGGCGAGCAGGCCTGCCATATACGACCATAAAACACTATATACCCCATACCACAATATCCAGACTAGACCAGTGTGAAGAACTCAGTGAGATCAGTAAATTAAAATATATATGAGTGATCAGAGAGGAATGAATCTGGAAAGAGTTATACAATGAACAAAAACTAAATGCATTTTATAGCCAGAATGTGGTAACCCCTTACTCCCACACCCACTACCCTACCCCGATTACCCACTGCCCTATACCAACACCCACTACCCTACACACAAAACCCACTACCCTACACCCACTACCCACTACCCGACACCCACACCCAGTGCCCTACACCCACTACTCACTACCCTACACCCACTACCCACAACCCTACACCCCCACCCCCTACCCACTACCTAACACCCACACTCACTACCCTACACCCACTACCCACTACCCAACACCCACACCCACTACCCTACACCCACACCCACTACCCAACACCCACTACCCACTGCCTTACACCCACACGCACTATCCTACACCCACTACCCACTACCCTACACCCACACCCACAACCCTACACCCACACCCACTACCCACTACCTAACACCCACACTCACTACCCTACACCCACTACCCACTACCCAACACCCACACCCACTACCCTACACCCACACCCACTACCCAACACCCACTACCCACTGCCTTACACCCACACTCACTACCCTACACCCACTACCCACTACCCTACACCCACACCCAGTGCCCTACACTCACTACTCACTACCCTACACCCACTACCCACAACCCTACACCCACACCCACTACCCACTGCCTAACACCCACACTCACTACCCTACACCCACTACCCACTACCCTACACCCACACCCACTACCCTACACCCACACCCACTACCCTACACCCAGTTCCCACTACCCTTCACCCACACCCACTGCCCTACACCCAATACCCACTACCTTACACCCACACCCACTACCGTACACCCACTACCCACTACCCTACACCCACACGCACTACCCTACACCAATTACTCTACACCCACACCCACTACCCTTCACCCACTACCCACTACCCTACACCCACATGCACTACCCTACACCCACTACCCTACACCCACACCCACAACCCTACACCCACACCCACTACCCTACACCCACTAACCACTACCTTACACCCACACGCACTACCCTACACCAACACCCACTACCCTACACCTACACTCACTACCCTACACCCACTACACACTACCTTACACCCACACCCACACCCACTACCCTACACCCACACCCACTACCCTACACCCACTACCCACTACCCTACATCCACTACCCTACACCCACACGCACTACCCTACACCCACACCCACACCCACTACCTTACACCCACACGCACTACCCTACACCCACTACCCACTACCCTACATCCACAGCCACTACCCTACACCCACACCCACTACCCTACACCCACTTCCCACTACCCTTCACCCACACCCACTACCCTACACCCAATACCCACTACCTTACACCCACACCCACTACCCTACACCCACTACCCACTACTCTACACTCGCAACCACTACTCTACACCCACACCCACTACCCTACACCGACTACCCACTACCCTACACCCACACGCACTACCCTACACCCATTACCCTACACCTACACCCACTACCTACTACCCTACACCCACACGCACTACCCTACATCCACTGCCCTACACCCACACCCACTACCCTACACCCACACCCACTACCCTACACCCACTACCCACTACCTTACACCCACACGCACTACCCTACACCAACACCCACTACCCTGCACCTACACTCACTACCCTACACCCACTACCCACTACTTTACACCCACACGCACTACCCTACACCCACACACACTACCCTACACCTACACCCACTACCCTTCACCCACTACCCACTACCCTACACCCACTACCCTACACCCACTACCCACTACACTACACCCACTACCCACTACCTTACACCCTCACACACTACCCTACGCCCAATACCCACTACCAAACATCCACACCCACAACCCTACACCCACTACCCACTACCCTAAACCCACTTCCCACTACCCTGCACCCACTACCCACTACCCTACACCCACACCCACTACCCACTACCCTACACCCACACCCACTACCCTATACCCACTACCCACTACTCTACACCCACAC
The DNA here is from genome assembly GCF_038502225.1 of Cherax quadricarinatus. Classification (NCBI taxonomy): domain Eukaryota; kingdom Metazoa; phylum Arthropoda; class Malacostraca; order Decapoda; family Parastacidae; genus Cherax; species Cherax quadricarinatus. The sequence goes on along the minus strand of NC_091336.1, from coordinate 29,415,320 downwards.
CCACTATCCTACACCCACTACCCACTACCCTACACTCACACCCACTACCCTACACCCACACCAACTACCCTACAGCCACTACCCACTGCCTTACACCCACACCCACTACACTACACCCACACACACTACCATGCACCCACACCCACACCCACTACCATACACCCACTACCCACTGCCTTACACCCACACCCACTACCCTACACCCACACCCACTACCCTACACCCACACCCACTACCCTACACCCACACCCACTACCCTACACCCACACCCACTACCCTACACCCACACCCACTACCCTACACCCACACCCACTACCCTACACCCACACCCACTACCCTACACCCACACCCACTACCCTACACCCACACCCACTACCCTACACCCACTACCCACTGCCTTACACCCACACCCACACCCACTACCCTACACCCACACCCACTACCCTACACCCACAGCCACTACCCTACAAACACACCCACTACCCTACACCCACACCCACTACCCTACACCCACACCCTCTACCCTACACCCACTACCCACTGCCTTACACCCACACCCACTACCCTACACCCACACCCACTACCCTACACCCACACCCACTACCCTACACCCACACCCACTACCCTACACCCACACGCACTACCCTACACCCACACCCACTACCCTACACCCACACCCACTACCCTACACCCACACCCACTACCCTACACCCACACGCACTACCCTACACCCACACCCACTACCCTACACCCACACCCACTACCCTACACCCACACCCACTACTCTACACCCACACCTACTACCCTACACCCACACGCACTACCCTACACCCACACCCACTACCCTACACCCACACCCACTACCCTACACCCACACCCACTACCCTACACCCACACCAACTACCCTACACCCACTACCCTACACCCACACCCACTACCCTACACCCACATGCACTACCCTACACCCACACCCACTACCCTACACCCACACCCATTACCCTACACCCACACCCACTACCCTACACCCACTACCCACTGCCTTACACCCACACCCACTACCCTACACCCACACCCACTACCCTACACCCACACCCACTACCCTACACCCACACCCACTACCCTACACCCACACCCACTACCCTACACCCACTACCCACTGCCTTACACCCACACCCACTATCCTACACCCACACCCACTACCCTACACCCACACCCACTACCCTACACCCACACCCACTACCCTACACCCACTACCCTACACCCACACTTACTACCCTACACCCACACGCACTACCCTACACCCACACCCACTACCCTACACCCACACCCATTACCCTACACCCACACCCACTACCCTACACCCACTACCCACTGCCTTACACCCACACCCACTACCCTACACCCACACCCACTACCCTACACCCACACCCACTACCCTACACCCACACCCACTACCCTACACCCACACCCACTACCCTACACCCACACCCACTACCCTACACCCACACCCACTACCTTGAACATTAAAATGGTATAAAATACCGACAGGTTGTTAGGTAAGACACATATGCAACAGTTAGGTATCTTTATTATGAAACGTGATGGACTGATTACATCGTCTTCAAGTATCTTCTGCTTCTATCAACTTTTCTGTACTCGACTGAAGAAGCCTACTGTGTAGGCGAAACGTTTCATAATAAAGATACCTAACTGTTGCATATGTGTCTTACCTAACACCCACTACCTTACACCCGCTTCCCACTACCCTACACCCACACCCACTACCCTACATAAGAACATATGAACATAAGAACGAAGGAACACTGCAGCAGGCCTACTGGCCCATGCGAGGCCGGTCCAAGTCTCCTACCGGCTTAAGCCAATGCACTCAACCTAGTCAGGGAGGAACACGGCAACCGACCTGGTAGCACAAGCTAATCAGGTCCAACTCACACACACCCACACCCACTCATGTATTTATCCAACCTATTTTTAAAGCTACACAACGTTCTGGCCTCTATAACTATGCTTGGGAATTTGTTCCACTCATCCACAACTCTATTGCCAAACCAGTACTTTCCTATATCCTTCCTGAATCTGAATTTTTCCAACTTAAATCCATTACTGCGAGTCCTGTCTAGGCTAGATATTTTCAGCACACTATTTACATTCCCTTTATTTATTCCTGTCTTCCATTTATACACCTCAATCATATCCCCCCTAATTCTACGTCTTTCTAGAGAGTGCAGATTCAGGGCCCTTAGTCCATCCTCATAGGGAAGGTTTCTGATACATGGAATCAACTTTGTCATCCTCCTTTGTACATTTTCCAGAGAATTTATATCCATTCTGTAATACGGTGACCAAAACTGTGCAGCATAATCTAAATGAGGCCTAACCAAGGATGTATAGAGTTGAAGAACAACCTGAGGACTCCTCTTATTTATGCTTCTTGATATGAAGCCAAGGATTCTATTAGCTTTATTGCGAACACTTATGCACTGTTGTCTTGGTTTCAGATTACTGCTAACCAGAACTCCTAAATCTTTTTCGCAATCCGTAATATTAAGATCTACATTATTTAGCTTATATGTGGCATGGTTGTTGTCCTGTCCAACATTTAGAACTTTGCATTTGTCTATATTAAACTGCATCTGCCACCTCTCCGACCACAGCATCAGTCTTCTCAAATCTTCCTGGAGTGCTCTCATGTCCTCGTCAGAATGAATTCGACGGCCTATTTTGGTGTCATCGGTAAACTTGCTGATGTCGCTCTTTATACCCTCATCTATGTCATTTATGTAGATTGTGAACAGCAGGGGGCCCAACACTGACCCCTGTGGAACACCGCTCTTGACGCTTTCCCACTCTGATTTCTCCCCATTTATGCAAACTATCTGCTGCCTATTTGTCAACCATGCCTCTATCAAGGAAAAAATTTCTCCTCCTATTCCATGTGCCTTAATTTTCCTCAATAGTCTCTGATGTGGGACCCTGTCAAAAGCCTTACTGAAGTCCATATACACAATATCATATTCATTACCATGATCTACCTCATCAAATACCTTAGTGAAAAAAGTTAATAAATTCGTAAGGCAGGAACGCCCCTTTGTAAAACCATGCTGAGATTCGTTGATTAATTTATGCTTTTCAAGGTGGCTACGAACTGCCTCGGCAATTATTGATTCCATAAATTTTCCCACTATGGAGGTTAGGCTTATTGGTCTATAGTTCGAAGCTAAGGACCTGTCACCTGTTTTGAAAATAGATA